>NC_057005.1:5697742-6050246 GCF_000002595.2 Chlamydomonas reinhardtii | reverse complement strand
CCTTCTCTTCCCCCTCCCCCCTCCTCCACCGTAGGGCCTCCAGGAGCGGCACATCGCTGTTGATCTGGAACATGAGGCCGCGGTCCTCGCTGCCTAAGGGGGGGCAGTGAGGAAAGGAGTGAGAGGGAGCCGTACAGTGTTCAGCGTCGGTTTGCGTCATGCCCTCTTGTTCGCCCTGCAGACCAAATGACGCAAAGGAACCCCACCCACCCACCTGCCACCGTGATGAGCAGCTTCTCCGCAAAGGCCGGCCCCTCCTTCTCCAGCTGCGTCATCAGCAGCAGCATGTTGCGCGACAGCTTGCCGTGCTTCTCCTCCATCTCTGTGGTGATGTTGATGATGAGGAGGAGGCAGCATAACATCCACGTTCTCTGTTCTCTTTTCGCATTCGAGTACACACGGAACACACACACACACACGTTCTCCCTATCTATCTCTTGACAGTTTTAGTACCGCTGTTGCCTGGCGCCACTCACGCTGCAGGAAGGCGCGCAGGATTGACTCCACCGTCACCCAGCCGATCAGTTGCGGCGGCGCGGCGGCCCCGTCCGCGTCCGCGCCCTCCATGTCCTCCAGCCCCGGCAGAATGACCAGCGGCGCCGACAGGATGTGCCGCTTGGCCAGCAGCTGCAGCGCGTGGCCCACGCTGCTGTTGTGCTCCAGGAACTGCAGGGGGGAGGGGGAAGAAGGTGGGAGGATGGGAAAGCGGGAGGGGGCAGGGGGCAGGCGTGAAGGGGCGGCCGGGAAGGAGCGAGGGCAGGAGCCTAGGAGGGAGGCACGGGTGGGCAGGTGCGGTGGTGAGCTGGGCAGTCAGAGGTGCATGTGTCCAGTCTATGTTGGCTGGCTGGGGCTGCGGGGTTGCGGGAGGGCGTGGGGGCGGCTGGGGAATGCAGCACGCCGTCAGAGAAACTGTGCGGAGAAATTGCCAGCTGCGCTGGACAGCTGGAGTCCCGAAACCCCGGCTGCAGCAGTTCTGCTTCGAACAAAATTTTTCCATGGCTTCGCACGCTCTTTATGAGGTCTTTTTGGCGTGTCGGCGCAGCCGGGTGGCACGTAGCATGCGGTAAACGCGACACCTGAGTGAACACGCGCATGCAAGAGCTCCGTTTGCTATACTTCCATTAAAATACTTACAACCACATTTTGGTGGTCCGGGATCATGCCCTTAAGGCTCGTCACTGACAGCTTTGCCGTTGCCTCCGAGAGTACCTCCTGCAAACCCATGGTCGCGCTCTAGCGCAGCAACAGAGCGCGGTAAGCGTGCGAAGAATTCCTGCTTGTCAGACTCTCTTGGCGAAATAGTCGGTGACGAGTAGTAAGAGTCGGTGCCAAAAACGAATTACGGTAAATCTTGCGTGAGGACTCTGATAAAAGAGACTTCTCGTCTGTTATGGGTTTAGTTCTGTTGTGGGGATTGGGGAATGCAATGTAATGTGCATCGTAATACGACTGTCGGGCGTGTCGCCGACACGAACCCATGTTCTTGAAGCCTCTTTCCACTTGTCGCCTATCCTCGTCGTGAATGAAGTGCATTGATCGATAGTATGGGATTACGGCAATGATAATCATAGCTAGGAATCGGTCCCCCCACCATCCGGGCAAGTTGCCCGCGGAAGCGCCGTGAGGCTGGTGGGCATGCTGTGGACTTGTGCGACTCCCCCTCCCCCGGTATTGTGAAGGCGGTAATCCCGTGTCACCTAGCTGAAGCAGAAGGCTGCAGCCACAGATCAGTCTTCAGCGGTGCGCCGACGCAAGCAGGGGAGGAGGCCTCCCACTGGCCTTGTCCCATCGCGCCCTTTTGACATCATGACATTTGCGAGTTAACACACCGGCGTTGCACCCGCTTCACATACCCCTCGGCTTCAAAATGATGTGACAGTGTCGGCTAAATATTGCTGCACAGTACTGCTATGTGCGTTACTACAAGACCGATCCGAGGCCAGTCTAATCCACTGGACATACTGCTACATACGATACGGTGCGCGCTACCCGCACGAAGCGGCCACTTTTGCTCTGTGCGTTGAAGACCAGTCTACATACGCCAAGGCAATCCAGGAACTGTAACTGTAAGTATCCATAACGAAGATGGTAAACCAAGAAACCCAATAGCCAGCAGGGCCCTGTTAGCAACTTCAATCCTACGGGACCCGCATTGCTCTCAGCGCTGCAGAGGCGCCCATGCGAACTCCCAAGGACTCCAGCATTCACGTATCAACAACGCACAGCACGGCCCTGTCTGGGCTCCACTGCACGTATAACCTGACTGTCCAATCGTCCACATCACACTGATCAAAGGTTTATTTAGAGAGCTAGGTCTACTAAAACTTGTATGTACGTGAACAACAAAGTTAGACCTGCACATGCACAGGGGCCATGCCGAGTACACGTTCTATCAGTTCGTGCGTCTGGGGATTGCATGTGGTAAAATGCACCAATTTTCAATATCAATGGCCTCCGTCTGTATGTCGCCCACACAGGCTTCTCACTGCTGGCAGCATGTGAGCATAGGGCCTTTCACCCGCGCCACTTAACCCCAACCATTCACAGGCAACACGCTTCACGAACTCCTTCCTTTGCGGAGGCTATCGAATTCCGTAGCAACAAGCTCTTTCAGCTTCTGAAAATCTAGTGGTGCTTGGCAGTGTTGAAGCGCAGGAAGATGAAGGCCAACATACGGAACCCTAGGCCCAGAGCCACCAGCACTCCGTACGCCGTACTCTTGTACTTGTTGCAATACCCCATGTTGAAGTTGTACTGCAGGGCGAACACGAGGCGGGGAGGAGGGAACTACGGGGTAAGAGCGCGTCCGGAAGACATACGCAGCAAACACACACGCCACGTAGGCCTTGCCCTGCCGCCGTCCTGGCAGAGCCAGGCAACGCCCCTGCCGCACGGGCCGCGCCCGTAGCCCATCCTGCGCTACCCCCTTCCCCCCACACGCACCACGCGTCCACCCCATCCCCTGCTGCGCCTTGCCTCCGCCACCCCCCCTGTGTGTTAGAGAGAGCCCTGCGTGCGTGCGTGCGTGCGTGTGTATGTGTGTGTATATGTAAATGTGTCCCGCACCTGTATGCGCAGGAAGCTGACTGCCTCCGAGGCGGAGATGCCCTCCGAGCCGTCGTCCTCCAGCAGCAGGTCCACGCCACACAGCCCGATGCCGCGGGCCATCATGATGATCACGTTGCGCATGTCATCCTGCGGGCGGGAGGACAACACAGGAGCAGAGCAAAGGGGCAGAGGGCCATGAGAGGAAGTGGCGGGTGTGGGACGTCAAGGAGACGGCACACACACACACCTTCCCCAGTCATGAATACAACTCAGAGCCTCGCACACGCATGCACTGCTGCCGCTGCCCCCGCACGCACCTGATAGTACTTCATCTCGTTGATGCTGACGATCTCCATGGCCCAGCGGTTGTAGCTCAGACCCAACACGCCCTCCAACAGCGTGCCGCGAGCAGACGCCACGGTGGGCGACAGGCCGTGCAGGAAGGCGCCGAAGATGAGGGAGATGAACACGCCCGCCATCAACACGTTCTGCGGCGGCAGCACTGCCGACACCAGGTATGCCATGCCGCTGGCCCACCAGCACACCTGTGCATACGGTCAAGATAGCGGTCGTGTTTGTGTCAGTGGGGTGACGGGAGGTGACAGAGGAGGCGAACATGAGGTAAGGAGGTGTTTGCTGGAGGCCACGGAAAGGGAAAAGGGGGGTAGCAAGGTGTCTGCCGCCGTACTATGTCCACGCAAGGCCGGCCGGCACTACTCACAAAGAGGCCGACGACGTAGAACTCGGAGAAGGGCATGCGCGGCAGGGTGAGGTAGTAGTACACGCCCAGGCTGAGCGCGGGCGCGGCGAACACCCAGATCTGGTCAATGATGTTCTGGCTGAGGTAGTATGCCAGCACACTCATGCCACTGGCTGCCTCACGCCACAGCAGCACGCGGCTCTGGCTGAAGGTGCGCAGGTGCGTGACGCAGGACAGCACGCCCAGGCACACCATGCACATGACCGCGTTGGAGGGCACCGACGTCAGGCCCCACTTGGTGCCTGCGCGAGGTGAGGCGAGGCAATGTAAAACAAGCCGCAGCATGTCAGCCAAAGGAGTACCGTAGTGAGCCCCTGGGTTCCATCTCTGCCTTGTCCCATCACCTCGCACAGACCGCACGGCTCTTAAACCCGCGGCTCCTCTTTTTCGCCCCGCCGCATCTGACATCATCCAGCCAGCCAGCCAGCCAGCCAAAACCTCAAACCTTCATCATAACCCACCATGCACGAGGCCGATGATGAACGCCGCCGCCAGCTGCAGTATGGTGTCCACCACACGCATGGGCCAGAAGCTGCGCACGTACTTGATGGCCCCGCGCCGCAGCAGGAGCAGCAGCTGCGCGAAGAAGCCCTGGCTCTTGCGCGACGCCAGCGCCTCCTCCATGTCCAGGCGCGCCTGCAGCGCCTGGTTCAGACCCACGCCGCCCGTGGAGCTGGGAGCCTTGGAGCCCACCTCGAACCCGTGCGCGACGCCCGTGGTCGACTGCTGCGAGCGGTGCACGCCGCCAAACAGGGCACCCAGGACACTGCCGGTGCGCCCGCCGCCGACGGCGTTGGGGTTCGCGCCACCATTGCTGGCGGCGCCGTGACGCGACGGCGTCGCGGTGCCGCTGGCGGCGTGTCCTCCTGCGCTCATGGACGGCGCGGCGCCCTCGAGCTGCGGGCGCAGCAGCCGCGCCACTGACTGGTTCATGCGCCCGGCGGTGACGGATTGCGTGGCGGCCCAGGCGCCCACCAGCGCATTGGACAGCAGGCTGTTGACGTACAGCGTGTCCTTCTTAGGCCCCTTGCGGCCGTTGGCACCGCCAGGCGTGCCGTTGCCGCTATCGGCGGCGCCTCCCTGGCTGCTGCTGAATGACGCCTGCAGCCAGCTCTGACGCCGCTGCTTGCGCGCGCCGCCCGGCATCGCGCCGACGGAGGCGCGGCGCTGGCGACCGCCACCGCGGCGCGGCTGGTCGGCAATGCCGTTGGCGCTGCCGACCTCGCCTGTGGTGTAGGCGTGGTCCAGGATGTGACCGTCGGCCTCAAGGCGGGTGGAGTCAGCGAAGCGGCTGAGGGCGGCGTTGCTGCCGCCGTTGCTGGCGCGGCCCAACAGCGCGGCTTCACTGGCGGCGCGCTGCGCGGCCATGGGCGTGTTGTCATAGCTGGAGTGGCCGGGGCTGCCGCCGGAGCCGGCGGCATGCGCCGGCTTGAACCCTGCGCCGCCGCCGCCGCTGGTGGGCTCATTCTCTGACTCGCCGCCGCCCGCGATGTGTGTGTCAGTGTTCTCTCCGCCCAGATGCACGGTGGTGGCTGTGCCCGCAGACACGTCCGTGCCCAGCGCCGGCAGCTGGAGGGCGTTGCCGGCGTCCGACGGCGCGCGGTGGCTGGGACTGGTGACCGAGGCGGCGCTTGTCGTCACAGCCAAACGCGTTGTACGGATGTGCGGCCCGCCGCTAGCGAGTCCGTTGTACGACACACGTGTCCGGCCGCCGGCCGCCGCCGTGCCGGTGCCGGTGCCGCCGGTGTTGCTGTCGCTCTCGTGTCCGGAGGCGGGGGCGGGGCCCAGGTGGCCACTGACCTCTGTGTCGCTGCCGTCGCGCGGCGAGGCCTCGGCGCCCAGGGTGGCAGGTGCCAAAGGTGAGCGGCCCTTGAGCACGGCGCCGCCATTGGCCTGCAGACGCCGCTGCAGCCATGGCGGCGGCGGCGCGCCCGGCGCCAGCTGCAGCGCCGAGGCAGTGCCTGCGCCGCCGCTGCTGCTGCCGCTGCGCATGCTGGCGGCAAGCTCTGCGGCCGCCTTCGTAGGCGATTCCTCAGTGGCCTCCGCGACCGGACCGCGCAGCACCGACGTGAGCGGTGCCGACGCCAGCTGCTGCAGCAGCGGCGGCAGTGCAAGCACCGCCGAGGCGCTAGGCGCGGGGCCGTTGTCGTCGACGTCGTCATCAACATAGCCGCCACCGACCCTCTCAACGTCCTCTACCGTGCCCTCCGCGCCCAGCGGACACAGCGCCGCAGGCGTCACCACAGACAACCGCTGCGCGCTAGTGCCCGGCGCGGCGGCGGCTGCCGCCGCCGACACCACGCCACCGGTCCATACGTCACCCTCCGCCGCAACGGTGGCGGTGGTGCCGTTCAGTGCCACCACCTTGGCGCTGGCGCGCCGTGCCGCCGCCATCGCGCGGCTTGCCAGCGACGACACCCCTAGCAGCCCAGCACTGGCGCGGCCCTGGCTCTGGCGCGGATCAACTGCCGCCGCGGCCGCCAGCTCCTGCTCCGCCAGCTCGTTGTAGGCACCCACGTACGCCGACAGGGCCGTGTAGGCAGTGCTACGGCGGTCAGAGCGGCTGGCGATGCCGCCGCGTGCGGCGCCACTCGCCGGCTCCAGGCGGCGCGGCAACGATGGCAGCGGCACATCCGCTTTGGCCAGTGCCTCCATCGCCGCCAGGTTGCGTGCCGCCAGGCCCCGGCCCACCACCGGCCCGCGCTGCTGCTGGGCCGCAGGCCACGTGCTGCGCTGCCCATCATGCTCGTACCCCTCCCAATCCTCCTCCTCGTCTTCCGAGTCGTCGCCCGCGGCGCGGATCTCTGCGTGCATCTGCCGCTTCAGCTGCTGCCGGCGCTTCGCCAGGCTTGACAGCATGTCGGCGCCCACAGCCGCGTCGGCCTCCTGGTCGGACACAGTGGCGGTAGCGGTGGCCGCGGCGCGCAGCACCGCCGACGTGCCGCTGCCGTTCAGACCGGTCATGCCGGGTGGCAGAGCACGGGCCCGAACCGTCAGATTGCCGCCGTCGACGGTGACGCCACGCGCGCCCTTGGCCCCAGGAGACAGCCGGTTGCGCTGGGCCAGGCTCTCTGCCACCGGCACCGCGGCCTGCGCCGCCTCACCGTCGGTCGTGTAACTGCCGGCTCCGCCGCCGTTGGCAGCGGCAGCAGTCGCGGCATTGGCAGCCGCCACTGCAGCCGCCATGGCCAGCTGGGGGCTGGCGGGTGCGTGGACGGGGCTGTAGCTGTCGCTGTCGATGTTTTCGTCATCGTGGCGGGGCGCGCGTGACGGCGCGACGCTACTGCCACCCGCGGACGCCGTCGGCAGTAGCATGGTCTCCGCGCCTGTGATGCGCAGCGTGCCGAACCCGTTCGCGCCGCCGAATCCGGCGTAGGGGTCGTGGTAGGTGCTGCGGCCGCCGCTGCGGCGCTCGCCGTCGCCCTCGCCGCTGGAGGCGCTGTCTGGGCGGCCGCTAGCGCCGGCGCCGGCATCGTTCTTGCGCTGGCGATCCAGCTCTTGCCTGCAGTGTTGGGGTCGTTGGCGAGGGCAATCACCACTGAATACTCGTACTCCCCACCAACACACGCGCACGCACAGGCGCTGTCGCACTGTATTCCCGTCGCGCTTCCAAGACACACACACACACACACGTTGTTGGATAGCTCCCATTGTGCTTTCGTAACACACGCGGGTTCGCACGCACACACACGCACCTGTAGGCCTGCACCTCGGGCAGGTCAGGCAACACGAACTGGCTGGCGTAGAACTTGGCGGCGGCGTTGCGCTTGCCGTCGCCCGCGCCGCCGCCCGCGCCGCCGCCCATGCCTCGGTCCTCCTGCACATGCTGCTCCCTCACCCCCTGCAGTGCATCCAGCAGCTGATCCTTGGAGATGACCAGGCCTGTGAGAGTGAGTGAGGTGGCGGGAGCATGTGATGTTGCGTCGGGATTATCACATGGTCACATCGGCATTTCCGTACTTACACCATCATACCACACGTGCTGGCTTGGGATTGGATGCCGCCATGCACACGCCCCTGTTCACTCACTGTCGAGGTCCTCCACGGCTGAGTCCACCGCGCTGGTCATGGAGCTGGCGTGGCTCTTGGCCGCGGCGGAGGCGGGGCGGCGGCTGTTGACCTTCTTGATGAGCACGATGGCGTCCTCCAGCGCCAGGTCCTGACCCATGTCGCTGAACAGCGTCACCAGCTGGCTGGCCGTCAGGGTGCCGCGCTGCTCCTCGTCCACCTCATCAAACTGCTGGCTCCAGTCCTGTGTGTAGTGTGGGGTGGGTGCGTGGTGGGGGCATGGTGCGGGTTGCGTTAGCAAGCAGCAGTGTGGTGTTGGCGCATGGGCGGTGCCATCGTGATGTGCTGAGTCATGCCAGAGCCTGAGAAGTGTGTGTGGGGTGGCTGGGGGTTGCGGCGGCGCACCTCGATGACCTCGGGGTCAATCTCGCTCATCTTGAACACCATGGTTGGGTTGAGCTGCTCCGTCAGCTCCACCCAGGCAGCGCCGCTGTTGGCCCAGGCCTCCACAAGCATGTTGCAGTTCTTCAGCCTGTGAGGGGGGGAGAGCCGGCGGCAGAGAGGAAGCACGGTGGGTGGCTGGCTGGCAGGCAGGCACCCACGTTTGCAGGCACATGACAAGACCTCAACACAACCGTATTACACGAAACACGCATACAAGCGCATGCGCGCTGCCTCACTTGGGGTCATTTTCGTTGTGCACCTTGCCCGCGATGATGTCCATGAGGATGTCCGACGGGTTCTCGCGGTCCGGGAACTTGAAGCCCAGGTGTTTGTCAAAGTACAGCACAGCCGCATAGGGCGAGCCCTGGTATACCGTGCGGCCGCCCGTGCCCAGCAACAGCACCTGCGACACGCGTGCACGCACGCGTTTGCGTTGTGAGCGAGCGGCAGAGACACAGACGCCGCCACACGTGCCACAAGGTGGCAGGCCCACGTGCCCCACACTTTCTGGGACATACACCATGCCGTGCCATTCCCGTACACGCTCGCCGCCCACTCGCCCCGCCCCGCCCCACCTGGTCGAACATGCAGAAGCTGTTGAACCGAGGCTGGTGGATGACCATGATGATGTTCATGCCCAGACCGGCCATGTCCACCAGGCTGCCCAGGATGTCGGCGGAGCTGGTGGCGTCCAGGCCGCTGGTGGGCTCGTCCAGGAACAGCAGGCTGGGCATGGCCACCAGCTCCAGCCCGATGTTGACACGCTTGCGCTGGCCGCCGCTGATGCCGCGCTTCTCCACCGTGCCCACCTGCGTGTGCGTGTGTGCAAGCGTGCGGTTTTGTATGTTTGGTGTGTTTGCAGAGATGCAAGGGGAATGCAACCGTGTTGTGTGGAACTGTTACTCCTCACCCCTGCCTAGCCCTGCCCGGTTGCCGGATCAACTCATGATGCACCACAGCCACCACGCCGCACCCGCCCGATTGCCAGCCGGCCACACGGGCGCACGCACCCTGTAATGCTGAATGGCTGTGAGGCCCAGCATCTCCAGGGCGTCTCGCACCACGTGCTTGCGCCGCTGCGTGTCCATGTCTGTTGCCAGACGCATGCGCGCGCTGTAGTTGAGGTTCTCGCGCACCGTCAGGTCCTCATGCACGATGTCGTCCTGCGCGCATTCGAGCGAATGCATTACCGGTATTACAGCGAGTGGCGATCAGTGGTGGGTTGAGCGGCGAGGTATGCAAGGCCCACAGCAAGGCCCACAACAGATGCACACACACGCATGCACGCACACACCTGCGGCACGAAGCCCATGATCTTGCGCAGGCGGGTCACCGGCATGACGTCGCCGTTGATCTTGACCTGACCCATCAGCGTGCCAGTGGTGATCTGCGGCATTGGTGTTGACAGGGGGGGTGACACACACGGGTCAGCCCCGCTGCCAAGCACCCTGAGCCTAGACTCTAGGCAAGTCGTGGCAAGGCCCGGAACAGCCGGGTGTCACACCGGCCACTCGGCACCAGGCCGAGCCGCTGGGGGCCCGTGGCGGCCTGCAATAATAATAATAGATACTCCCTGCATGACAGGGCGTGTTCTGCGGAGGTAGGGGCGTGAGGGCCACCGCATAGATGGTCTCCGCCGCTGAGCCCCTGTCCCCCAATGTGGCGGCCTGCGACACACCTTGCCGCACAGCACGTTGAGGAAGGTGGTCTTGCCGCAGCCGGAGGGCCCCAGGATGGCGTTCATGCGCCGTGGCGCGAAGGCACCCGACACACCCGACAACACCTTCTTGACCTGCGACGGTTGCGATTCGGGTTACGGGGGATGATAGGTCAGTGCCTGGAACCTGTGTAGCCCTACCACCTCATCCCTTCATGCTCAGCCCGGGCCAACCCCATCCCAAGGCCCCGCTCCGCTGCAGCACCAGCAACCACCGTTTGCACCCCCACAGCCCTTGCCACAGACCCACGCGCCCCGAACCAGCCAGTCGCCCACCCACCTCGCCATGACCGCCGCGCGGCCTGATCTGCAGCCCCAGCTGGTCGAACTCCATGTTAATGGGCGGCGACACGGTGCCGAAGCCGCGGTACTTGTCCTCCAGCGGATTGCCGCTCAGCTTCATGGACTCTGAGGCAGCATGCATGGGGAGCGGATTTGAGGCACGAGTTGGAGAGGGGTATAATGCAGGTCGCTTACACCGTAATACGTAAATTCATCGGACGCACGGCTAACAGTACGGCCGCTGGCTGGAGTGGACCGGGTGCCGTGGCTGTCACACGCCAGCCGCACCGGAGCCGCGGTGCCGTACACCGGTGTGACTCACTGAGCAATCGGAAGGTCATGCGATTGGCGGCGGCTGAGCGGTGCAGGTCGCGCTCCTTCTCCGCCTCGTCGTCTGCCTCCACCAACACACTCTTATCCAGCTGCGTCAGAGAGAAGTAGATGAGCGGGATGCCCAGCAGCTGCACAGAGGATGAAATTGAAAGAGAGGCTTCAGGCATAGTCGCGAAATATCAAGAACAGGAGATGACGCACACGTCCTCTGCCGGTAAAAAGGATTGCCCACCAGCGCCGCGCGTTTCCTCAAAGCGAGCGTACTTAAACACACCCCATCCGCGCGCGCCACCCACCACAATGCCTGCGATCACGAGCGCCATCCACGACAGGGAGGGCACGTGCGTGCCCTCGGGGCAGCTGGTGAGGTAGGTGCAGGGCCAGGGCACGGTGGACTGCGCCTTGCAGAAGTGGCCCTTGGGGCAGATGATCTGCACGCTACTATTGGGGCAGTAGTAACCGGCGGCGCAGACCTCGTAGGGCTTGGTAGACTGCGCGGGGCAGTAGTTGCCGCGGAGCGGGTCGCGCTTGTCGCGCAGGCGCGTGACGACCGTCTCCGGCTCCAGAGGCAGGCGTTTGTAGGGGTCACTGTTTTTTTGGTGTGTCAGGGAGGATGGAAGGCGGCACGCAGGCGGTCAGGCACACTCGCGCGTGACACAGGTAGCACCCTAGCCCTTTGGTGGCTCAAAAGGCCCGCACGATCAGTCCTCGATGGGCCCATATTTCCACATTTCAGCGATGGGGCGCCGCTCACGTGATGAGCAGCTTCTCGTAGTTGCAGGTGATGGCGGATGTGGAGCGCTCCGTGCAGAAGGCACCGGCCGGGCATTCGCGCTTGACGCCGGGGCTGGGGCAGTAGTAGCCGGAGGGGCAGTCCAGGCTGCTGAGGTCTGACTCATCCTGTGATGCGCAGCAGCAGCACATGAGCAGCTTGAGGCCACGTATGCGAGGCGTAACGATGATCGCGGAGTTGGATTCGGCCCGGCGTGTCGCATTCCCGCAGCCTGAGTCTCCTGCGAGCCTGCGCTGCCGTCCGCTCCCGGACGCAGCCCAGCCCGCACCCACTCCCGCCCCGCCCCGCCTCCCTCCCCCAAAAGATGACACAACGACCTCCAACCCCCACACGCCCGTTGCCCTCCCCCCCCCCCCGCACACACACGCACCGCCAGGTATGTTCCTTCGCCGCAGTACTGTCCCGCCATGCAGGGCACACACACGGCCTGCAGCAGCTGGCCGGTGGGCGCCCGCAGCATGTCGGTCTCCAGGCCGCTGTAGGCGGCGCGGCTGCAGCGCTGGCCGGCGGGGCACAGGAAGGTAGCGGCGGTGGCGCTGGCGCTGCAGAAGCAGCCTGCGCGCGGCATGTGTGTGGCGTGCGCGTGGATGTGGGTGTGGATGCGCGGGTGCATGGGCGACAGGTAGCGTGTGTGTGCGCATACAGAACGCGGACTGATGGCGAGAAAGCAGCTAAGGATATGGTGTCGACTGCCATTTGTGCCAACCAGACAACCATACAAGGGCTGCCCAAAGTGTTGCGCACCCTCGGACACCAGGCGGGTCTGGTTGGCGACGTCGAGGCTGGGGTCGTAGGCGGGGCACAGCAGCGCCAGGGAGGTGCTGGCAGTCACTGCCTCCATCCAGTCCTGGGGGATGGAAGGAGGTCCGGTGCAATGGGGTGTTAGGCGGGATGAATGCGCTAGACTGTGGTCAACCGCGGGGACCTGGTTGCTAGGTTAAGGCTCAGAGTCCGCCGCCCCGGTTCTCATAGTATCATATGTCCTGGGGTCGGCAACGACTCCCTGACCTGCTCACCCAAACACCCTCCCGCGCACCTGTGCGGTGATGAATCCGTTGCTGTCACCCACTGGCCCCAACATGCGAAAGACGGTCTGGTTGGCCTGCATGTGGTGTGTTACCAAGAGACAAAGTTGCGGGCGAAGCGGCGGTGCTCGAGGGCAGGTTCCACTAGCCATGGGTGACATCCTGGTTGCACCGCCCCAATGCTCCTTCCCCGCCCTAACACACACAAGCACACAGCGCGCGCCGCCGGAAGGAAGCTGAACCGGCCACGTCTGCTCCTGCAGGCTCCTGCACCCAGGCGCCCATCGCCCCACCCCACACCGCGCTCGTCCGCGGCCGCACCTGCTCCCCGCCGACTCCCTGGCCCTGCAGCCAGGAGCCCAGCTCGTCCCGCAGCAGCAGTGTGGGCACGTAGGCGCCCTGGCGGGTGGGTGTGCAGGTGGGTGTGTAGGTGGGTGCAAGTGGGGCAGTGAGGCGCTCGGGATAGAGCGGCGCCCTGATTCCCGCATACAGGCACACGCCGCAGAGCCCCACGTCGCTTTGGGCAAGCCTGCGCCCACGCGCATCAGCCTCATGGCCTCATCCAATGTTGGCCACCTTCCCTCCCTCCGCGTCCTCCTCTTCCTCACCACCCCCTCCTCCTCCAAGCCACTGCCCTTCTCCTCCCTCCTCGCGCTCCTCCTCCTGCCCCTCACCTGCTGGCTGACTTCATTGGCCAGGAAGGACAGGAACAGGTACTGCTGCGGCGTCAGGTGCGGCAGCGCAGCCAGGCCGCCCATGTCGCCCGAGGCGCAGGGCACGGAGCAGGAGCCGCGCAGCTCGTAGGCGTTGCTGGTGCAGGTGTCGCAGCGCTGGGTGGGTGAGTCGAGGGTGGGGCAGGGTCAGTTGCACGCCGGAATATGACTGGAGCCAGTGCAGCAGCCGATCAAATTGCCACCCACGCCCCCGTCACCGTCACCTGGCGCTAATTCCCCCCGCTCAGACTATCGTCGCCGTCCGCCTCCCCTGCCCCCAGCCCTGCCCCACCTGTGACACGCACACACGCACGCGCACACACACACACACGCACGCACGCACGCACACACACACACACACACACACACACACACACACACACACACACACACACGCACGCACGCGCGCACACACACACACACACACCTGGCAATTGGGCAGGTTCCAGGGGTCCGCCAGGGAGCAGAACATGCCCGCACTGCAGCCGTCCCGCGCCTCGCACAGCGCCCCCTCCACGCAGCCGCAGCTGTCGGGGCAGGCGCCGTACACCCCGGGGAACAGGCAGCAGCGCCAGCAGGAGCTGCAAGACCCCACTGCGCCCGAGTCCAGGCCGGGTCGCAGGCAGAACCTGCGTGGGAGGCAGCGTGGTGTGGGCGGTTGCGCGGGGGCTTGTAGATACCGGCACAAACTACACCGAACCCAATGCAAAAGAGCAAGGAGGAGAGGGTGGCCTATGCTCTGACAACGGAGCGGCACTCGACAGTATAACGGGTGGATTTGTTACAATCCCCAAAAACCCAAGACCCCAAAAACCCAAGACCCAGGGGGGGTGAGGTGTATGAGGAGGTGTGGTGGGCAAGGTTGCGCGACTGCGGCCGGCTGGGTGTGTCAACGGCATTACGGCAGCGCGTGTCGGTGCGTGCCACTCACTGTTTTGAGCCGCACTGGCCGTCGGCGGAGCAGGCGGTGCCGGAGCTCAGAGCGGAGCGCCTGGGGCCCCCGCCAGCTGCCAGTTGCACCTGGGAGCCCAGAACCTGGGGGAAGCGGAGGGGGATAGTCAATGGTTGGGCGGATGGTGGGGCAGATGTTGTTGACTCGGTCCAGGTATGTATCCAGGTGTTGTGCGACGGCGTCGAGGGGCCAAGCGCTGGTTGACTCCAGTTCGCGCACCGGCCAGACTATACGAGCGGCAAATGGCGCTCCGCTAAAAATATTACAACGGGGCCTATTGTCGTCGCTGCTTGGCCCAAGCAGTCCGCAAAAGTCAGCGCGGTACCCCACCCATTATCCCAGCCCTGCGAATACAGGTGGCCCATACCTAGGACTCACCACATTGACTGAAATAGCTAGTAATGTGAGGCCGATGGGCCCAAGGACTGTGCGCCCGCACATTCCATTCATGCTGCAGTGGCCCATAGCGAATCGACGCCACCCAGCTTTGCAACAATGATGCAATCAATCAATGTAATGAATGCAAGACATCTGAGTATCGTGAGCTACAGAACCGGCTCAACGCAGAAAAGGAAGGCCTTGCGCCTGTATATCTTCCGCTGCGCGCGTGGTAGAGCACGCGAACAGAGCCGTCTGTATACTAGCTGTAAGACGAATGCTATGTAAGCGGTCTGCGGCCTTTCGGCAGTGCTTGTGCGCTAGCTTAAGGACGACGCAGTCGGTGTAGCGGTCGTCAAATGTCGGTCAATAACTGTTACGTGAGCACCCATAAGAATAGGATAAACACCATCGGTGCTCGCAACTCTTCACATCAATTCACAATTGACCATCGCGGGCCGCGTCGCCAATAACTGGACTGAGGTGTCGAGTTTGTTTGCCGCCCGCCCCAGTCAGTCGCGTGACTCGCGTCTTGCACAAGACCGCAGACACTTACATCAAACCATACAGCTATTCATATGCAAAATGCAACAAGTTTCAAGGCGACTATGCGAGCGGAGTAGGAGACAGAGCTTCAGGATCCGCGGAACCCAACTGACAGCCGGACGAGCGATAACAGCGTCCTGCAGTGCTCATGAGCTCATCGCATACGCTAACTGTGTTGATGAATAAATATCCAGCGCTTTAAAAGCTTCAGCGTAAGCCACAGATATCCAGTTCGTAGGCTCGCTACATTTCCTGGTCCACAAGTCTTCCATAATACAGCACAGAGTGAATGTTGTGCTGCATGCAATGACATGGCGGGGGCATGCGTACGTACGGCTGCACGTACGCTGTGGTCAACCCAGGCTGACCCAGGCCGCGGCTGGCGAGGCTGTATGTGATGCCGGTGGCCAACACCCACGTCCTGACCACGCAAAGCCTGGTATGACCACAGGTGGGGCCGTGGCGTCAAGGCAAACCATTTACACAATTACACCGCCAGACATTAGTGGCTGAACACAAAGACTATGGTCAAGCGTAAGTGTGTGACCGCATGCGAGTAGGGCAGGAAGCACGCAAGTGCATCGCAGGGGGCAGGGGGCAGCACGGGGGCAGCAGGGGAGGGGGTCTCTGTGACGGCGACCATGGCGTTGACTCCGTTGAAGACAAGAAACGACATGCTCCGAAAGGAATTGTGGGTGCTGGGTGGGGAGTTGCAGCCGCATTCCATAGTCTGCCACCTTGCCTACCCGCAGCTCCCTGGAAAGACCGGCAACAAGTAAGCGGGATGACACAGCCAAGTGCTGCACTGCTGCCGCGTGCTCTCCCGCCGCCTAGGCAACCTCCCTGCGCTCGGACTCGGCAGACTTGTCGCAATGCAGCCGCTTCCTCCTGCCCTAACACTCCTCTATCCAGTTCTATGACCCCGCGCACAGCTGCCGTACAGCTGCCGCCGTACCATGCTACGGTACTGCTACGGGCCCGAACAGCTGCCACCCAACATCAGTCAGGTAATCAGGTCATGTATGGGCTATTAAACACCAACCGTGCCAACTGGCAAAGGCCGCTGACCCGCTTGTTGCGCCCACCAGGTCGCCCCGCCGCCCCGCCCATTGCAGTGTGTCAATGTCCCTACGCGCACACAGTGCACGCCGGCTGCATCACACGCTGGCACGCCGTTACTCCCTTCACGTCCACCTGCTAGCCCGCAATGTGCAGCAGCGGTACCGTAGAGGTGCTGAGAGGTCCCTCACATTCGCTCACAAGTAAGTATTCAGGTGCCAAACCTGTGACCCATGTACGCCAGGGTGCAGACCACAAAGCCGGCGGCTGCACACCCTTGACCCTCCGCCCGTACACTTGACTTGAGACTCGTCTCTGCATGGCAACCTTGTGTCCACGCCAACCATATGCAGCCATGCACTCCAACTGAATCGCCCTAAGATTCTACATGCCACTCATAAGCGCACGACATAGGCAGTGCGTGCCCAGCCGTACTTATTTTCCTTACTTCCCAATGCCCATGCAAGCCCCAAATTGTATGCAGCACGCTATTATGACCACGACGCAACCTCCTCCCTGACTGCCGCATCCCAATGCCTTATTGGCGGCCGAGTTATGGTCCGCCCTCTTGACCCCCAGATCCCGGTCGTTGCCCCAGCCCAGCCATCATGTCCATCCACGAGCAGCAGCTCCCGGCTTCAGTGCCGGCACGATACTGACGTTTGCCACATGCTATATATCAGTTGCAACCAGGCGAGCTGCTAGCCTTCTCGCGCTTGCATGCGCGCCCGCCTGAATGCCACGGCGCCACACTGCCATGCACACTGCCAACCACACCATGATAATTTTGGGGTCCACAACGCATGCGCACTAGTGGTAATGCATCCTGTGACCAGTACCTACCCCGTTCTTTTGGCACCCCTCTGCTGCGTGCAGCACACAGCAGACCACCACGCTACTATCACAGCGAGGTCCCCGTTTCACCCATATCCATTTCCATCTGCCCTTTTTTGGGCTGAGCCCCCTGAGCGAAGCGATCCAGGGGGGGCGAAGCCCCCCAGGATTGCCCCTGTCCGTGCCTGCCTGCCTGCCTGCCTGCTTCGGCCTCAGACGGAGGACGTGGCGTGGCGGCACAGCCCACTTTTCCCTTGCGAGGGAGAGCCACCTTTTCTTGTCCTCTGCCCTACGCTACTGACAAGGAGTTTGCCCCCCGTAAGCACAAGAAATAGGCCGACCCTACGCCTTGTGTCGGTGGCCGAAGGCACGCGGGTACCACTCCGGCAAGTCCCTAGGGACTGCGTGTGTCCAATGCCCTAGACTGCCGAAATGTCATCATGTGACATATAATAAGGTCCCTGATTGATTTCCGGGCACAAACTCGAGCGGGAGCCGAAGTCGAAATGCTAAATGTCGCGCTCGCCAGGACTTACTGGAATTCGCCCTACGCAGTCCGGATGACATCTATCGGTGAACCTTAGTCGACGGCACTAGATACAGGCCCAAAATACCGCCTATGCGAGATATGGGCTCTGGTCAATTTCGCGACTTGAGCCCTGACCAACATGTTTTGTCCTCTGCCGAGCGCTAATGCCCACTAATGATGTAAGTTATGTACCTACAAAATGGCGGCGTCTAAATATTGAGGTAGGATTTGCCTCGGGCGACTCCCAGAGCCCCCCGAGCGTGCGGGTTTGGCTAGGAGCATGCACCCCCCCGGACAATTGTGCACATAACTTTTTGATGCCTATTCTTTTTACAGTGTCGATTGCGTATCCTGCATACACTGTGCGTACGCTATCCATCACGCTATCACGCTTTTAGTTTTCACGACGAAAATATTTGCGTGTCCCACTGCACACCCCATGCACGGCTGCAGCCGTACGGCCTTTCAGGTTTCATCTGCTCAGCTCCGCACCATAGTAACCGTATACTACACAACGAGATGAAGCCGTAGGTATGCTGGCGGCCTGGTCAGATGATACCTGTTGGGTCTACCAGGCTGTCAAAGTTTGGACACAGCAAAAGACCAGAGTGGTACCCGCGTGGCCGAAGGCTCGCCGGATCAGCCTCACCAGGCAGCCTAACCAGCAAAAGCACTCACACAGCAGACCTATACTACTTCAGCCTAAGTCACACCGATAAATGCAAACACGCACATACACATGTGCGCGCTCTTGTGCCCCAGGCAGTCCTTGGAAAGTACTGGGAAGGCTGGAAGCACGGGAAGCTGCGGACAAGTGTTCCCCGGTCACGGGAAAACATGCATAAACTAGCTCGTAAATGCATATGCATGCCTAGTACGGCCACTCTGCAGAGCAGCATAAATGGTCGTAGGAACGGAATGCCTCTAAGCACGCCTCGCTGGCATGCGGCGGACGTGACGACAAGCAACGCCACATAAGGCTGAGGCAGACCTGCTGTCGTCGCACAGCACGGCTACCATATCACTCTCCCGCTCGCGCCGCAGACATTGCATTAAGTTAAGACAGTCCCGTGCCGCCCGCAGTGAGTGCCTGTAATTGCAGTGGCTTGCCTGTGCGCGGTCGCCCGGAAGGACGTATGCACATACTGACAGTTCTCGTGCGCCACAGCGCAAGCCTCCCAAGGCACTCGGGGCATTGATTCACAACTATGGCCCACAACAAGTGCACGACAACGCGCTTCAGACTATCTTTATTTTGCATCCGTCAGCAGCCGGACGTGAGACTTACTTGAACGCCCGGCTGGGCTTGCACGTGCTTTCCAACTGGCTCGGCCTGACCCGCCCCACATGTTCTCGCAAGCCGAGGCGAGCACGCGTAAATAATGGTACAAGAATGAACTCTTATAATCCTGCCCACCAAAGCGTGAGCGACACACGTTCGAAGGTGGCGGGCGCAGTAGCAAGTATCCACATCGGTTGACATCCGTTTTGTGCAGCATTGACGCTTGTCCCAGCATTTATCATCACTTACGGCAGGCCCAACACGCACCAATAAGGTATCTAGCTGTCGCGAGAGGTTGAACCTCCACGCAGATGCGTACGAACGGTGTCACCACACCCTCTAGCTGCGTGTGACACCGCCTGCGGCGGCCGCGACAGCCGGCGCCATCCACGGGTGGGCGCGCAGCTGGTGCACAGTGGGCCGGTCCTCAGGCCGCAGCGCCAGCGCCTGAGTGACGAAGTCACGCGCGATGCTCGAAATGGAGGCAGGGAAGCTAATGGAAGGCGCGCTGGGGCAGTTGGCGTTGGCGGCCGTGGGCTCGCCCAGCACGGGCGGGAATCCCACCATGAGCTCGTAGGCCAGGATACCGATGCTCCACACGTCGGCGGCAGTACTGTACGCGAGCTGCGGGTTGTTCTTGTTGTCGGAGGGGTGAGTCTTCAGCGGGCAGCGCTCCACCTCGGGCGCCTGAGGGCGTGCGTGCCGGGAGTGTGGGAGGCGGGGCGGGGTGAGCAAGCGCGCGACATGAATAATGACGAAGCCCATGTGGGCTGCTATAGCTAGCACGCCTGCAAACCGCAAACAGCAACAGCTAAAGTGAAAGCATGCATGCAGCCTCAACTGTTCCCCACCATGTAGTCGGCGGTGCCGGCCCGGGTGACGGCGCGCTCGTCGTTCAGGTTGATGGCCACGCCAAAGTCCGCCACACGCAGGCACCAGTCAGCCGTGAACAGGATGTTCTCAGGCTGCACATCCAAGTACGTAGCAGGAGGGGGCGATATGATTGCGGGTGAACTAGTGGCATCAAGCCCGGCATGTGTAAAATTCCGCGTCCAGGCAGCGATCCAACTTGCAGTTGTGCACACGCAGAGTGCGCAAGCAACCGTGAGGGAGCCCGACTGACCACAAGCAAGGTTATCGCGTCTACTGCACGCGCCGCACACCTCCTGCCGGCCGCACGCACCTTGATGTCGCGGTGGCACACGCCCTTGGAGTGCAGGTAGCCCAGAGCGTCCAGCAGAGGCTCCAGCACAGCCTGTGTGTGGGTGTGTGGAGTGGTTGGGTGCCTGCTGCGTGCGGGAATGGATACGGTAAACAAAAGGCCGCCGGAGACTCACAATAACGTGGCCAGATGGCACAGTCCGCGGGCTCTTCAGAGAGTCGCCGTGCCCTTGCCCGCGGTCACACGCGCGCTCACGCACCTGTCGCGCCTGGTCCTCATTCAGCTGGCGGTCCACGTTGGCGTGCAGGTTGTACAAATCACCACGTGCCGCGTGCTCCAGCACCAGCACCAGGCGTTTGGCGTCCTGGACACAACACACGGCGGCGGGGCGCGGCGCGGGTGTGGGACGGGAGTGGTGCGGAGTGAGAGGAGGCAGCACGCAACACGGCAGCTGCCGGCGTGGGGGGCTTGGCCTGCTGTTGGGCTGCTGGGTTCTGAAAGAACCCAACACGCAACTTAAAGCAGCAAGCCTTGCTAGCTTCCGAGCGGGGCGCCAGTCCCGGGCATGCACTGCACTGCACTGCGGCATGCGCACGCACCTGGAAAGCGGCGTACAGCGGCAGGACGTTGTGGTGGCTGAGGCCGGCGTGGATCTGGATCTCACGCACGATCTGGTGCAGCGTGTTGGTGGGCGTCTTGGCCAGGAAGTACACCTGTGCATGTGCAGCAGGCAGAGGCACGTGTCCGCGTAAGCGTCAGAAGAGGCAAGCACAAGGCAGGACACGTCGAGGCTCATGTGGGCGAGTGCGCCACGGAAAACACATACGCATACACGCACACGCACTCGGACACACGCACGCACACACGCACACAAACGCACACACACGCACACACATGGACTTTGACGAATGCGTTTCTGTCGTCCCCAAGGCATCCTGCCTGCACTGCGGGCACGCGCCCAGCACCCAGCCACTCCACCCACGCACGCACCCACCCACCTTGAGCGCCACGGCCGCCCCGCTGTACTTGCACGTGGCCTTGTACACGGCGGTGCGGCTGCCCTTGAACAGCCGCCGCGTCACAATGTAGTCCTCCAGACACCAGTGCGACCGCCGCATGCCGGCTGGCAGGCTGCGGCCCTGCGCCAACAGCTCCGTCTGCATCAAGCCAGCGGCGCTGTCCCCGGGGCCGTCAGCGGCAGGAACAGATGTCTTGATAGGCGTGGCGGCGGCGACGACAGCGGCCGCCGGTGGTGCGGCTGCCGCCGCGGCGGCGGCCTTGTCAACGCCTGGCGGCGACGACGCCCACTGCGTCCCGGGGTGCGGTTGCTGTTGCTGCTGTGACGGCGAGGGCGTGGCAATGCGCGGGAGCTGCAGCGGCGGCGGCGGCGGCAGATCCGCCGCGGCTCCCGAGGCCTTCTGCTGCTGCTGAGCCAGCGGTGACGGCAGCAGGTCTGTCAGGTTAGGCGGGCCTGACAGACTGGGGGCCAGCTGGATGGCGACGGACAGGTTGTTCAGCGAAGGGCCGCCACCGGGCATCGCCGCCGCAGCGGCTGCGGCCGCTGCCAGGCCGCCCATGATCTGGTCAGCACTGGCGCAGGTGTGCTTCAACGGCTTCGCCTCACAAGGGGTGCCGCTACCAGTGCCGTCGATGCTGCTGTCGCGGCAGGTTGCGGCCGCCGCCCGTGACGCGATGGCGAGGGCGGGTGTGGGCAGCGTGATGGTGGCGCTTGCGACCGCCGGCGGGGACGGGGCCTTGCCGCCGGGCGAGTGCAGGTTGCCGCTGCCATTGGTGGCCACAGCGGCGGCGGCGGCGCCGCCGCCGCCCAGTCCGCCGCCGACGCAGGGGCTGCTGTTGCTGTGGACGTACTCTTGCTGGTGGTCCGCCGCGACGGAGGCGATGGCGGCGGCGGTGGCTTGGTAGTTGACAGAGCGCTGCTGAGTCAGAAGGCGGCGCGGCGGCGGCGGCACTCTGGACAGCGGGTCCGAATTTCCGCCCGCGCCACTGCTGTCGGCACCAGTGGGCGACGCAAGAACACGGGCGCTGCCGTTGGCCGCCTGCGGCAGCGCGTCGCTCGGCCCGGTGCGGTGCTGCAGCGGCGACGGCACCGCCAGCGGCGCCAGCGCGGCCGCCTGCTGCGCCATGACGTTGGCGCCGCCACTGCCGTAGATGGCTGCCGCACTGCTGTTGGAGGCGGCGGTGGTGCTGTTGTCGCGGGAGGAGAACAGCCGGCGCCAGGCGGTGGCGTTGCTGGAGGCGCTGACGGCGGAGCTGGGGCTACCCGGCACGACGACAGGGCTGCCGGCGGGCGAGGGCTGCTGCTGCGGATGCTGCTGCTGCGTATGCGGCTGAGACAGCGACGGCAGCGGTGTGACCACGTGCTTGAGCAGCAGCCGCTGGCCGGCGCCGCCGGTGCCGACGGCGCCGCTGGCACCGCTGCCTCCCAGGCCGTTTCGGCCATCCCAGCTCATGACCTGGTTGTCAGACGCGTACTCCCGCCGTTGCTGCTGGTGTGGCAGGCCGCCACCGCTGTTGACCTGCTGTTGGCTGGCCGGGACGCCGCCGCTGCCGCCATGCTGTATCGGCCTGTGATTGTGTGAGGCCTGCTGGCTGGTGGACAGCAGGCCGGGGCTGGAGCTGTAGGCCTCGGCTAAGTGGGCGGGTAGGGTGGGCAGCTGGCTGCTGTGGCCCTGCGAGGCCGAGGGCGACAGCCCCGCATGGAAGTAGTGGCCGCCGTGGTGGGTGCTGCCATCGGCCGGGACGACCAGCACGGTCCCGAAGTCCGCGAGCGAGTTGGCGTGTCGCAACTGCTGCTGGTTGTTCTTGTTGTTGTTGTGGTGGTGGCCGAAGCGGCCCACGGTCACGTCCTGCAGGCTGCTGAGAGCGTTGTTGGCGTGGGAGTGCGAGACCAGGTGCACGGAGCCACCGTACTGCACGGTGCGTGCGGGGTTGCCTGCAAAGGGGGTAAAAATGTTGCGTGGCTCGGCTCAGCGTGAGTAAGCCGCGTTATTGCCAACAAGGGTTTCGCACATCCGGCATGATGTGCGATCGCGACGTCCGGCACATTGCTCGCTAAGTGAACGCATTCAGGAAAGCGCAGAATGCCACGTGAACCAGAGAAACCGCCCTGCCTCCGGACTAACAAAAATGACGATCGCTTCGCACTCACCGTGTGTGGACACGGTACCAGCATGCACAGAAGAGTTGAGGGAGTCCTGTCGCGTCCGTCGAGCTGCCTTAGACTTCCCTATCCCCAGAGCGGTGCCCAATCGCCTGAACATAGAACCGAGCCCTGTGCCAGGTGGGTGCGGAGTTCGCTTGCCCCACGTCGAAAACATTCCTTTTGGAGCTGTCCATTGTTGTGCCGCCACCGGTAGCTGTTTCAGCCCTCCAGGCTCAAGCGCCGCAGCGATGGGGCTGGCATTCTGGGAGCGGGTGTCGTCAGACGATGATGACATCTGGATTGGAGAGCTCCTGCTGGTCTTATGCGCTTGCGCAAAAAAATTACTTGGTGTCCGCACTCGCGAAGGGCGGAGGCACAGCGGGGTCCTAGAAGCAAATTCAGAAGAACCTGATTTGGGAAAGTAATGTGTACAGAATTTGGATTAAGCTAATAGACTCGGATGTGAGTAAAGAAGGCGTGTTGAAAGGGAGAGTCATGCCCACGTGATCCCTGCCCGTCGTCCCATCAGCGCTTTGACGGCTACCCTAGGTTCCGAAAGTTATTGCATTTTTCTACGCTGAGATCGTTGCCGGCCCAAGCTATCTGACCAACGAAGAGCGGCCCTTCGGAGTGCACCATCGAGAACACCGCGACTCACCTCCCTCCCGCTGCGTGCGCCTTTCAAAAGCCGTTGCGCGCTAGGACACGAAGCCCGTTTGAGACTCACAGCGGCGTCTGGACCGGGTATTTGTGTCGTGCCGAGGTTTGGTTTTTTCATGCAGCGCGACCGCGTGACGGCGAGGAGTGAAGGGAAGCACGTGTTCAAAATTTAAGGCTCCTTAATATTTTGTATTCGCAGATTGCAGTTGCGGGCTTCAGTTGGGTAGGTAGGCGCGGGCCACGTGTTGGCAGTGGCAGCAGGTACAGCGATCGCGAACAACGTGCCGGGCCGACAACGCTGTACTGCTGGCGCGGCACCGGTGGTTGCGAAGTCGCAAGGCCCCTTCAAACCTAGCTATGGTATCATTTCCCATAGGCATGGAAGGTGGCCATAGCTCCACTTCCTTACCCGCCATCTCCGTGCGCCGACCATCCTCTCCATACAAGCGCGTCCTCGGTTTGCACACCTCGCAATCTAGATAGAAACAGGGACCCAACCCTGCAATGCTACAGTCGCCATAATGGCATCTGCACGCAATGATGTCTCCGTCCTTATGGTCCATATGAACGGCACATAGCAGGTCGGTCCCGTCGTCAAGCAACGTGCGTTTGAGCCCAGGCGCTGCGGCCCCTGCTGGCCGTCCTAGGCCTAGGTCTTTTGCACCGCAAGCGGCACATGTGGTAGAACTAAGCCCAAGCTGGCGGCGGCCGTTTGCGCCAGAGTGCGCTCCTGTCCAACGGCCAACACACAACGCCTTCTGCACAGCCCTGCACAGCCTGCTACACGGCATCCATCGCCGCCAGCCCGCACAACGTGAGGTGGGTGGGTGAGGGTGGGTGAGGGTGGCTGAGGGGCGCCTACGCGCCGCCGCCGCGCGTTGCTGCCAAATGTATGCACTGACCTCACGTCCACATACAGTTACGAACTGCCCTTGCATGCCATTACTTGCTTGCTCTTTCATTGCAGGGACGCCAGTAACAGCAGTATCCTTGACACGGTCCACTACTAATGCAGCAACCTACCGCAGCCACCAGGAGGTAAGGGTCCAGCCACGCCGGTGGCGCAGCCAACGGCGGCGGCAGCGGCGGCAGTGCGTGTTGGAGCGAGGCATTGGAGATAGAACGAAGCCGCAGGCGGCTCTTGGCGTGACGGGCTCGCCTACTTCTTGGAGGGCGCCTCCGGCGGCAGCGCCTGCTGCGGCGCCTGCTGGAGGCAGCCGTCAGTCGCTAGCGGGTTGTCACGCCGGCGCCACTACTGGCGCTGGCACCAGTAGTGGTTCGGAAGAGTCCCCAATGCATGCAGCCAGCAGTACTAACCGCCGTCGTGCATCAGCGGCCACCGCGGCTGCCGTTGACGCTTCTAGTAACGGCTCGTGTGTCGGCGGTGCCACCAGCCTGCGGGGCGCCAATAGTGCTGCAGACGCGTCCGCGCGGAAGTGGCATCGCGCGACAGTATGTAGTTTATTCTTTGGGGCGGTGGCGACCGCAGTGGAGCCAGTAGTGTGGAAGGCTCACGTCACGGCCCGGCCCGGACACCAGGCGCTCTGGAGCAGGAGGCGGTGGCGGCAGCATCGACGGCGGCTCGGCTCACTCCCGCCGCCGCGGAAGCGGGTGTGACGTTGGGACTTGCAGGTGTGGTGGTGACGCGCGCTCCAATGACGCTGCGCCAGTGGATGCGTGGGCGAGCTCTGGTGCTTCGCTGATCTTCATTTGCAGGCGGGTGAGTGCGGTTTAACTATGTGCATGCTGCGCACTGATGCCTTGCCGCCATAGCTCCTGCATTACAAAGTTCGTAGTGCGCTTTTGCCTTATACATCATGCTATCACGCCTTGCTTGCCTGCCATGAATCCTGCCCCGAGACTCTGCTCCGGCTGCTGTGTCCACCAGGACCCACACCAGCACTCGCTGGCTTGGACCCCTAGCGGCCCCGTGCTGGGCAGCGGCAGCGTTGCGGCGGCGGGGGGCCTAGGCGGCGGCAATGGGGCTCTGCCTCGCAGCGCTAGCGGTGTGCTGCTGCGCTTGCTGGGCGGCAGCAGCGGCGGCGGCGGCGGCAGCGGCGGTGTCGGCCTGCCGCCTCTCGGCCGCAGCAGCAGCGGAGGACCGGGCGTGGGGCTAGGTCTGGGCCTGCTGGGGCCGGGGCGGGGCAGCAAGCAAGCTTGAAGGAGTGAAGGCGCTCTGGCATTAATGGCCGATGGGAACATTGGTGGCACTGGTGCTGGCACTGCCACTGCTGCCGCGCGCAGCGGGGGGCGACAGGAGCTGCGCAGGCGTGCCGGCGGTGCTCGCTGCAGCGGGCGGCAGCAATGGTGGCGCTCCAGTGGCGGCGGCGACGTCAGCGGCGGTGCTGTGGGATCCTGGCTTGCTGTCAGCGTCACGCAGCGCGAGGGCCTCGGCGATATTCGGTCCGGGATGCGGCTCGGCAACGGCCACTTAGCTCTCCTGATGGCGGACACTGCGAGCTGCGAGCGGCAACAGCGGCGCGGCCGGTGAGGCTAGCGGCGGAAGTACGGTACAATGTCGGCCGCTAACCATGCGGACTCTGTCATTAGATCCCCCGTATGACTGGCACATGGCAGTAGCTCGATCGTTCGATGGGTTTGCAGGCGCAGGCCCGTCGTCGCATGGCGGCAGCTACTATGGCACTGGTGGCAGCGGCGGTAGAAGCAGCGGGTTGAGACTTGCGTTGAGGTGTCAGGCGCCGAGTTGGTCTTGCCGTTTGGGTCTGGGTGGATCAGGAGGCGGCGCGGCGACGGGGCTGCAGGGCACGTGATATTTGCCACCGGCTAAGAGATCGGCGGCCGCGCTTGGCAGCGGTGACGGCGGCACCGCAGCCACCACATCGGACATCAAATTCAAGGCAGGGGTGGAGATGGTGGGATCAAGCAATATAGATCTCCCACGCTATGTGCTGGCAATGTCAGGCGCCGCCCTTGGCGCCGCCGGCGCCATTAAGTAAGAGTTGGTTGATTGATACCGGTAAGAGGACGCTGTGAAATGTGAATGCAATCCTGCGGCTAGGGCAATGTCACAACGGATGAACTGAGCTAGCGTGAAGACTGCGAATGGGATGGCTCCTTTGCGGGAAAAAGCGAGGCGCACGTGGGGGGCCGCGGCCGGGGTGACGGCGCCGCGCCCACAGGCGTTGGGTTAAACCCGTGTGATTCTGCTGTGTGCACGTGTGACGCATAGCAGGTATGGCAGGGATAAGTCTTCAACCATGCGTGGGGCCTTGTATGGGGCTAAGCGGCAGTGCCGGGGAGGGCCGAGGCATCCCGGATTCCGGTGCATCCGGTTGCCTGATGGCTTGAGGCCCGACTGCAGTGGTGCCCAGGGGAGGTGGCGCCGCTACAGCGCTACTCCTCAGTCCGGATGAACCGCACTTTTTGCGACGTTATACACATGTAATAATAATTTAGCAAGCAAGCCACCTGTCCCGGACAAAGAGAACAGACTGCCCGCTCGGTACCGGAATCCTTCCAACTTGAAAGCAGTTCAGCTCGTCACATATACAATTTAGAATGCAAATATGGAAGCTTATTACGGGTTGTGTGGCCATGGGCCAGCTGTCCGTCGTTTGGTGCTTAACGAGTGGAGTCACAGAAACTGTCAAAGAGCCCGCGTCATGCCCATGCTCGAGCCCAGCTCTGTGCTCATTTGTGCGCACTCGGCGGGAGCGCGAGGTGAGCTGCGAATGCCCGCACTTACCCGGCTGCCCCTCTCCCCCAAGTGCAGCCCTTCCCCCACCCCACCCCACCCCACCCCACCCCACCCCCCGGCACGGCCACTGCATTGATGCTATGTCACCCCTGCAGTTCATGGGTTTCTTCTATCCTGAGGACATGCCTGTAGACCTTCTGGACTGGTCTCAAATATCCAGTCTGGCCTGGGTGCCGGCACAGCGGCCCGAGGTCATGTGCGCGGCACACGCGGCCGGTGAGCCGCCCGAGGGCGCAGGGCCACGCCGCCCGAAGCGCAGAGAATCCGCAATCCCGAATACGTTAAGGTTAGGTGTGGAAGGGGCTTTTAAGGGCTCGCATCAACAATAGGATCCATGCAAGCCGAATCACAGCACTAGATGCCCTGTCGCTCAGCGGACCTGGTCATGCCGCCAGGCCTTTTGAGACAAGCGACGGGCATGTGACAAGAGACAAGCGACAAACCGTAAAATCACTCACCTTCGCCCGCGCTCTCCACCGCCCGCCTCGAGCCAGGCGTCCGCGCTATCATGAACGCGGGGGACGTGAGTGCGGCCATCGCTGACGACAAAGCGCGCGAGCTGTGGGTGAGTGGATGCAGGTACTCTTAGAGCGCGGCCACGCGCCCTCGCCGTCGCTTGAGGCGTGTGCAAGCGCACATGCCATCTGCACCTGGAATCTGCGGCCGCACCCACGCCAGCGGTCTCATGTTGCTGCTGCTGCTTCCGGCTGCAGGTGGATGCCCAGGTGGAACTGATGCGGCGGCATTGGTACGACGGAATCAACTTCGATTACGAACTCCCTGCCAAGGTGCGCAGCGGGCAGGGGCAGGGGGCTGGGGCCAGCGGGGCCGAGTGCAAACTGCTGGTGAACTGTGGGTTAGCAGATTGGGGCTACAGGAGGCGGGGAGGCGTACACGAGCGATGAAGATTAACAGCATAGCGTGAGTCCCTTGCGTGTGTGTACGTATGGCATGGGTGCATGTATTGCAGATGGGCTCCCAACTGAGTACCAATTACACGCGGCTGGTGGAGGCGACGTCGCGAGCCTTCAAGCGGGTGAACCCGCACGCGGAGGTCGGTGGGGCAGGGCGACAGACCAGGGCCAGGGCCAGGGCTGCTGGGTCAGGGCGGGGGTGTGGGGCACTCAACCGCACCCCTGCAGCACCTCTGTGCTTTGCGCGGGCCAGAGCTTTCTGATGCCGTATGCGATGCGGTGCCATCACAGCTTCAATCTAGGCCGCGCACACACGCAGACTGGACATCCTTGTGCTTTCCTGTGATCCCCTCTGACACACAGATTAGCGTGGACGTGCCATGGGCCGCCTTTGGAAATGACGGGCGTGACTACGATTGGAAGGTAGGAGCGGGTTCGCGCGCTCCGTGCTTCTGTTCTCGGCAGAGGCCTTGCACGCTCAGTCACTCACTGGCATGGAACACCCGGGTCAACGAACATGGCAGCACTCCCAGTCACCCTGCTTTGCGTTGGCTGGGTGCTAAATTCCGGAAAAGGGTGCATCCGTTACACAATACACAGGGCCTTGCCAAGGTTTCGGATCGATTGTTTGTCATGTCATACGACCAACAGGCTCAGGTGTGTTGCCGGTATGGGTTCCAATGTCTTGGCTGGTGACGGCGGTTGTGGTATGTGGGTGGATTCTTCTTCATGGCAGGGCGCAGGGATGATCATGCGTGTCCTCTTGACAGCCGTGTGCCTGCTGTTGTCCGCACAGCCCATTCTTTCTCTGAAGCCCATGTGTACGTACCGCGCCATGCATCCTGCTGTCAGGCCCGCCTTGTTACTTGCAACCGCCTGCCTTGTGCACGCAGGTGTTTGGCCGCTGCGTGGCCGCGGCAAATAGCCCACTACCACAGGTGGGATGCATGGCCAGGACCAAATGGTTGATTGGGGCAGTGGAGAGCACGTCTTTGCGCATGCGCCCATGCATGTGCCCATGGTCAGCCCATGAACGCAACATCCACATGAACGTGTGCTGCAAACAATGTGCGCTTACGGTTTTGGGGAAACATACGGCTGGTACGTGCTTGCTGCGCTTCTGATCCGCCATGCAGGTGGCCAAAGGTGTGCAGCAGTATCTGGACCTGGGCATCCCACCCAGCAAGCTTATATTGGGGGTTGCCTGGTAGGTCGGTGCGACCACACGACGTATGGCGGCAGCACGTGCACGCTAGCGTGTGCTTGAGATAAGAATGCGATAGTGCTGTTGCTGGTAAGGTACCGGGGGTACCGCATGTTGACTTCTGCATCGCCCAGCAGGCGGTGCGTGCGCATCCAGCGGCAGCCGCCGCGGCACACCGCCCACGCACTGCACCAAAAGCTCACAGCGGCTCCCACATCACCGTGGGCGACACACTGCATGCCACCACCGCAGGTACGGATACGACTACCCCTGCCAGCCCGACGGCCGCGGTGTGAAGCCCGGCCCGGACACGGATCTATGTGTGCTACAGCCGGTGGAGTACCGGGGCGCGCCCTGCAGTGACGCGGCGGGGGTGCAGCGGAACTTCTGGGAGTTCATGGCCGGTTAGTGCTGCTGCGGGGAGGGCGGGGTTGCACCTGTGCAGCCTTAGGGATGCAGGGTGTCCCAACCCGCCTGACTGCTGTCCTGGCCCGCACACATGCGCGTATAACGACACCATGCGCTTTTGCCCTGAGCCTCGTGTGCAATTCCATGGCACGCGGCTAACCACAAACAGTCACAGCTCCGAGAGCCCTTGAGCGATCCCCAGCTGGCTGTGCCTCTCGCACAAGAACACCCACGCAGCAGCGCTCCCTCATTGCGCTTCCATCCCATGCATCATCTCTCTTGTATTTTTGCTCTTATGGGAGGGTGGAAACAGCTCCCCCCTTAAGCGCCAACGACCTTGCTGTGGGCCCGCCCGCCCACCTGCCCCGCCGTGTCCCTCCCACGCACGCCACTCACAGAGCTGCGCGCCGGCCGCAACAGCACGGCTCTGACCTGGGACCCTCTGGCCTCCAGCCCGCGCTTCAACTATGTCGACAAGACCAAGGGACAAGTGCACCAGGTACGGCTGGCGTAAGGCATGTCACCCATGGGTGGGTACCGGCATGCGAGCGTGCGGGCACGAGCGTGAGCTGATGGAGGGACCGTGCTTTGACGCCGCCCGCCCGCCCAGTCAACCACACGCGTGCCCTCCGGTCACCATTGCGCGCGCGTGCACATGCACGGACAGGTGTGGTTTGAGACGCCCACGTCGTTGGCGCTGCGCTATCGGCTGGCCCGGGACCTGGGCCTGAAAGGCGTGGGTACCTGGAACCTGGGGGCGGTGGAGCACAGCGGCACTGCGGGGCTGGAGGCTCGCGCGGACACGGCGGCCATGTGGGAGGCTGTGAGGGTATTCACAGGCGTGAGGATGGACACGACGACGATGAAGGGGATGCGGTTGACTGGGGGGTGACTGGGGGGTGACACTGCCTTTTGGTGAGGGGTCAAAATGTGTGGCCGGCCAGTGTGTGGCGGCCCGCCGGTGCATGCCGGTGTATGGACGCGGACCAGGTAGGTTATGACAAGATTGACGACGAGACGAGACGAGCGACAAAGGGCAGCCTGCAATTGTTGGAAGAATGGGTTGCAGCGGCCGTATGTGTAAGAATGAGCTGGAGTGCAAATGGTGTGGACACCGTTTCGTACTTTCGTGGACGTACTTGGTGACGCGGTGTCAGGCGAAGTGGACGGAGTGACCTAATGGATTCCCTAATCTCGGACAAGCCACGGCGCCGGATGAAGTTGTTGTGGTGCGCAGCAGCGGGCTACGCATCGGTAGAATTTGCCATTGCAACAAGCACGGAGGGTCAGGAGGGTCCAAGCACCTCCCATTGACACGGACGTTATGCCTGACTTAACAAGCTTGCCTAACATGCATTCAAAACACCCATCCAAGATTGAAAGTGGTCAGATTAGATCTTCCTGGTCCTTACTTTTGGTACCCAGCGCTGACGAGAACTGACGAGAACCCTCGGCTGACCCAGGCCGAAGTTGTCAAAAGCGGCCTTCGCGGTCCTTCGCGGTCCTGCGGTCCACGGTTGGGATTTTACACAATGCTGCCCATTCGCGATGGTGCAACTGTGCTGATCCTTGATTTCCGTTGATTAGCTCTATCGGCAGCTCCCCTCTCCGCCCCGCATGTTCTGCAAATGCCCGCTCGTCCCAGCCCTCTGTTACGGTTTCGTCGCTGTTCGGGCACCACACCTTGGGAAGTCTCTTTTAAGTGAGTAAGCAAGTCCTTACACTGATTACTCGCTGATGATTTGTGAAGAAGCTGGTGCAGGTTGGCTCTTTTGAGTAAAAGGCCTTCGGCCTGTCCCCCACGTGCAGTGGCCGAAAATTAACTACATACAATAAAGTTCTCCAATTTAAACTTCGCGTACCGGAGCTTATGCAGCGCAGCCGAATACCACTAAGTGCCATTCGACTCGTGAAGGGGCGCTCATAGCTCAACTCATATACATTCACAGATGCTCATTTGGATGTAAATCGCTGCATTCCTTAAATAGTTCTCAAGTTGTAGCCGCGCCTCAGGCTCCTCCTTGCTGAAAAGTTTTGCAGGGCCACCCGTCCGTGGGGCCACTCATAGTGACACGCTTCGAAGTCCTGTTTGCTTAAGCTAATTTGATGGGAATACAGCTTATATCAGCGCGATCGCAGCAAGCTTGAGCGCGGGTGTTGCGGCACGCACAAACCCTTAGGTCGTCGTCGAGCGAAGGACGTGCAAGGGACGCGCAGCCACCTGGAAAATGTTTCGGAGGTTCTCAACTCAAGCAATCTCTGAGTTGCTGGATAACGGAGGAGGAGGGACTCCAGGCTCTGGCGATGGACTAATCAGCAGCTCGCCGCGGAAGCGTGAGCCATCAGAGGGGATCCGCTTCAAACTGAAGAAAGCATTGTTCGGGTCGTCCAGCGCCAGTGATGCGGGCCAGGCCGGCAACATGGGCGGCTTCCACTACAGGAGAACGTCGGCCCCTTCGGCTTCCGCCACGCGGGTACCACTCCGGCAAGTCCCTAGGGACTGCGTGTGTCCAATGCCCTAGACTGCCGAAATGTCATCATGTGACATATAATAAGGTCCCTGATTGATTTCCGGGCACAAACTCGAGCGGGAGCCGAAGTCGAAATGCTAAATGTCGCGCTCGCCAGGACTTACTGGAATTTGCCCTACGCAGTCCGGATGACATCTATCGGTGAACCTTAGTCGACGGCACTAGATACAGGCCCAAAATACCGCCTATGCGAGATATGGGCTCTGGTCCATTTCGCGACTTGAGCCCTGACCAACATGTTTTGTCCTCTGCCGAGCGCTCATGCCCACTAATGATGTAAGTTATGTACCTACAAAAAGGCGGCGTCTAAATATTGAGGTAGGATTTGCCTCGGGCGACTCCCAGAGCCCCCCGAGCGTGCGGGTTTGGCTAGGAGCATGCACCCCCCCGGACAATTGTGCACATAACTTTTTGATGCCTATTCTTTTTACAGTGTCGATTGCGTATCCTGCATACACTGTGCGTACGCTATCCATCACGCTATCACGCTTTTAGTTTTCACGACGAAAATATTTGCGTGTCCCACTGCACACCCCATGCACGGCTGCAGCCGTACGGCCTTTCAGGTTTCATCTGCTCAGCTCCGCACCATAGTAACCGTATACTACACAACGAGATGAAGCCGTAGGTATGCTGGCGGCCTGGTCAGATGATACCTGTTGGGTCTACCAGGCTGTCAAAGTTTGGACACAGCAAAAGACCAGAGTGGTACCCGCGTGGCTTCCGCTATGTCGGGCAGCGGTCCCCCTTCTGGGCACCTCAGTTTGGAGCGCTCGCCGAGGCCGTCCCCCGATGACGCTGCACAGTACGTGACACCACCGCAGGGCAGCTGCAGCCACATCAGCGGTGCGATGGGATCGACTTCTGCCCCCGTGCCTTCGCCGCCGCCCCCTCCGACCGTCACACCAGCAGCCACCGCATCCCAGCAGCAGCAGTCTGCTGCTGGGACAAGCAAGCCAGCTAAGGGCCTTCTCAGCATGCTGCTGCGACGCAGCTCGGGTCGCAAGCGCGATGTCACCGGTGGTGCCTCCACAGTGGGCCCCGTCGGGGGCGCAGTCTCCGCTGGCCTTGAGCCTTTCCACGGGCTCGCCAGCGGCGGCAACGGTCGCAACGGAACCGGGCCTGTCCTGCCCCCACCGCCGACAACAGGCCTGAGCCACATAGAAGGAACCAGCTCGCCAGCCGCCTTTGACCGGCGTAGTCTCCAGCTGCCGGCATCGCCATCGCCGGTGCTAGTGCGGCCCATTCGCTCGGTAACGGAGTCACCCTTCACGACCGCTATTTTCAGCGCCGCCGCCGCCGCTTCTATCGCTGCCATCGCGGCTCCTGGCGCCGTCGCCGCCGGAACGCATGCCGCCCCTATCGCCACCATTCAGCACGGCAAGTATCAGCGGCAGTCGTGTGACTGGCCGGCGTCGGGTGGCGTCACACCTCCGCGCAGCGACTCTTTATCGCCGGCCGCTGCTGCTGGTGGTGACAGCAGATGTGCTTCCGCTATCAGCGCCACCGAGCCGCTGTCGCCCCAGTGCGCGTGGGAGCCCAGTGTGCGCTGCAGCGAGGGCGGCGAGGGCGGCGGCGGCGGCGGCAGCAGCATCCGGCGTGATGGCTTCAGCAGAGCCAGCAGCACAATGACCCCCACCACCAGCTTCCCCAGCGTGAAGACGCCAGTCACGCCGCCGGCAGCTGAGGGCCCCGCCGCCTGCGCAGCAGCGAGCGCCAGCGCCGACGGCAACTCGATGACCTACGGCCGGCAGCAGCGGTCGCCAATGGTGGCCCCGAGGTCGGTACCGGTGCAGACGCGCTCGCTGGCGGTTGCTACAGCCGCCGCTGCCGTTGCTGCTACTGCCACTACCACCCCGTGCAGTCCCCCGACGGTGCAAGTGGTGGCAATGTCGCCGTCGTTCCCTGAAGCCATGATGGCAGCGGCTGCGGCGGCACAGGCCGAGGCTTCTGAGGGGGCCTATGCGGCTGCCAGTGACACGCGTGTTTTATCGACGGCAGCTCTCAGCAGGAGCGTCGGGCCGCCGACCAAGCTGCATCATACGCGGAACCAGCAACAGCAGAACCACCAGCACGCCCATCACCATCATTACTCGCCCCAGCTTGGAGCACATTCGCACCATCAGCAACCGCAGCCCCACCGCCACCTCCAATCCCTCGTAGCCAGCAGCAGTGACACAAACCTTGCATGCAACGCCGCCGGGCAGCAGCGCCTGCCGGCGCAGCCGCGGGCCCTCGCCGCCATGACCCTTGGGCCCCTCTCGCCGCCGGTACATGGCACAGCGTCCCCGCTGCAGCTACCGCAGCCGCCGCTCAATGCCCACCCCCATGTGGTGGCACTGCCTGAACGCGGTGCCCTGACGCACAAGGACGCAGGCGCCAGCGGTGACGGCGGTGGCGCCTTTTGGAGTGGCACCAGCGCCCCGACCGCGTCCGCCTGCCACCGCCTGCTACTCGGCACGCCCGGCCTGCTGCCGCACACAGCCGCCTTTTCCACCTGCGTGCACGACAGCACCTGCTCCTCCCACTACGCCTTGTTGCCGCCGCTCGCCGCTGCTGCTGCCGTGGAGGCTCCGGTCGAGCACCACCCTCACTCGGCTGAAGGCACGCTGAAACGGAGCGCCGCCGCCGCCGCAATGGACGGCGCGGCCCCGCCGCCACCGCCGCCCGCCGCGGGGGCCGCCATGGCGGAGGGGGGCAGCAGCCAGCTACTCGCCACCAGTGTGTGCACGCCGCCGGCCATGCAGCGGCCCGTGTGGCGCATGGAGGACTACGCGCTCACGCGGCGGCTGTACCGCGGCCACATGGCGTCCGTGTACAAGGTGCGTATGTGCGTGCGTGTGCGTGTGAGCGAATCCGCGGTACGGATGACTTGCTTGACATAGGTAGGTGTGAAGGCAATCCCGAGACCGGGCACCACCCCCCAGCAAGCCTCGTGTACCGTGTGAAATCCACCTGCCTTCTGTGGCTGCCCCGCCCTCATGCCTACTCGCTCCGCCCGCCCCACAGGGCCGCTGCCTGCGCTCGGGGCTGCCTGTGGCTCTCAAGGTGTACTTCAAGGCGCGGGTGGCGCCCAACGTGGCGCACATGGTGATGCGCGAGGCGGCGCTGCAGCTGCGAGCCAGCGCCCACCGCTACGTGCTTAAGTTGTACGGCGTGTTCCAGGTGGGTGGGAGCGTGTGGGTTTGTGGTTGGGCTTGCGTGTGTACATGTGGGCGGAGTCTTTGCTGCACCAGCCGGTGGGGCCAGGCAGGGGCTCGCGGGCGAGCAACGCATGCGCCAGGCTGTTATGGGAACCTGTTGATCCATCGATGGCATTTCCGCAACGCGAACAAAGCGCGCCGTCACCACATCGCTCACCGACCGCCATGTCGCCGCTTTTCCACGTGTCCTCGACAGACGGAGGAGCTTGTGGTGTTCGTGTGTGAACTCGCCTCCCGTGGCAGCCTGGCCCAGCTGGTGGGGTCGGGCGCGGCCGGCGGGCGCTGCACCCGCCTCAGCGAGACGCAGCTGCGGCAGGTGAGCATGGGGCGTGTGGGCATGGGGGTGGGCAGGCATGGCTGCTGCAGGAGTGGCTGCTGCAGAGGCGAGTTCGGTAGCAGATTTGCCCATGGGCCCGGCCGCACGCACGCATCCGGCCGCAACACACACACACACACACACACACACAAGTCTTTGCGCTTTGTTTTCCTTGTGCTCTTTAACACACACACACGCACACACACACACACACACACACACACACACACACACACACACACACACACACACACACAGGCTGTGCTGGAGCCTCTGCTGGACGCGCTGGGCTACCTGCACTCCAAGGGCGTGTGCCACCGCGACATCAAGGTGCGTACGGCCGGCGGGACGCGATAACCTTGCTTGTGGTCAGTCGGGTCCCTTCACGGTTGCTCGCACACTGCCCGCACTTGCGCGCAACCGCTTGCTCGCTGTGAAGCCAGTGCACCTGCGAACAGGAGCTGGGTGTTGATCGGTTTGCACAACTGGGCCCGTTCTGTCCAAGCGGCTTCGCTGCACGCACCTACCTGCCTCAGTTTCCTACCTGCGCTCATGAATTGTCACTTCTGCCATACGCGTGCCATGCTCCCCGCCCTGTCTGCTTGCAGCCCGAAAACATTCTGTTCACGTCCAACTGGGACTTCCGACTTGCGGACTTCGGTGTGTCCATTGACCTGCTCAAGGAGCGAGCCGTTACGCGCGCCGGCACCGCCGACTACATGGTGCGGCTGCTGCAGACGCGTGTGGTTAGTTGTGGGCTTGTGGCCATGATGTTGATGTTCTATTCATGGGTGCGGTTGCTTGTCAGTAGACCTTAACGCAGATCCGCCAGTGTATGCCGACCACTGGCTACAGCAGTGCACCGCCTTACATAATGCAAACAGGCGCCCGAGGTGGAGCGCTGCCCGCTCAAGGCCAACCCGGAAGACAACAAGCACGATGCCTCCCTGGCGTACAGCACTGCCGCCGACGTGTGGAGCATCGGCATCCTGGCCTACGAGCTGATGGTGGGCTTCCCGCCTGCTATAGAGTTCGAAGCACCCGCCAACAACCCCAACGCCAGCAACAGCGTCAGCGCCAACAGCCACACCAAATTCAGCTTCCCCGCATCGGTGTCGGCGGGAGCGCGTGACTTCATCACTCAGGCGCTGGCGCTGCGACCTGAGGATCGGCCCACAGCTCAGCAGCTGCGCATGCATCCCTGGCTGAGGGCAGCAGGCGCGAGGTCGGTGGTGGCCACAGCCGCCGCACCCAGCGTGGCCACGGCCGGGGCCCCTGCTGGTCCTGCTGGTGACATCGGTGCGGCTTAAAAACGTCCATGTACTAATGATCAGGTCAATAGCCTGGAAGCTAACTTCTCGTGGAGGATTATTTTTAGCCGGAGGCTTTCATACAATAGGCTTTCTATGCGTGTCCTTGGACGTTGCGTGTCAGGCGATGTGTCTGGATGCACAGCACGCACCTCACTGCCCACGCATTTGACGCATGGAACTTGGTGGCGCGACTTGTGTGCATGCGCTTTCGGGTCCCTGCGGTGTTCATTGTCCATTTGAGTCTTCTTGGCTCGCGCGCAATTGCGGCATGCCTCGGGGTTGTTTGCTATCACTTGATTTCAATGCGAAGTACGTACCCAAGTCAAGGAACCCCCACAGCCTGAATGCTAACCCTAGACCCTGGAGCGGCTGTTGACAACTGTGCTGCGTCTGGCTGCGGTTGGCTCTGCTGTGGCATCGCGATTGCTAGGCACCTGGTTTGGCTATGTGCCTGTTGAAACCGACCCCAACTATGTCCGGGCGATGAGGTTGTTCGGCCTCAGACTGTGGAGGGGCTCGGCCCCTTTTCCCATGACCGGGGAACACTTGTCCCTTGAGAGGTCTTCTGAGTCGGGATGTGCAAGGGGGGTGCACCCCCCGTGTGTTCGCATGCGTTCATGTGTATGTGTTCGGGAGCGCAAGGCCCCAGCCCCAGCAGCCCGTGTTGGCGGCAGGCTTGGGAGCGGTCAGCAGGTAGACACAGGTTGTACGATAAAAGCGGCAATCCGCACCCGTGGGGTTGCAATGCAGGCGCTCGTGGGCGTGGCGCACGGGTGGATTAATCCACCTGATGAATGACAAGGGTCGCCAAGGAGGGGGCTTATATACTCGACTATGTATTTGGTAGCGGGTTTAGTGTACCGTACATAAGTATGCGCACCGCGAGCGGAGGTTCGGGCATTCGTGGTTGTGAGTACCAGGCGAGAGGGCACCTGGCCATACGTGCGCCGAAGTATGCGCACGTCATTACCGCCGGCGGAGTCGCGGCGCAGTCCAAGAGTAGATGCCGCGGCTTTGTGTATCATAGCATTTCAGGCGGGTACTTACGATAAGTAGCACGTATGCATGCATTCTTTGTGGAGCTCCTGACTGGGAGTTGCCGATGTTACTGCTGGTGGAATATGGTAGTGGAGGCCAGAGTTCAGACCTTAGTACGGGCGCTTGATGCGTGGAGAACCCCTGGCGAGGATTCGGGGAAGTATACGTTGAGGTATAGCACGCTGCATGCCAACGATTTGCAGCAGCTCCGCGCGGCTGTGCCCCTGGGAGACGCGTTGGGCACCTGACAGAAGAGCTGCGGCTAGAGCAGCCTGCTGGTGCAGCGTTTCGTGTTTGCAAGCATTGCGCGTATTGCGCATCGCTGCGTTGGGTGTTGCGAAGTATGCAGCCAAGTACCACCCCTGCCAAGTACGCATTTTGCTCTGCATTAGTTTGAGAAGAACTGTTTGTGATGAATGCCCTTTCTCTGCAGTCGTGCTGAGGCTGGCCTAGGAACAGGAGGGTCGCGTTTTTGCGTTGTCGGGCTAGGTAGGTAACAAAAGACGCGCTACGATGCGCTCGCATTTCTACGTGAACCGGGCTGCTCTCATCTCTCATGCGTGGATTGTTTGCGGGTGTGACATGGTGAAATAAGGTCGGTGTCACGTGACGTGATGTAGGCAGGGCTGCCGGCGTGTCGGGCTGCTGATTGTACAGTGCGCCAAGCAATGGTGCCGTGCAGACACACGCGACCTACAGGAGTCCGCATCCATGCAAAGGACTAGTTCGGTGTGCGGAATCTCGCCGCCAGCCATTTGTATTTGTCGCACAAGCAACTCGATTCACGCCGTGGCGTCACAAGTGCGACATCATGGTACACGGCTTTGGGCCAAGGAAAGTATGGGCTGAGGGACGAACCTGGGACCGCCCTCCCCCGTCCTCCCCTTGGCAGCTGAACATTAACATCAGTGTGCCAGCTGCATGTAGCAAACTGAACCCTTTCTCTGTATAAGTAAGGCAAGCCCTCTCAGCCTTTCCGGCCGTCCGGCGTCTTCAAGTTGGGGCTTAGGAGTGTTAGCCTTTCCCGTTTTGGATTTCGCTCATCTGGGTTCCGTATACTTGGATCCTGTGGGGCCCTCCCTGTCCCCCGCCCCGCCCTGGCTAGTCTGTCAAGCAGCGCAAATAAGACACTTGTAAATATAAGGAAGTAGCTCTTGCATAGCGGTCGAAGAAATGGCGAAAGCGGCAGCCAAGAGCGAGGCAGACGACTCAGAGAAGTGTTTGAGTTGCTGTTGTGTCTTGAAGTACGTGTTTTCGCCCTTGATCCTGCTGTGGATGAGCTTCAGGTGCGAGCGTGTCAGCAAGTCGCGAATGGCGCGCTTTCGAGACCAGCCTCGGCGCCAAGCATCACTATTGCGGCCCGGGCGCGACTAGAGTCACCATGATACATACAAAGGAGTTAATTGAAGACAACTGCTGACCACAGGGGGTATGTGCAACCCCTAAGCCGCTCCGTTCACCCCTTGACGCTCACTCCGCCTACACGGACCCGCTCCTCTCAGGATCTACGTTCTGGGCATGCTTAGTGCTTACCTGGAGCGACTGGGCAGAGGCGTCTTTTGCGGCCTGTGCGTCTGCTGCTCGTGCACGTATAAGGTGAGCACGACACGGCGTTGCGCCGCTGGTTGTCCAAGCAATGCTGCCGGCCGGATAAGGTGTAGCCGCTCATAACCTGCGCCCCGCCACGTCGGGTTAAGATACTGCATTCCCATAAAGTCATCAGGCGCCTACCAAGCCCAGTGACTCCGCATCCGCATCATCCTGTCACCACGTGTGCCCATGCCTGCTCACCCGGGCCCCCCGGGGCGGTCTTGCACGGGACAAACCCACCTGCACCCTCCCCACCTGCCCATCCCTGCCCGTCCTCGCCCAACTCTGCAGCCCCCCGACTTCCGGTTCCACCCCTACAGGACAGCAAGTTCCCGCACGACCACCGCAGCATTGGCACCTTCAAGGGCCGCACCGGCCCCGAGCTGGATAAGGAGATCACCTGGTGCGTGTGGCGGCACCTTGTTGACCCGCTGTGCCGCGTGCCAACGAACCCCTGAGGTGCCCCAGCTTTTGTGCGGGCTCCTGCGAATGTTTGGGCGTGGCGGAAGGAGCAGTCGACGCCTACCCAAATTGACTGTGACCCAGAACCGGAGGTGGTGGGTGTTGGTGCTGCTCGCATGATACGGCGTGATGGTTACACACGGCATGCCCTGTGACGGTGTGTCAGCGCACATGAAAGGCATAGCAGTAGGACAAGTAAGGATGTTGACAAGGATATCATCTTACACAGGCGCCGCATTGGGGACATTTGCGCGGCCGCTGCCCCCCAGCCCAAGAAGGGGGGCGCCTCTGGCTCCAAGCCGAAGCCCACGGCGCGCCTGTTCGCGGGTGAGGAGGGCATGCGGGTGCGGCGCGCGCGTGGGTGGCGCGCAGCGGGCAGGCGCACGCGGTGGGACCTGGGAGCATGGCAGGGGGGCCAATTGATGGACGCGACGTGCCGTACGGTGCTGTCTTGCCTTTGGCGGCGTGCGTCGTACAGCTGACTGGCCAGCGGCTTGTAGCTGCCCTATGCAACACCGGGCTGCGCACCCATCTGCCCGCTTCAACACCTCCCGATGCCCGCAGATGACATCGAGCCTTCCGACATCTGCCAGGTCAGCTCGGGGCGGGACTGGGACAGTGCACGATGCGTATGAGGGGCTTGGGGACAATGCGGCGCGAGACCCGGTCTCTGTGACGGCGCTCCACACCTTGGCCCTGACCGCCCCCCACACCACCTGCCGCCGCCCCAGGGCCAGCTGGGCGACTGCTGGCTGATGAGCGCCCTGGCGTGCCTGGCGTGCCAGCAGGGGGCCATCCAGCAGGTGTGTGGGCTTTCCGGGGGTGGGGCTTGTGTGCCCAAGAACAACAAGTTGTCCTGCTATCTTGTGATGCGGGGAGATGGGGTGGATGAGCCAGCATGGCAAGATGGTGAGGAGGGGCCACTGGAAGCAGGCTGTATGTGGGAGGAGGCCAGAGATGGGCTTCCCTGGCAACGTGCACACGCAGCCGGTCCCGCACACGTTGCCGGCGCCTGCCGCCGTGGCATGACACCGGCACCTGCCCGCCCCCGCCCTGTCGCCTACCTCGCACACCAGGTGTTTGACACGCGCGAGTACACGCAGTACGGGCGCTACAAGATGCGGCTGTACGACGGCGCACGCAAGAAGTGGCGCACCGTCACCATTGACGACTGGATCCCCTGGTGGGCGTAGCGGGCGGCTGTGTGGTGTGGTGTGATGTGGTGTCGTGTGGTGCAGTGCGGTGTGGTGTGGTGTGGTGTGGGCTGGGCTGGGCTGGGCTGGGCTGGGCTGGGCTGGGCTGGGCTGGGCTGGGCTGGGCTGGGCTGGGCTGGGCTGGGCTGGGCTGGGCTGGGCTGGGCTGGCGCAGCAGTGCACCTGCCATATGCCCGTCGTCGCGTGCCCCTGCGCCCGCTTGCGGCCCTGGCCCCACGTGCACGCACGCTTGGCACCTCAGCCTCATCAACTCAGCCCCGCACCCTGCCACTGCGCCCGCAATCCCCCTCAGCGGCGCTGACGGCCAGCCGATGTTCGCCAAGCCCAAAGGCGACGAGGCCTGGGTGGTGCTGCTAGAGAAGGCCTGTGCCAAGTTCATGGTGATAGCGGGGCAAGGGCGGGGCGGGAGCGGGAAGGGCGGAAAGAGGCGAAGCTGGGGATGGCCTGGGGGCAGCAGCAAAGGGTGCCGTGCGGAGTTGCAGAGCATGACCTGTTCACCGTTCGGCCGTGTCCTGCCAGAGTGGATGCTCAGCTCATCAGCCCTCACACGCCCTCATATGTCGAGCGTGCTTGCGAACACAGCCAGAGGCGCATGCCTACCATACTGTCACACTTACACGCGCACACGCACTCTGTGGTGGGCCGGTGCGGCTGCAGGGCGGCAACTACGCCTCCCTGGACGGCAACCTCATGATCAAGGCGCTGGAGATGCTCACCGGCGACTTCGTGTGCATGTTCAGGCTGGGAGACACCAGGGTGCGGCGGGGGGAGGGGAGCGGAGTGGACCAGCGGAGCGCAGGGCGGGGCAGCGAAGTGGATGGGAAGGACGTGAGCACAAGGCGCCAGGCTGGGAGGCAATGGGCGCTCGCGCGGGTTCGGGGCCACAACGGCGACCAACCACGGGGGCCCATTGGTTGAGTGCAATATGGCTGGACTGTCCAGCGTGTCAAAATTGTCAGGGTTGCTGAAGCTCTGTGCGCCTTTTCATCCAAGCTGAAACCCTCTCGACTCCTTCGGCCCTTGCTTACGCAAACCCACCCTCTCTGACCCTTGCGTAGGACGCCAAGAGCCGCGGCAAGCCGCGCACGGAGCAGCGCTGGACTCGGCTGGAGCTGTCCCGCGGCCCGCCGCCCAAGGACGCGGCGCCCGGTGACGACCTGCGCCTGGTGTACGCGCGCGATGAGCCGTTCGACAGCGAGCTCATGTTCAGGGTGGGCCGGGCGGCTGTGCTGAAGGGGGAGGGTATTTGCCGAGCCCAACGAGCAAGGGAGAGGGAAGCTGTTGTTGGCACCATTCCCAACAGGGAGGTTGGGGTGATACCAGGGTGGGTGGGCGGGTAGAGCGGATCGCAGGGGTCTTAAGGGGTGACCGGTGCTGTGCCGAGGGTGAGTCGTCTGGGGTGCAGCGTGGGGGTTGGATCGGGCAGCAGGCGGAAGGGCTCGCAAAGCAGTGGTGCGTAGGAATAGACGGCGTTGTGTTGGGTGTCGCTTTTGTCCCTAACAACATCCGCGGAACCATCATCGCTTGCAGTCGATCAGCTGGGAGCTGCGGCACGGCTCCACCATCGGCGCCAGCAACGCCGGCGGCAAGGACACCGAAAACATCCATGGCATTGTTCAGGTGCGCAGTTGGGCCAGTGGGAGCAGTGCTCGCTGCTTCCCAACGTAGGCTTGCTATCGAGAGCCTTCACAATGAGGCCCGCTGGCGCGGCGCCTGAGACTTGGAAACGCCCAGTCACGCTAGTCACGCCAGTCACGCCAATCACTATTGTGTACCCTTGTATTTCCCCACCCCCCTTGCCTACGTACCTACTTGCCATCCGCCCATCACCACCGCCATGACCACCTCCACCACTCCAGGGCCACGCCTACGCGCTGATGAAGGCGGACGAGGCGGACGGCAAAAAGTTCCTGCAGCTGCGCAAGTGAGGCAGCGGGCCTAAGGGGGCGGTGGTCGGGAGGGGGCTAGGGCAGGCCGGGGAGGGTGATCACGGACCAAACCGCAATCAGTGCGACCCAATGACGCGGGGTTGTGTTGCGGCGACCAGGGCGGGTGCAGGCGCACGGTGCAGGCGGCGGGAGGGTGTGATTGCTGGAGTGGCTCGGCGGGCCAGCGGTGGCGAGAAGTGCTGGCCAAACCGCCTTGACGCAGTTGTTTGACAGCCCCGGTACCCTTTGCCCTCTTGCTTCTCGCAGCCCATGGGGCACCTTTGAGTGGAGCGGTCCCTGGAGCGACAAGAGCCCGCTGTGGGACCAGCACCCCAAGGCAAGTGGCAGATGATGCACTTGCGACACTGTCTTCCCACCGAGAAGCGTAACCTCTTTGTGTGGCGGACATGGCACGCTAGACGCGCCGCATGATACGATGCACGGTAGGCGTGCATGCTTAACGTCGCATGCGCACGAAGCAAACCGACCCAATGCGAACCGATACGACAGGTGAAGGCCGCGCTGGACTTTAAGCCCGCCGATGACGGCACCTTCTGGTGGGTTGTGATGGGCGTGGACGTGTCTGTGTCTTGTGCCCTGACAAAGAGGGATTCATGCGGGTGCCGGAGTCAGGAATCAGAAGTCAGGAATCAGCCTGGGTAGTATGGGGGAGTGGAGTATAGTGGGTGTGGGTGTGGTGTCAACCCAGCGGCTTCTGTACCCTGCATCAGCCCCTTCCGAAGAGTTCCATCTGGCCCTGTCGCGTGCTTGCCAACGTACGCGGAGCAGCCGCAACCGTCCTCCGCTTCCTGGATTTACTAGCAACAATCCATCTCCGCCTCCTCGGCCTCCTGCGGCACCACGCACCTGCTGACCTGCAGGATGGAGTACACAGACTTCATCAACCACTTCAACACACTGGAGGTGGGGCGGCTGGCAGGCAGACAGCAAGACGGAGGGGTGCCAGGGATTAAAAGAAGGCAGCACTTTGCAGGCAGGGATGTTAGGAACCGGTCTGCACGACTACCGCACTGTATACTGACATGCCGCCCGCCCATGTCTTTGCTCTGTCCCGTGCTGCTCTGGACCACCAGTTCTGCTGCCGGTGAGTCATGCGAGAAGCACAATTTAACACAGTTTCTCTGGAGGTGTCACTGTCTTACTGGCATGGTTTCACCGCTGACAGTGACTGTGCCTCGTGTGCGGCATGGCCCGCAGGAGCACGGGCTTCGAGCACGTGGTGATCAATATCCACGAGGAGCACCCCTGCTGCGGCCCCTGCTGGGGCTGCATGGAGGGCTGCGCGAGGTGAGCATCAGCAGGGGGCTCTAGCAGTCTAGGGCTGTTGCAGCGGGCGGCAGGACGGCCACCGGCCACCTGGTGCCCACTAATCTTGTCGATGCAGACACGTGGGCATGGCGGGTTCGTGACCTAGCACGCACTGGCGCTTGGGCTCCCCTGCCTTGTCCAGGTATTGGATGTGCTGCCTGGGCTGCAAGGCGCTGTGCTGCGGACGCCACGTGACCCAGTTCAAGCGCCCACCCGCCGGCTGCTGCAGCTGCATCGCCTGAGCATCCTGCGGGTATGGAAAGCCCGGCATACATAGTGGCAGGGGGTCCGCCTGCTGATGTGCATCATCGTGATCGGCTCTGGGCTGTTTGGTGTGTTGTCGAGGTGATGTCTTGTGCAGTGGCGTAGCCTTTTGTACAGCGGAAGGACTGGGTGCAAGCCGGAGAAGGTGGTACTATTGTGGTGAATGGCAAGCGTCTGTTCCTATACGGATGGCTTGTGAAGCTCAGGCACGTGCTTAAGGGCTGCGCAGCTCTAGTACTCAAGTGCTAAATGGATGGGAAGTGGCCGAAGACAACGTCGCAGGGTGAAACGAGTGAATTTTGTGACCCGTCGTGGCAGCGTGCACGCGTGCACTGGGAAGAGTTGCGGGTTGCTGCGTAGGTCAAGCCTGGAAGTTATAAGGAGCTCTTATACAACATGTTGTCCTGTGATGGGGCAGCTGGTTTGGTGGCGGCGATGGTGATACGGTAAGCTGAAATGGCAATGATCTGAGGTACCGCACGGAGGTATCGGTATTGTCAAGTGGCTCTCTACGGGGCCTGTGCCGCTGCGCTGTACAGAAGGGCTGACACATCCCGCAGTTTGACCTATGGTGCTGTTGCTACAGCGGTCTAAGCATACGGGGCCGCGGGGGGCAGCATCGCGTGGACTTGCACGTGCCCAGCCTTTCTTGACTTTCCCTCTCCCCTCCCGCCTGAGCGGCGAAGGCCCGCAAGGGTGCACACCCACGGTGCACCCCTTAGCTGCGCCTCTCCACGGCTCGCATCCAATCTGCACTGCCTTCGTCTCGTCACCGCTAAGATCGGGAACGGCATCTTAGTCAATGGGTCGAGAATGCTTTTAAGACAAACAATGGGTATGTGATGGTTGGGGCCGGCACACGCTGCACCGCACCACCGCTCACCAGCAGGGGTGCTCACCCCGGCTCACCAGGAGCGCGCAACAGCATTCCAGCTCGCCACCAGCTCAGTTCGCTCCATCCTCGGGCGCTCAGTTTCACGATCAGCACTACTCAGCAGCATGATCACGGTCACGGTAACGCAGTACTGGTGACATTTGGGGGCCGGGGCGCCGAGAAACCCAATGCGCGCTCCGGCGCGGGGCCACGTCTTTCCATTAACACCGATGCTTGGGCTGCGTTCAATTTGTTTCAACTCAACTATATCAGCCACTTGCTTCCTTTGCCATGTCCCATCGCTCTCCCTGCGCCGTTGGCTGCACGCCTGACTAAGCGCTGCGCGGATTGCGACTCCACAGTCGTCGAGACCAGCATTGTTTCTGTATGTTCATACTGTGTATCTCAGTAGGCCTTCTATGCATCTCCAAACCTGCACCACCTGTCAGTCCAGCTCATCGCACGAAGGCGGAAGGCAGGTCACTGCAGTCCGGTGTAAGTCCTGTGTGCCCTGCAGCAAACTTAACTATACAATATAGCTCTCTTAGTGGACTGCACTACTTAAACAGAATGCGAATGAAGTGAAAGCGCGACGAAGCTGAAACCACCATGAGTTGTAATTTGTTCGCGGTTTGCTTTGGAAGGAGTCCTGGCCGGTCCTCCGTCCAAAACCAGGTGAACCGCTCGCCCAGAGTCGCCAGGGGCTGCGTCGGCCGCATGCCATCTCGGCGCCATTTTAGGTCCTGCTGCTCCGCGCAGCTACCCAAGCCAGGGAATCGGTTCACTGTATCTATCGATGCATACGAAATGGTTATAGCGTATGCGCTGGTCGTGAACGGGCGCGAGCGATTAGTTCACAATTGCTGCAACCGCCCTCGCGCCGGACCCTCCTTGCAGGCCGCTCATCTGGAAGCCCGCCTGCTGCCTGTTGATAAGAATGATGACCATTACTTGGATGGCAGCTGTGTATCGGTAAGGGGAAGGTTGCTGACGGAGCCCAGGGGCCCCGGTGGTTGCTGGAAGGCCGAAGGCCGCTCGCCTCCTTGCTCTCGGAGCCCTTTCGACAGTCTTGTTGCCACCCAAGTTGCGCGCCCGCTCACGCCAATCATGCCCCAACGCGCTTTAAATGCAGAAGTCCACGCTCGACCCGGAACGCTTCTACGCGCAGTTGGCTCGCGAGAAATCCTGCTGCACCAGCCGCGGCCGCAGCGGCGCCGCTCAGCGTTCAGGCGCAGCTGCCCGCGCCTCAGAGGGCGGGGCTACGGCAGCAAGAGGCAGCGTGGACGGCGAAGCCGAGGACGCTGCAGTTGGCGTTGCACAGGGCCCAAGTCGAAACAGCTACTCGAATGCCCTAGGTGTGGCAGCGCTTCCGCCGCGTGCGGCCTCGGACACTGGCGCATTTTTCCGCCGGCCAGCGCCGCCCTTTGCAAACACCTTCACCTGCGCCCTCACGACGCCGGCCCAGCAACACGCCGAGAGCGGGCGGTGCAGCCATAACGAGGCGTCCAGCAGCAATAAGTCTCGTCGGCTGTCCCTCACGATGCTGACGGGGGCCGGTGGCTACCGCGGCAACCAGGTGGCGCCGGCGCCGGCCGAGCTGCGGGCCATGGCCGCAGCAAGTGGCCGTGGCGGTGGCAGCGGTGCCTGCCAACTGCGGGGCAGCGACGGCGGCGGCGGCAACACAGGCGGTGGCATGCACCTTGCCGCGACGGCGGAGGTTGAAGAGGAGGACTCCGACAGCGGTGATGGGGGAATGGTCGTACCCCGCTCCAGCAGCCAGGCCCACCGTGGCACAAGCGAGTGTGCGGAAGCAGGAGTGGCAGACCAGGTGGCGGCTATAGTTCAGCGAGGCGGCGGCTCAGCGAGCTTCACATCCACCAGGGCTTCCCGGCCCTCTGCCACCGCCGCCAGGTCCAGGGTAAGCCCGGCCAGTGTTAACATCAATCCATGTGTGCGCACGTGGTTCCGCATCGTGCCAGCGCTCCAGCGTGTCACGTACAAGCAACTACTATCCAATCATGTCCTCCATTAGTTCCTCGCGTACCTACCTTACCCTTTGCCCCCGTTTCGCCGTCCGGCCTCCCACTTTCGCAGCGCTCGCACAGCGGTGACGACCCGCTGGCTGTAGCACTGGGCATCATGCGGAGCGGCAGTAGCGAGACGAGCCACAGTCGCAACAAGGCAGCTGAGGTAACAGCGGCCGTGGCAGAGCGCCGCCGGTCAACGTCGCTCGCACGTCGCAGCCGCAGCGGCGGCTCTGGCGGTGGCCCGCCGCCGCCGGGCACGCCGCCTGTGCTAACCCACAACCCCTCACCGCCGCGGTCACGCTCCTGCAGCAAGCCTCGCGAGCGCCGAGCGTCCTGTGATGCGATGCTGCACTCGCAGACGTCCTCCCAGGTTGCAGAGCTGCATGCACTCTTGGGACAGCAGTCGATAGACATTCCCGGCAGGTGCAAGAGCTTCGGAGGTGATGGCAAGGCAGCGGCCAGCGAGCACAGTCGGCGTGTCTGCGCCGACAGCAATGCCACGTTGCAAGGCAAGGCGCAGCCCGCAGCCGCTAGCGCCCGCAGCTTCCGGCAGAGCGGCGGGCAAGAGGCTGCGGCGAAGTCGGGTGAGGCGCGCAGTGAAGACGAGGGGGACGAGGCTGCCCGCAGCGAGGAGTTGCTGACTCAGCGGCGCCAGGCATGGCTGCTGGGCAGTTGCATGAAGATCTCACGCAGCCAACGCCGCCGCACGCGTCCTTGCGACTACCTTGACGAAGAGCAGGAGGTCAGGCCGGCGGCGGACAAGCAGCAGCAGGACCAGGGCTGCACTCTACCCCGCCTGACCAGCGGCAGTGACAGCGCCGTGAGCAGCCACACCGCCATGCACGGCGCCGGTTCCATCGGTTGTGCCAGCCGGGGCCGCGACGCGGCAGGCGCTGTGATGTCTGCGTCGCAGTCCTCTGGGGCACCGCCTCAGGCGCTCGTGCTGCCCGCGTCGGAGCCGGGATGCGTGTTTGGTGACGCATCAACTCGCGCGGAACAGTTCCACAAACAGCAGCAGAGCATGCCGCTCAGTGCGGACGGTGGCACTTGCGTGGATGGTGATGTGGCCACCACGGCGGCGCCAGCAGTGTCTTCGACAGCTGTGACAGCAGATCCCCCGGCCGCTGTGACCAAAGCGGCTGGCATTGCGACAGACACTTTTCCATGCGACGGCCTAGCCAACAGTCACTCAGTCTCCGACAGTGACGACGAGCGGGATGCTGAGATAGCCTCCGCGGCGGCTTCGGCTGTGGGGGAGTGGCGTGCGTCTCGCGCAGCCAGCCTTGCAAGCCTGGCTAGCCGCGAGGTCAGCAGCACTGGCTCCAACCTGCTCGACTCTGCGGAGGACCTGCAGTGCAGGGCCGCTGCCATCAACGCCACCGCTGCTGCGGCTGACATGGATGACGCGGCTGCAGCCGGTGCGCGTGGTGGGGCGTTTAAGTGCCAGGGCCCGGGACGCCAGAGCGCCCACAGGCTGTCGTGGGCTGGTAATGCGGCCAGCAGCAGTGACAAGCAACTGGAGCTGCAGCCAGAAGCCTCCAGCGCCGCCAGCCGTGCAGGTATCCATGACGAGCAGTCGGAGTTGGTTGCGGCTGTGGGCCCAACAGGCGCTGCCGCAGCCGAGCCCGACGCCCCGGCGCAACGGCTCTGCAGCAGCCGCAGCCGGAGGTGCAGCATTGCTGGCGAGGTGGTGGCGGGTGTGCAGGAGCCCGGCGAGAGCGGGCGCAGGCTAGCGGGGGCAACCTCTGTGCGCTGGCAGCAAAGCCGCTCACTGCGTCCAGCGGTACGTGCAGGTCGCTGCGTGCATACATGTCTGTGTGTGCCTTGGTGGCCGTGCTGCGCCTTTATTTGCAATCCATGATCGATTGCATTGTCGCAAGGTGCTTGACTGTGCCCATGTTTCGCATGTGTCTTCCCTCAGAGGAGTATCCTCAAGAAGTCGCCATCACATGCGCCACGTGAGGCGCATGTCAGTGTGCGGGACGACACCGGAAGCGAAGGCGCCGACGCGATCCCCCTCGCCAATCTTGATAACGCCAGTGCAATGTCATTGACAGCAGCTGACGGAGGCTGCACGGTGCAGGCGGCGCGGTGCGCGGAGCAGCGGCAGCCGATGCCGGACCCTGAGATGCCGCCGCTGCCGCCTGCGGCGGGTGCGGATCAAGAGCAGCAGGTCCAAGCGCAGCAGGAGCATACAGCCAGGGAGGAGGAGGACAATGGCGACGGCGTGATGCTGCCCGGGCCGTGCGATGGCACGCAGTTGCAAGGGCACGAGCAGGGAGAGCAGCTGCCGGTTGGGGCGGACTCGGAGCCATTCGGCCGGCCTCCTTCCCGCCGCAACAGCCGTTCTCCGGGTCCTGGTGACACGCCATCCACCGTGCTGAAGCAAGGCAGCCGGACATCCGCCGTGACGTCTCGGTGTGGCAGCAACAGGCAAGCAGCTGAGCAGCCTGCCAGTTACGGCACAGCAGCCGCAGAAGCCGGAGACGCCGCCGCCTCCACGGCGGAAGCGAGCGGCGATGCAGCTCCATACGGAGACCCTGCCGGTTGCAGCCCAGCCAACCCAATCAGCGGCATGTCAGGGCCATCGCCAGCTCTTACACGCGGCAGAAACAGCCGCGCCAGTAGCTGCTGCAGCCAGGCGGGCCTGCAGCGCTGCGGCTCCGGCTCCAGCAGCGTCGCCTCGCATCCCTTCATGACGGCGGTGACGCAGGCCGCACGGGCCGCCACGGCCAAGACGTCGCTGTGCGAGACAACCAGCCATGTGGTAATGTCCTCAGGTGCCATGTCCGACAGCCGACCGTGGGGTGCGGGGTGCGACTACGAGGACGATGCACAGGAGGGCCACCAGGACCGAGACCAAGGGCAGTTCATGGCTTTGATGGCTGGTGGGGACAATGGAGAGCGGGTGGCGTCCAGTGAGTTTCAGTGATAGACACCACGAGCCCACCGGGGGTAAAGGCCCTAGTGAAGGTTTGTACGCAGCAGTGGATGACCGCACGTACGCGCTGTGCCCCGCTTACTATAGCATAAGGGCCGTTAATACTGCGGAATCAACCGTGTTAGACATCATAATGTGTTGTGGTGTATGCTATCAGGACATCTCTCGGACCTTCATGACATGAGTTTGCTGAGTTGGACATCACGGCCTCACCTGTGGGGTGACAGTGTGACACACGTTGAGTCTTGTGTGCACGCACCAGCCTGCCTTCTTACTGTCCGGGGCTCTGGGCCTTAAACAGCCTGGACCTAGGAAAGGAGGCTGTGCGCGCCTGCTAAATGTCTCAGTCTGCCGCCTGTTCTTGGCGCAACACCAACGCGTTCAGTCGTAGACTCGTAGTGTGGACTGTGGAGGCGCTGTGCTACTGGGAAAATTGTAGGAACGTACTTGAGCCGTTAGGTCGTCATGCTGGGTAAGTTTGAGAATTAAACCCACTGGCTGCTGGAATTGTTCCGGCTTGTGCAAATGTACATGGGGCACGCAACGTTGTGTGCAGCCCTAGCTAGGCGCCTACAGTACATATGTCGGATCGCCTCCAACTGTTTTAAGGCTGTTGGCACCAAAGGGATCGCACACCAACGTTATGTGGATGAATGCGCGGTCAAAGAGTGGTGTCCCAAGACGTCAGTGCTGCGTGTGGTAGTCAATAAATCACTTCAGTGTGGTACGGTAGTCAATAAATTTACGCCCACATCCTTCATTTGGACACAAAAGCACTTCTTTGTAACCTTTCAACCAGCAGTGCAAACAGGCGCGCACACTCCCGTCTCAAGTCCAGATGCGGGGGCGCAATGGCCTGCTGCAGCTGCAGACTGCGGCTCCGGGGACCTTCTCCCGACCTCAACAGCCCATGCAGCCGCCCTCCGCCGGTGGCTTCTCAAAATGCCGCGCCTTCCGGCTGAAGAACAGCGCGCGTATGCCCAGGCAGCACAGCCAGTAGCGCGCGCAGCCCATCACGCAGCCTATCGTGGGGCCACAAAGCAGCCGCTCCTCGTGCAGGTCAATGGCGATGTCGTCGAATCCCGTGGTGCTGCGCGTAAACGGTAGGCATGTACCGTAATGCAGAGTTTAGACAGCAAGCACACGTTTGGCCCTATCCTACGTGTGCTTGTGTGAGCTTGTGGTAGATGTGCGTGATGGCGGTGACAGGCACGCAGCAAGCTGGTGAATACCGTAACCCCAGCACGCCACAATGGGGTGCAACTCACCGGATGCAGAAGTCCAGGCACTTGTAGTAGGAGTAGAAATCCTTCCACTCCATCCTGTGCCACGGCACAAAGCGTGCGGATCCTTACTGTGCGTTACCAGCACATGGCGTTCCGGGCAACTGCACAGGCCGTCCGTGTGAAGCTTATTTCATGCTAAGGGCTAGCAAGCCTCTTGGGTATCCCCTGTTGTGAAACCGCAATCGAACGGTACAGTGCATGCTCGCACGCGACACCCACCAGAAGGTACCGTCGTCGCCGGGTGTGAAGTCTAACGCGCGCTTCACCTGTAATGAATGTACAGCCAAGCACAGGTAGCAGGAATGTGGGAAACCCCAAACCGCCTGGCAACGTTTTTCAAAGGGGTCGTTGCCGCCACATCATTAAGCTCCACACAGCACCACAGCACCGGCCCCTCAAGTTCATACGGCTGCGAGCTTTCGGCGTTGTCTGTGCATGTAAGTGATGTAACTAAGTATAACTCCGCATACAAAGCACTATCTATTACCCACAGCACCACACCGCTATCACCTTGGGATGCTGCTCCCACAGCGGGCTCTTGTCGCTCCATGCCCCGTCCCACTCGAAGGTTCCCCAGGGGCTGTGCGGGAGGAACAGCATTGGAGTTAGGGCTGGCATGCTAATGACAGCATCTATGGGTGCGTTATACCACCTCCTTCTGTATAGGTGCGAGGCGCCGTTAAGAACATGCACGTCCACGAGGCTCCAGCCCATTCCATTGTAGCTGCCACTCAGGCCTGTCTAATTGGAACCCACACGCGCCCCGTCCCGTATTGAGCCACGTACTTGCGCAGCTGCACCAGCTGGAAGCGGTCCACCAGCTTGACGTTGCAGACGGCGTAGGCGTGGCCCTGAGGCGGTTTAGTGGAGAGGAGACACACGGCGAGGCCGCAACTGTGATACCGATGCGTCATGGAGCGCAGCAGGACCACTGCAAGTCCCGCACCATTGTCAGTCCCAATATCCTGCTATGGCTAAGATAAGCAGACGCCCGCCGGCCCCACCTGCACAATGCCGTTGACGTTGTCCTTGTCGCTGCCGCTGCCCGTGCTGGCGGCGATGAAGCTCCTCTTACGGTTGTAGAACAGCATCGTCTGCGGGTTGATCATGCAATGGATTTTGCTCGCTTCCCTTTCCGTGTCACCGGATGCCCTCGCGTCACCGTTTCGTGTCGCTTGACACACCTTCCTTTGCAACAGCTTTAAGCGGCACCACCTCCTCTGTCTGTTGTATCCACAATACAACCCATATGTGCACTCCTGACTGCCCACCGAGAACATTTCGTCGCCGTCCAGGGCGTCGTCTGTGAGACGCAACAGCACGTCGAAGCCGCCGGTGTTGTTGGACCGGTGGAACATCTCCCGCCGTTGCCACTTGTTCAGCTGCAGAGCCGCACAAGCAGGGATGACTGGGTCTTGCGCACCTCAGCAGCCTTTCCGTGGCGTGCTTACCGGCACCAAGCGACCCTGACACCCACCAACCTATGCAGTCCGCTGTTCATGCGCCGCCGCGCACCGTCACCTGCCCATCCACCGGCACCGCCCCACCTTGGGTTCCAGCCGGAACTCGAACACGTAATCGCCTGTCAGCGCCTCAAGCGCCCACATGGTGCTGCCGCCGTCCAGATTGGCATAGGAGCCCTGGCACGACGCACAGGGATGGGGTTCTTAGCGGCAAAAAGGAGGCGGGTGGTACGTATAGGATTGTCGCTGCTATGCCGTATGCTTCACATGGTGAAGTCCCTTGCGCCACACCTTGAATTTGGCCATTGCCTTCTCCAGCAGCAGCACCCAGGCCTCGTCACCGTTGGGCTTGGCGAACACGGGCTGGCCAGTGTTGGCGTTGCAGGGGATCCAGTCGTCTATGGTCAGCGTGACCCACTTCTCGTTGGGCGCATCCCACAGCCGGATGCGGTAGCGCCCATAGTTTGTGTACTCCTTTGTCAGGAACACCTGGATGGAGGGAGGGGGTTGGAGAACCGCATGACATTAGGTTGTGCGTGTGTTCCATGTGGTGTCGCGGTGTCAGACCCCAGTGGCTGTAGGCGATCGTTGCCGGTAGAATGCCGCCGCCAGCCCGTCACAGGCTGCGTGCTCACGATCTAAGGCTTATGCTGGAGCGGCAAGGTATTACTGCCTTGATGGTGGTACCCACCGCCCTTTCGTCTGCGTCAATGCGCCCTCCGCTGCCTGGATGCGGGCGCCCGCACCTGCTGCACGGCCCCCTCCTGGTTGGCGAGGCACGCCAGAGCGCTCATGAGCCAACAGTCGCCTAGGCCGCCCTGGCAGATGTCCGCCGGCTCAATCTTGCCTGGCGGCACACGTGATGGGAGGTCACGATCATGTCCAGGCGCAACGGTGATGCATACTGGACGCAGTGCATGCCATCCATGATACCTACTGTACATCAAGCTCTGAGCTGCGGATTCCACCTGGAGCGTGTCGTGCGTGAACACACGAGGCTTTGGACCCAGTGGACCCCGCTGCATTGGCAGCCACCACCAACCTGCGAACAGCTTGGCCCCGCTCTTGCCGCCCGCCGCCACAATGTCACCAATCCGCCGCCTGTTGGGTAGCGTCCTTGTGAGTGCCAGTAGTGGTAAATGCGCTGCTTGCGAACGCTGCAAGCCCTCAGTGTTCTCCGGTCGCTCAACGCAGACAAGACCCACCATTTAATTTCGCTATCGATCTGCTCCGGAGACTTGTTTTCCCATGCACCGATGGCAGCGTGTGTGGGTGGGAACTTCTTGTCCTGCGAATACCCAAGGCGCACAGAGGGCATCACATCATCACTGGTGCACGGCAACCCATTGCAAGACTGGGGCTGCATACAGTCGCGCACTGCTCGCGCGCTATGTACTGACACGGTTGCGCGCAGGTGCATGGTTAAGCATTGTCGCGCTACATCCCACTGACCTTGTATGTGCAACTGCAGCACACGCAGAGTCCACATAGCACCCCTCGCCCAAGGCGCTTCCCGTACGCGAAGAGGCAACCGAAGAAGTAAATCCTGGGGGCGGGGACGCCGGGCCGTTCAGCCAACCTAGCACCGATGGCTCATGGCCGTTGACACGCTCGCTTGCGTGACAGAGGCAGCACCCCAGCTGAACAGACCAGTGTTCCCATTGTGCCCAGGGGCGCCGTTGAGTGTGCCGCCATCCGCCTGTGGCAAACCCTCGCCCGCCGAGACGTATCCCCCTCGACTACGCGACACCTCAAAAGCCGAACCCTTGACGACACACCCGAGCTTACCACACAGCCTGCACAAGCAGGATGATGGGCCAGAAAATGGCTTTCCCAACGCACAGCCATGTCTTCCGGCTGTCTCTGAAACCAGCGTCGAGCTTATCCAGCTCCGTGGGCGCTCCTATCTGGTGCTCGCCCATTCAAACCAGCAACTGTTGCCAAGCGGGCGCTCGACTAACTCTGTTTTAGTCGTCCAACAGCTCCACAAACTTCAGTCGGTGCCGCGCTCTCATTTTAACTCTTTGTATGGACTTGCATGGATTAGAGTACACACGGAAGATGAGCTGCGATACAAAGAGCGAGCGAGAACAAACGCGGCCCCGGCAAAGTAACTTGACTAGCGCTTATATTGGAGTGAGTGAGACTTATCTAATCAGCTATAATCTAAGAAAAACAATAGCTAGCTGAAGCAAGAGCCTGCAAGAGTCGCTCGAACGCAATCATCGCTCAGGTAGCACGCGTTGCCGGTTGCCAAAGTTTCTTTATTCAATGCCCTACAGGCACTTGTGAACCTTCCATCACGTCTAGGATAAATTCATAACTGACTTGGTTTACAATATAACAGGCGTGTTTCCTGACTGTGACTCTTCGTCTTAACCGAAAGCTCTGCGTATTAAGCAGTAGTATAGAGAGACTTAATCTGAGCAGGCAACGGCGATAGGCTTTGCGTGGCGAGTGGCCTTGCGCTCCCAGGCGCAGGGCGCAGCAAAGGATATCACATCAATGGAGCAAAGCTAAGACGGCTTCTCGTCGCTGCCAAGTATGGCAGGTGAGCCTCGCACTGAGCACTCGAAGCGCGGTCAGGCACAGCTTCCCGAGCCGGGAGGGCGTGCCAAGCTCCGGCAGCGGGCTCTTCGTTCAGCTACATTGATATACGCTGCTGGGCGTGACTACGGGACCTACTCGGAGGCTTCCCAAAATAGCATCGGCCACGAGGAGGACGCGCGTTGTGACAGAGACAGGACTGATGCACGGAGCCGAGAAGAAGCCGAGAAGTATTGATGCGGCTGCCCTAGCAAGCTGAAAGGCTGAGCGGAGGAAGTTCTGAAGGCCGAACCACAGTTCGCAATGCGGTCGCTGTGCAGCGCCCTTGCCCGGACACCCCAACCGTTTACAGTACTTGGTAGCGGTCAGCGCGTGCCTATGGCATGGGCGCCCCACAGCGGCGTCACGGCCGTGCCCCGTGCCTGACCCGGCTGTGATAGTCCAACCGGATTCGCACTTGCTGTACGCGGCTCGCTTTGGCGAGCCCCCCCGTCCAACCCATTCACCCTTGGACCTGTATGCGGTATTTGTGTCTGCAGACGACGGCCCCGGGCGAGCGCCCGGGGAAAGAGGGCCTCCGAGCAAGGGACTAAGCTGGACAATGGCCAGCTTGCTGCGGAAGGGCTCGGCCACGGCTAACGGTGAGGCAGCGCAGGATGGCGCCAATCAGCATAGACCTTCGCGTCCTGACTCCGGCAAGGGGCTACACGCGGCTGACGTCGCTCATGCCACGTGCCTGCCTGGTTGGGCTAAACAACTGCGCTACGGTTTACGAAGGGGAAAGTGGTAGACGACGCAACGGATGTGAGGGCAGGCGTTGGCAACATGCGACTGTACCCCAGCGTTGTTTAAAGCGGCTTGGGGATATTCCTAACTACCTTACAATTTGACCGCCCACCCCGACGGTTTGTGCTTGCAGCTGACGGAGTGGACGGCCCCGCCGACAACAGCCCCAAAGCCAGCATCTTCGTCAACCATACGCCGCCCACGCGGCCCATCTCCCTGGGTGCCACCAGCTTCCGTGTGCCACGCACCGCTAGCAACGTGGGACTGTCTCTGGCCCTCGCCGCCCTTAACGGTGGCGGCGGAGGCGGTGGCGGGGGAAAGGACCACTTGACGGAGCGCGGCGGCGGTGGAGCCGGTGCCGGGGGCGGTGGCGGCGGCGTGCTGTCGACGCGCTCGCACAGCGTGTACCATGGCGGGCTGCTGGCGCCGGGCGCAAACGGCGGCGCCGCGGCGGCTGACGCTGTGAAGGACCTGGTGAAGGACCTGCAGCAGCGCAAGCGCAGCATTATGTTCCATCACACAAACAATCAAACGACGCTGGATGCCAAGGCAGGCAGCCTGGCCATGCAGTTTCGGGCGCCCAACGAGGTGCCGGGCAAGGTGAGGGGGGTCTGGCGCAGGCGGAGGAGGCACGGGGCGCTGGAGGATGGGCAGGATGCGAGAGGCGGTCTTCGCACATTTTGGCGAGGGCTGGCGGGATGGTTGAAGTGCGTTGGTGGCTACAGCAGGGTAGAAAGCTTGGAGTTGGAGGCTTTCCAAGGTTGCTGGGAAAGCGCGGGGTGGCAAAACATGAAGTAGGGCGGCTGTGAACAACCGTGCCTTATTTCACCTCGCACGCAGGGCGTGTGCTTCTCCCCTGACGGCACGTACGTCATGCGCTGGGGCTACGGCAACGACGTAAAGCTGCTGTCCGCAGACGACGGCATGCTGATGGTGACCATGGTGGCGCCGGGCGCGACCCAGATCAAGTACGCAACGTTTAACGACGACGGTAGTAAGGTCGCGGCCGCAACTGACGGCCGACCCATGGAGCTGGGCACGGTGGGCGGGCGCGGAGCCGATGTCGCGGCGGCAGCGCCCAAGGTGTATGTGTGGGTGACGTCCAACCGGCACCTGGTGGCGGTGCTGGACGTGGGCTTGGAGCCGCTGAGCTTCCTGGTTTTCAGCGCGGACGACAAGCAGCTGCTGAGCTGCGACGAGGACGGGCAGTTGGAGCTATGGAGCGTGGGGGAGGGCTCCATGATCAGGTGGGCGTGCTGCTCTTCGCCAGCCAGATGGCTAGGGCCGACCTCTTCCAGAGCGTGTCCTGAAAGCCCACTTTCCATCGCCGCAGGCGCTACGAGACCGGGCACGTGTCCAAGCGCTGCGGCTTCAGCGCGGAGGGCGACTCGGTGCTGTCGTGTGCCGGTGACGACTGCGGGCTCACAATATTCAACACGCGCACGGGCGCGGTGCAGACGACGCAGGCGTTTGAGGACGTGGCGGAGTGCCGCAACCGCGCATGCTACGTGGTCAGCCCCGACGGCACCAAGGTGCTGCTGTACGTGCAGGAGCAGGTGTACGGCATCAACCTGGTGCTGTACGATATCATCACCGAAAGCCACATGTCGCTACAGGTATTTTTTGTCACATGTTTCTGCATGGGTATTCAAGTGCAGTCTGAAACGCATACGGGGGAAGTGACGCGGGTGCGGATGCAAGCACGCTTGAAGTGTTTGGCCTTGTAACTCTCTCGCAAAACTCAGGTGTGCGATGGCAACGTGCTCCATGCGGATTTCTCCAATGACTCGTCACTGTTCGTGACGGCGGGGCGCGACAACCTGATTCATGTGTGGGAGAGCGAGACGGGCATGCTGCGCTCCACGCTGGAGGGGCACGCCACGGACGTGATGCACTGCAAGGTGCGGGCTGGGGACCGACAGGCTGGGGAGCCGAGAAGCGGCAAGGGCTGTGCAGTCATCTGGAACCATGCTGAAGCCCTTGAACCCTGTATCCGTCGCATGCGTCTTCGCGGCACTCCCTCTTGCCCACAGATCTGCGAGGACGGCGAGGTGGCGATCAGCGGCGATAGCGAGGGCACGGTGCTGGTGTGGTCGCTTGCGGACGGGTCGTGCATCATGCGGCTGCAGGGCCACTCCAGCCCTGTTCTGTTCGTGGACCTCAACGCCGACGCCACGCGCGCCCTCTCCGTGGACGGCGACGGGAACGCCTTCCTCTGGTACCTGGACGCCGCGCGCATGTTTGAGGTGGGGCGGCGGGCAGGTGTTACTGCTTACCTGGGAGCGGGACGGCATGGATGCGGGGGTGATGCTGGAGCAGCTCATTACCCAACCCCGACCGGGCATTGACCATATGTGCTTGCAAACGCCGCCGCACGGCGCACAGGTGATGCGGCAGCACAGCGACCTGGTGTGCAGCCTGGCGCCCACGCCTGACGGCGCCAGCCTGGTGGTGGGCTACAAGGACGGCTGCCTGCGCTGCTGGAACTTGTCGGACGGGCCCAGCTTTGAGGCCACCGTCACCTGGACGCACAGCAAGCAGGTCTGCCCCGTGGAGCAGCTGGTGGTGCGGCCGGACGGCGGGCAGGTCGCGAGCGCGGGGCGCGACGGCGCGGTGGTCGTCACCGACCTGCGGCGGGGCATGGTGGTGGCGCACCTGACCGCCCACCACGACTTCGTGACGGGGCTGCTGTACAGCCCGCGCAGCGACCTGCTGGTCAGCGCCAGTCGCGTGGGCGAGGTGCTGGTGTGGGACGGTGAGTGGGCGTGGTTTGGGCGGGCAGCGGTGAAGCACCAGTGGGCCCTGGGTTTGAGACGTGATCATGAAATGCGTATTGCTGTGGCCCCATGCAGCCAAATCGTACGGTCCGGAGCCGCTGCGACGCCTCGAGGTGCCGGATTTACTGGAGGTCGCCTCTCTGGCCATCAGCTGCAATCAGTCGCTGCTGGCGGCGGCCACAGCCGGCGGCACGGTGCACGTCTGGGCGCTACCCACAACCCCCTCCCAGGCGGGCAACCCCGCAGCATACGTGCCGCTGTGCGACGTCAAGGTCACGGACCTGCCCGCCACGCGGCTGACGTTCAACTCGGACGTGTCTGTGCTGGCGGTGGGCGCGGCGGATGGCGGCGTGACGCTAATGGACCCGTGGAGCGGCATGCGGTGAGGCTTTGTGCGGGTTATGGTGTTGTGCGGAAGCACAAGTGGGTTGGAAGTTTGGGTAGACTGGGTTTAGGAGCTGGGATTTGTAATGTCAAGCACTGCAGCCTCACGTGTCGCACCACGTGCCTGGCCCCCCGCAGTGCGGCGCACTACACCGGCAACGCCTCGTCCGTCAGCGACATTGCGTTCATGAAGAAGCCGGAGCACGTGCTGCTCAGCGTGTGCGGGCGGCAGGCCATCACGTGGGACTGCAGCAAGAGCGCGGAGGAGCACGTCACGGACTTCATTGCGGACGGCAGCCGCATCTTCAGCGGCGACTTCATCCGCAACACGCCCAACCGCTCCTGCGTGGCGCACGACGCAGTGGTGCTGCACGACCCACTAAACCACGCGGCCATGTAAGCGCGGGACCTGTGTACGCACCCATACGCGCATAAGAAAGCTGCGCTTGCGCAAACGCAACCAGTAACAACGCTTCAGTGCACGTACTCAATGTATACGGTTCTTATACCGCAAGCGTGCTCGAGTCCTGAAAACGGTGCCTGCGCTGTCCAATCCCTACAGCTACGACATGGTGCCCCGCCCGCCCGAGCAGCACCCCGGCAACTCCTACCTGTTCCGCCACGGCACCGCGCTCACCAAGGCCGGCGCCGCCGGCAACGCGTTGGTGCTTTTCTGCGGCCCCGACACCACGGTGCACATGCTGGGCGACGAGACCAGCGGCACGCGCTGCCTGGACTTCTCGTCAGACGGGCGCTTGTTGGTCAGCGGCACGTTGCGCGGCGAGCTAATTGTCTGGTGAGCGTTGGGGCTGCAACACCTCAGGAGCAACCGAAGTTGTTTTAGTGCTGTTGGCTCAATATGCGGAATGCAATGTCGCTTGTTGCGCAGGGACGTGGTGCATCAGCAGCAAATGCACAAGTGGGTGGCGCACAAGCGCTACGCCATCACGTGCGTGCGCTTCACGCACGACGCCACAGCGGTGTACAGCTGCGCCGAGGACCATAAGGTGTGTACCGTATGCGCGGTGGCAGCTGGGCGCCAGGATGGACGGATGTAGCTCGTGAATGCAAGCGGTGTCCGTGTGCTGTGTACCGTACCCAAGTAATACCTGGCATCCAAGCGTGCATCTTCTTATATTGCTCAGGTTATCATGTGGGACTGGCGGCGGCAGACCAAGCTGTGTGTGCTGACGGGGCACACGGCACCGGTGGTGGCGGTGGAGATGAGTGTGGACGGCGTGTCCATGGCGTCGGGCGACCGGCAGGGCTTCATCTACATCTGGGACACGGACACACACGTGCCCAAGCAGGTGTGTGCGCGGGCTTCGGTTGGACAAATTGCATATTCATGCGGCCTCATCAACACTGGTGCTCTTTGCAGTGGTGTCATATGCAGCGCGTCATGCTCACTGCTCGCCTTTCCTCGGGCACCCACCCTCTGATCAGGTCATCGCCGCACACGAGGACGCCAGCGTGCTGTGCTGCACGCTCAGCCCCTGCGGCACCATGGTTGCCAGCACAGGCAGTGACGAGCAGATCGTGATCTTTGACACCGAGACCGGGATAAAGGTGCGCCGCCGCGCTTGCCTTCTCTGCCACGCGGGCCAGGCGTATCTGTGTGCATGCGCCATAGCCTACCTTGAGTGCACATGCACACATTAAACTGAAACTGTTTCCCATCGCAGATTACTTCTCTGGACGACGCGATGGACGGCAAGGGCTTGACCATCAAGTTCAGCTTTGACGGCACGCGGCTGCAGGTGGGCGGCGAGAAGGGCTCCATCCTCATCTGGGACGTCGCCCGCAACTGCTTGCTCTACGACATCCCCGCGCACGACGGCAAAGTCTTCGACTGCGGCTGGAGCGGCGACTCGCGGCGGCTGCTGTCGGTGGGCAGTGACGGCAAGGCGCGGCTGTGGGACGCGGCGGCGGGCTCGGAGCTGTGCCAGGCGAACTTTGAGCGTGTGATGGGCGCGGTGGAGAGCGGCGGCTTTGTGCACTGCGACCTGTCCGCCACCGGCACGCGCATGGCGGGCTGCACGGCCAAGGGCCAGCTCATAGACTGGGTGAGTGATGCTGTGTTGGATGAACACATGTGGCAATATTGCAGCTGCGCAGTGGCAAGCGGGTGGCACGGGTGGCAAGCTGGTGGCAAGGCACTCAAATGCCCTGGAACTGACTTCAGCCGGGTCTCGCTCAATGCCGCAGGACGTGGGTGCGGAGCTGCGCTGCGTGCCGGAGGGCTCCATGCTCTACCAGCGCCTGTCCGCAGCCAGCCTGAACCGCTCGCGCGAGGTGTACTCGCGTGTGCTGCGCCAGTTTCCGCTGCTGCCCAACATCCAGGACTCGCGCGGCTGGACCATCCTCATGCACGCCGTCTCCAACTCCAATCCGGAGATCACCAAGCTCATCATCGGCAGCGTGCCCGCTTCCTCCGGGAAGCTGGGCCTCGCCGCCTCTGCCGTGCAGAACTCAGTGCTGTCATCAATACGCCACGTGCCACGAGTCGGCATGCTCGCCGGCTCGGCCGGCGTCCAGTCAGGCAAGACGCCAACGGGCGTGGGCGCGGGCTCCCTGGCGGTGTGGGACGGCGCCACCAAGCGCGGCAGCATGTCCGGTGCAGAGCCCGGCGAGCGCACGTCGATGGGCTCGGCGCCGGCAGGGGCAGCGGCGGTGATTCGGAAGCCCAGCCCGCGGCTGTCACACACGGGTGGCAAGACGCTGCTCGAGCGTGTGCGTGACGCGCAGGAGGATGAGGAAGAGCGGGCGGGTGGAGACGATCACGAGGAGGGTGGGCTGGCAGGCGGCCGGCGCGGCTCTGCCACCAAAAGTGGCACAGGCGGGCATCGCAACAAGGGTGCCAGCACCACCAGCGCCGCTGGCGGCAAGCGGGTTGCCCTGCCGCCACCGGCGACGTCGCCATCCCGCGCCGAGGGCACCGCCACTTCGCCCAGCCTGCTGACGAAAGTAGGCACCTTCCTGCGCAACGGCGCGGAGCTGCTGTCGCCCTCCCGTGCCGCCGTGATTGCTGCTGGCGGCGAGAGGTCCTCCGCCACCGGTGACGAGGACGCGCAAGCCGCCGAGGCAGGCGTGCTGTGTGTGTCAGCGTCGCCACGCACCTCGCACACCGGCACCGATGTTACCCTGGACGCGGTGGCCTCACCGACGGCGACCGGCACGCCCACAGCCGGCGCCAGCGCGGGCGGCGCGCGTAGCCCGGGCCGCAGCGGCTTCGCACCCTATGCTAGCAACCAGATCACACCAACGGACTCAGGCCCCGTAGTGAACAGCCCCGGTGCGGCCGCCATTGCGGCCGCCGCGGAGCGCCTCAACAGCGGCGCGTTGTCCCCGGGCATCACTGCGCGCACCAGCAACGGCGGCGCGATGCCGGGTTCGGTGGCTGCGGCGGCGGCGGCCGGCACACGCATGTCCATCTTGAAAAACGCGGGGGCGAGGGCCGGCAGCACCACCAGCAGCCTGGGCAGCGTGACGGTGCCGGCGTCCGGGCTGGACACGAGGCACCACTCCACGGCAAGCACCGCCGCCGCGGGCGGCGGGGCCGCCGCCATGGCAGGCGTTGGTGGCGCCGGCGGCGCCAGCAACGCGCGGCGCTCGCTGCTCGGCTCTATCCTGACAGCAGAGCGCGACCGCGACTTTAATTCTCGCAGTCGGCGGCGGAGCTTTATGTTTGGCAGTGTGACGCAGGCGATCGGAGCGCCCGGTGGCGGCAGCCCGCCTGGCAGCCACGTCCCTTCCACTTCGGGCGCACTGCCGCCGACCGGCGGCAGCGTGCATGGCAGTGGCGTCATGGGCGGTGGGGGTGGCGGTGGCGGTGGCGGCGGCGGCTCAGCAGTGAACCTGGGCCGCAGCATTCGGCACGCAGTGCACAAGCTGACGCGGGTGGCCAGCCGCAGCTCAGCGGCTCGGGACATTGAAGACGGCATGATGCTTGGCGAGGACGGTATCGTGGAGGTGAGTGCAAGTGTGCACGGCTGTTTTTAGCGTCGTAGCTGTTGTCATGTTGACGGCTACGGCGCCTCAAGCACCTATTTGAGCAACGAACCAGTGCCACTGCCTGCTGACACCATAACTCCAATCCCCAATTGGACCTATTGGCGCCGTCGGTCATCGGTACGCACAACACCACACCTGCTGTCTACCTCGCTACACTTCTCTGTACCAATCCTTGCAACCCCACCACGTCCGCAGCGACACGTGAGCGACCTAAGCCGCAGCGGCTGGCACGATGACGACCATGAGGGCCACAACAAGTCGCACGTAAGCGCAAGCAATGGCGGCGGCGGAGCCGGTGGCGCCAAGGACGGCCGCGACAGCGGAGCCAAGGACAGCGGCGGTGGCATGCGCGGCGGCAGCAACAAGGTCTTTCCGGAGCCGCAGCCGCCGGCGAGGGCGGAGCCCAACGTCATCAACATCGCGCTGGACGCCGGCGCGGCGGACTGTGTGCAGCACGTGCTGGACGCCGTGCTGGCGCAGAAGGTGACGCCCGGCTCCTACCACGCCATCACCGCCGCCATCCCGGCGGTGGCGGAGCAGTACCCCACCATGTGCCAGGTGCGTGCAGTGGCTGTGACGGGGCAGCGGGGCGCCAGGGCCATGCTTGCTAGGTCAAAGGTGCCATGCGCACGAGGGCTGCAGAGCGCACGCTTCATGCCAGCGTTGCGTAACGTTGTGTGTATACACCCGCTCGTGCGCTCGCGCATCATACCGCAAGTGCCTGCGCACTGAGTACCGTATATCGCCCCCTTGCCACAGACGTTCCTGACCGGCCTGCCGCTGCGGCCCCTGGGCGAGATGGAGGTGCCCTCTTCCATCGCGGCGCGCGGCATGATCGTGACGTCGGCGCCCTCGTACACGTCGTACAAGGAGATGTGGATCAACGAGCTCAGCCTGATGGGCGCCGACAAGGGCCCCATGGCGCTGATGGAGGCGTGCATGGTGCGCCTGCCCTTCGCCGCGCAGAGCGGCAAGGCCAGCGTGCTGCACACGCTGGTGGAGAGCAGCGTGCCGGTGCAGACGTTTGGCAGCGACACGGTCAAGGTGGGCGGGGCGGGGCTGCATGGGGGGGGGAGGAGAGCTGTGGGGCGGCGAAGGTGGCGTTGGATGCACTGGTGCGCCGATCCCCGGGGGAGGATGCCCACGCGTCAACAGCGTGCACGAGGGCTGGTAGCGGCTGCTCCTTGCGTGCACATATACACATATGCAAACCATTTTCATACACGTACCTGCAGGCTATTGTGGACTACAAGTGGCGCAACTTCGCCCAGCGGCGCATCTACATCAAGGCGCTCGTGTACCTGGTCTACACACTTTGCTTCACCATCTTCGCGGTGCTGTTTGCTGACGACGACCCCAGCGTGAGTCACCGTGGCTTTCCACACACCTGGCTTACCCGCACTTCCAACTGCCGTGTCCTTACGTACACACACCTTGATACCCGTAATTCATACTGCCGCGACCCTTACCGCTGCACACTACATGGCTACTAATCTAGCCCAGGCACGCCTGATCCAGCCTCCCCTTGCCTTGCGCCCCCTAAACTACAGTTGGGCGCCGGCGACCTGTACAACACGCCCAACGGCGTGGCCATGGTGGTGTTCGCCGCCATCCTGTTCCTGTACGGTTGCTACTTCCTGCTGCTGGAGTGCGTGCAGCTGGTGTCGCTGGGAGCCGCCGCCTACTTTGACTCGTTCTGGAACATTGTGGTGAGTGGGGCTAGCTGATGCGGATTTGCTGTCCATATGTAGCAAAGGGAGGGCTGCCCTGGGCGCGTGTTGCATCTCTGCTGCGTTGCACGGCTATGCATAGGCCAACGTCGCGGCCTTGCTCACGTGCGAGACCCACCTGCCCCTATTATGCACCCCACACACACAGGACATTGCGGCGTACGTGACCACGCTGGTGATCTGCCCGTGCACCGTGTTCCGGTTCGGCATCGGCGAGGGCCAGTTCGTGGCGGTGCTGGTGGCGGCCGAGGTGATCATGCTGTGGGTCAAGGTCATGTTCTTCGGACTGGCCATCGACGGCCTCGGCACATTCATCTTCATGGTGCGTTCGCGATGCGGCTGCGTGGCGTTACGCTGGGTTTGTGGTGTGGGGCTCCCGAAGCGCCCAGCATGCTATCAGTGCATGATTTACTCTGTGATGCAGATGGCTAACTGCAGATTTGTGCACCCGTGCATGCGCGCATGAGTACCCGGCGGCACTAGTGGTCACTCCTCTTCCCCGCCTGCAATCCCCCACCACCTGACCCTCTCAGACGGCCGAGATCATCAAGGGCCTCAAATACTTCATCGGCCTGCTGGCCACCTTGTTCATCAGCTTCGCGGTCGCCTTCATGGTGCTCTTCAGGTGCGTGCGCGTGTGCTTGGGCCGTAGCCTTCCTGCGTGTGAGAGCTGACATGCTGTGTTGCAGCTGTTGCGCCATTCCTGGGCACTGTGCAGCTGTCGCTCGCCCTACCCATGCCGCCGGAATTCCCTGAATTTCACACCGCCGCCCTTGCAGGAACTCGCCGAACACGCTGGAGGACGGCTCTGACGGGCTGGGCTCCATGTACGGCGACTTCGGCAACGCGCTGCTGAACGTGTACCTGGTGCTGTTCTCCATCGGCGACCCGCACGTGGCCATCTCCACAGAGTACAGCCACGTGAGTGCATGCGTGGCGGTCTGGCCGGGTGTGCGCGGGGTGAAACGGGAGATGGGTGGATGGGTGGCCGCATGGCGCTGAGCGGCTGCACAAGACCTGGCAGATAAAAGTCGGCGTGTCCGGCGCCTGCATTGCTTACGTTCCTTATAGCCACTTATGCCCTCATTGGCCCGCATTGCCGCCGACAACTTTGCTGAACTCGGATCCTGTTTCTGCCCACGCAGTTCGCCATCCTGCTGTACTGCGTGTACATGTTTGCGCTGCTGGTGGTGCTGCTCAACATGCTGATCACGCTCATGGCGGACATCTACAAGCGCGTCAAGGGCGTACAGAGCTTCGTGTTCCTCAAGGGTGAGCAAGAGCGAGCCAGAGCCAGAGCAACAGGCGGGCTGGCAGGCAGATGGCCAGGCCTGGGCAGGGCAAGGGGCTTGACGAGCTGCACTCTTGACAGCCGTGCGTCAAGTGTCCTAGTCGCTCCATGTGTATGCATGGCTTCCTTACCCGCCAATGCAATCCCTCCGGAACTGCTTTCAGGTCGCGCCGAGCTGATCATTGACGTGGAGAGCACCAGCGGTGGCAAGCTGATGAAGAATGAGAACCACCCATACCTGCACCTGCTTATGCCGCTGCGGAAGGATGCGGCGGGCGGCGGCGAGGGCGGCGCCACAGCGGCGGCCGCAGACCAGGCCAAGATGTGAGTGCTTTGCATACCGTATACATGTGCAGGTTGGCGCCTTGCCGTGCTGGTACTAACTTCAAGCGATTTGCTGACGCCCCCCTCAACGCGTGCCCTGCCTTTGCAGTGACAAAATGGTCTCGGTGGCTGTGGCGCGCATGAACGGCGGCGGCGGGGGCGGCGGGGGAGGAGGAGGCGGGGGTGGCACTGGCGCCGTCGACGACGGGCAGTCGCGGGCGGTCAGCCTGAACGGTGGCGGCGCCACCGCCGCGCTTTGTGCGCGCAGTATGGCTGGCGGCCTCGATTCCGCCAGCGGCAGCGACGCTGATGATGACGCGCGCAGCGTCCTTGGCGGCGGCCGGCGCGGCGAGCTCAGCCGCATGAACTCGATGAAATCCACGAAATCATTTGTCATGACGCTGGGGGGCGGTGGTGGCGGCGGTGGCGCCATGGTGCGCCGCCAGACAGACACCATGACCACGCTGCCGCGCGGCATGACCATGGCGCGCGGCGGCGGCGGCGGCGGCGGCGGCGGCGGCGGCGGCGGCGGCGGCGGCGGCCCTGCCGACCCGGAGCGACTGGAGCGACTGGAGCGTTCAGTCAACCGCCTGGCGGCCAACCTTGAGCTGTTGATGGGGCACATGAAGGTCCGGCGACAGAGCAACAACGGCAATGATGGCATGGGTGGCTCGTTTGGCGGGCCGGTTGCCGGCGGCGCCCGCCGCGGCGGCCCTGCCGGTCGCGCCAGCAACACCGGGCTGGTCTACGCGCCGTCCATGGGTGTCAACCGCCGCGGCGGCCTTACCGCTGCGAACATGCCGGACAACCTATGGCCGTCCGGCACCGCCGGTGGCGCATACAGCCGCGCCGTCAGCCGCGCGCCCAGCCGGGGTCCCAGCCGCCCCGTCAGCGGCATCCCCGAGAACCGCGCCGTGACGGTGGGGCTACCGCCGGTGCACCCGCCGGCGCCGCCCTCGGTGGTGCCCCTTGGCATGTTGACGGTCACCACGCCGACCGCGAACCACGCAGCGCTTACGTCGGGTCTGGGGGCAACGTCGTCCGCGCCGCCGGGCTCCATCTCAGCGGCGCTTGCGGCCGCCGCTGCCGGCGGCGGCGTCGCCTCAGGCTCGCACCCGCACGCGCACTTGCACGCCGTTTTCGCTGACGAAGTCGGCGAGCCCATCGTCAACGTTGAGCCGACAGCCGGCAACATATCTGTGGTTGGCCGCTTCGCGGTTGCGCGCAGTGGCAACAGCGTCGCCGCCGTGCCCACGCTTGCGCTGGGCAGGCCTGTGACGCCACAGATGGACCGCGCAGCAGCCGAGACGGCGGCGGCGGCGGCGGCTGCGCTGGCAGCGTCGGGTAGCGACCGACCAATGACGCCGCCGGATCGCGCGTTTGCGGCGCTGGCCATAGGAATGGCGGCGCCGCCATCGCCGGCTGGGAATGCGCTGCCTCTGACGCCGGTCGGCGACGGGATGGGTTCGGTCACGACAGCGGTGCCGCCACGGGTGGGCTCAGTCGCCGGCAGCGCGCATGTGGCCACACCACAGCGGTCCTCGCTGCCGGGGACTGGGCCGCTTCTACCACCCGGCGTTGCCCTACCAGTATTTAACAGCGGCAGCGTCACAAGCGGCAGCGTCACAAGCGGCAGCGTGCGGGGCGGCAGCGCTCTCAGCACCACACGGCGAAGCGCTGAGCTGGCGCTGCCGCCGCCGCCGGCGCCCACGTTGCTGCAGGTCGGCGACGACGAGCATGCGGACCTGGATGCGGTGGCGGCGGCGCTGGAGGCAGCTCGGCCGGCGCTCATTGCTGCGGCTTCCGGCGGCAGCGTAACCGGCGCTGGCAGTGGCGCCGCCGCACGCCTCGGCAGCATCACCAGCGGTGGCCTGGGCCAGGGCACCGCGCGCAGCGTGCTCGCCGACAATGGGACGCCAGCGCTTAGCACTGCGCGCACTGTCCCAGAGTCGCTTTCGGGCACGGCCCGCAGCGGTGTGAGTGGCGGCAGTGGCAGCGGCGCAAGTGGCGGCATGCTGGCGGCGGCACGGTTAGTGCTGGATCCGCATGAGCGGCGCAGCAACGGCGGCACGGATGGCGCTAGTGGCCTCGGCCTCGGCCCCGGGCGCCCATCAGGGGCCGGCTACACCACGACTCCTGGCGAGGTGGTGGAGTGAGAAACTGGTCGAGTGTGTCGCGTGTATAGGTTCAGCAATAGCGCCCAGTGTGACTTTGCGGCACTGTGCATTTGGCAGTGGCAGGCGGTGATCAGATAAACGTATGGTAGGTAGGAGCATACCAACAGGAGACGGTGGGCATTAAGGCATGTACGCATAGACAAGACCTGCAGCAGCTGCAGCAGCACGCACACTGAGTCGCAAATCTAGCCGCGCAATCGTGGCCCGATCTAGTTCACGTACCTTACGCGCGAGTCCTGACACTCGCGCTCTGAAGCAGCTCGGTCATAGGCGTCTGCATTGGGGCTTGTTGTGTGAAGGCGGGCGGGGTTGCAAGCGTACAAAGCTGTAGGTCCTTCACGTCTTCGTGTGGTTCTTGACGCACGTGTTTTCTCTCTGTGATACTGAAACCTTGAATTGTGGTGGGAGGCTACGACATCGCACGCGAGCGCATGTGCGGGTGTGTGCAAGCGTGTTGTGCTTCTAGGGATTTGTCGTACATCGCTGCTGGAAGTCACGCCCCGCAGGGGTGTCACACTTAGCCGGCAGCTGTGATCAGGACGCGTTGTGTTTGAGGCAAGCTGTGACGCGAAGGCAGCAAGGCGTGAGCGGCACATAATTCATCCCACACAGGCATGGATGCAATGCGTACATGGATACGGGGGCAGTGACATACGAACTGACAGCTGGCAAGCTGTGACGGCCAGCAATCTTGATGCAAGCTCGGGGACAGTTAGCGCACCCCAATATTTTGTCATGTGTTCAGTGCAAGATGGGTGCAACCGTATGCAACGATAGATAGACCCTGTCCCAAGGTTGTAAGGTGTAATGCAACTCGCATCCTGACGGCGCGGTCCCTTCGACTGCATGATGCATCTACAGCCCATCCTCGCCAGCGGACTGTCCCTGTCCGGTCGACCAGGGGCATCCGAGGCGAGGGCATCTGAGGCGCTATCGCCTCGCTGCGTTCCCACTTAATGAAGCAAAAGTGTTTGGTCTACTCCGAGTACAGGGGCGTAAGGAGCTCCCATGCATTATGAAAGCCATGTACGCGGCGGAAGGACTACTTGTTTGGGCACGTGACGCACGTGATGCCTGGCCCACCTGGGGCAGTTCCGCGCACCACCGCTTAAAAACGCGCAAGGTGTGCCTGGCCAGCAGACACCATGCATTCGCATCGTCATTAGCGAGGCCATCATAGTACAATCAATGGGGAACCAATCATGAAACATCTGCGCGAAGCCGTACAAATGAATGCCTGTCCAGTACCCATTCACCTCCAAGGGTACACCAGCACTACGGTTATGCAATGCAGTTGGGCAGCCCTCATACCTCTATACTGCACATTCCCAGTGAGGGACCGAACGGATACATCCCAGCGCACAGACTTGCAACTTGAAATTACAATCCTTGCCTCCTCTCACTGCGCCCTCCATCACCCGGTACCACTAGTCATTCATGCACACCTCGCACTGCCCTCCTGGCCTCTCATATTCAGACGTCAGGCTCCGCGCCTGACTTATAAATGGGTCCCATGACTGACGCGTATGACTGCCAGCCGAACGTGAACTCGTCAACGCATCCCTCGTGGTGTACACCGCCCGCTACAGTTGCGTCGGCGGTTGACCAACGGAAAATCGGTTGGTCGTCGGAGGTTGGGCCATTGATGACGTAGGTGCGGCGCTCCAAAAAGGAATCCAGATCCACAACCTGCGGCAGGTTGCAAATCCAGGAGGGACAGCAGATAAGGATGGGGTCATCAAGCTTAGGCTTGGCGATGATGGGCAGGCTAGGCCAACAAAGGGATGCACCCCAACAGCACCGCGGCAGCTGCGTGGCAACATGCAGCGGCCGCACCTTGGCGTCCACAGCTCCGTACGCGCGCCGTGTGTAGTTGCGCGGGGCACCGCTGGGGTCGGGTCGGGCGGGTAGGTCGTACCTGGACTCGGCAGTAAAGGCAAAAAGCGGCGGCGGTGTTCAGCGCTGCTGCATGCCCGCTAAGACCGTGTGATGCCTCCCGCGTGCGCGGTTCCATTTGCGCTGACACACGCTGTGAAACCGGCGTTCTGCAACAGCCATTGGCATGTCGTCTAAGCACACTGCCACATGCCCTCCTGGCTCATTCCCATACCTGGCTGCGATGGCGTTGTTGGGCAGTCCGAGGGACTCGGGGTCCTCCGTGTAGCGGTTGAGCCGCATCAGTGACATCAAGTCGGAGGTGGAGGCCACTCGGGACTGCTCACGCCTGTGACACGTGAAGCACGGGTGAAAGCCCCAAGGAGCTGTGAGCGGGCGTGTGGCAAATGCGGGTGGGCAAGAATGGGTGTTGCAAGGTGCGGCCGCGCGGGAACTGGCCGTGCCTAGACCGCCCACCACCAACTCACTTGAAGATGCGGGCACGCGGGCAGGTGTGGTAGATGCTGGGCTGGGGATAGGCGGTCAGGTTGTAGATCTCTGCGGGAGTGGGTGGGTGGGCAAGGGTGTCAGGATCAGGGGCTTGAGCGGTGCAGCGCGGGGAGCAACTGACGGTGCATTCTGGTGCCCGCCCAGTCGCTGTCCGCCTGGACGCGCCACCCGGGGCCCCCCAGCCATGGCTGACGTACCGGGCCGCACAAGCTGCACTGTATGCCACGGAAACAAGTAGCAAAGCGGGCGGGATCACTATCATGTGGCTCACACGCACCGGGGAAGTACGGCACGTTGTAGGAGGCCCAGTAGCCCTGCGCCAGTAGCACCTTGCTCACGTCCGCGCTCACAGTCAGCGCCGGCAGCTGCTCCAGCACCCACAGCACCTCGCGCTCGTGGCCGCGCTGCAGCAGCTCCACGTCCAGCACCATCCACTGCAGGCAGCGGCGGGGAGGACAGAGGCGGTGTGCGTAGTGTGCGTAGGGCTACGAGTGTGAGAGGACCGTGCGAGCGGGAAAAACGAGCAACGAGCATGGAGCAGGCGCGCCTCGTTCCCAACCACGTCAAACACGCACGCCTAATCCTTATTCAGTCCACAGCTGCAGACACGAACAAGTAAGCGATGCAAAACCCAATCTGAAACTCATCGGGGACATTGGCCCCCACACACTGCTGATGCCCGCCGACGCCAACACCGGCCCCAACGCGGGCTGCATTCACGATTGCCCGGACCTGGTTGTTGTAGGTGCCGCTGTTGTGGCGTGCGAATAAGTCCACCCAGTCCGCGCCACCAGCAGCGCCGAAGTTTGCAACCTGGGCGCGCTGCCACATGAGCAGCGCATGGGGCTGGATGGCGTCGTAGAGCGACTTGTTGTAGATGCCGTTGGTGGTCTCCATCACCACCAGGCTGTCGGTCGTGTACCTGTGCGGTGCATGGGGTGTGTGCGGCAGTCAGGGTGTGTGGTTGGCTGTGTGTTTGGCTGGGGCAGAATGGTTAGCACGCCGGCTGTGAGGCGGTGCAATGCAGCGCCACACGCAGGAGAGTCTAGCTGCGCGCGACACACACAGGCTCACACATGGGGCTGGTGCAGGGGTTGCAGGTGGCGGAGGTTCTGTGGTGATTGGCCACGCTGCTGCGTTTCGCTATTTCCACCCGTACAGCCGCACATCGGCCGATACGCACCAATCGTCCTTGGAGTGCAGCAGTCCCGGCGAGCTGGACACAACCACTGGCCCGGTGACGGACCAGGGGAAGTCGTACACCTTCCACGTGCTGCGGGTGGCGGGCAGCAGGCGGCAGGCGCAGGCGCGGGTCATGTCGGGTCAAGCCAGGTCAGGTCAGGCGCGGCGGCGGGCACGCAGTGGGAAGTGCGTGCAAGCCCCGAATGCCGGCACCACAGTGCGGGGCTGTCGGTGAGCACGCGGCATGGCGTGTCCCTGTGGTCCGCAACACGCATCGCGCAAGCAACACGCGGGTCCGCAACACGCATCGCGCAAGCAACGACAGGCCGCGACCGGGCTCCAGCATACGACTGCACACGGCCACCCACCGGACCATGTCGTAGTATGACCGCCACGTGTTGTGTGCGGCCCAAAAATCCCGACCGTGCCGGCGCCGCACACCCTCGCCCTTCTCCTCCATATCTATCACCTCCTCCTCGACACCCAACAGCCCACGCCGCCGGGCACTCGCCGCCCCGCCGCGCCGGCCCAGCAGCCGGGCTCCAAGGGCCGTGGGGCCGTCCGCTGACTCCGTACCGGAATCCAGCGCAAGATCCGATTCCGGATCCACATCCGCGACCTTGATGATGGCGGAGCAGTCCAACAGCTCGCCATAGCCATACTCGCCCACCTCGCCGTGCCCGGGCGTGTAGTGCCGCTCTGGCGCCTCCTCCTCCTGCTGCTGCTGCTGCTGCTGCTCGGCCCCGACGGCAGAGGCTGCGCCCGCAACGGCGGTGGCGTTTGGCGGTGGGAACAACACATTGAGCTCGTACAAGTCCCCAACTGCGTTCAGCGTGTACCTGCGTGCATGCCGATACAGCAGGACGTCAACGTAGGCTCGAGGCCCCAGGGCCACAGCGCCCAACACGACCCGCTCACCCACACGCCCCCGCCTAGCCCCCTGCCCCCCCACCCACCCCACGAGCAGCACACGTACATACTCCCCAGCTACGACTCGGCGCCACAGCCACTCACAGCTCATGCCAGGTCATGTTGCGGGCTGGGTCGGTCGTTGACGCCCAGAAGCCCGCAGCCAGGCCCTCAAACTGCGCCGCCACCAGCCCCGCCACAGACCAATAGCGCCGGTCCCAGTCGCCACCAGCGCCGCCGCCGCGAGGGCCGCTTCCGGCGTCATCGTCCTGCGGCCGCCACCTATGCACCCGCGGCTCCACATCCTGCGCGTGTCCGTCGCCGCCGTAATCTGCGCCCCGAACCCGAGTGCTACTGCCGAAGCCGGCATTGCTGCTGCTGCTGCCGCCTGTGGCGGTGTGAGGCAGCGGCAGCTGGCCGCGCAGGTGTGCTAGGCTCCAGCCCGTGGCCGCCTCTACCCTCTGCGCACAAATAAGATGGAAAGGCACTGAGTTGCAACCGGTAATAGATCCAACACGTAATCGTACGGCCCATACTACGGTAACCCGAGTCAGCGGTCGCCCCACGCCCAGCGACAACGCAATCCCACCTTGGTCATCCAGGCATACTGCTCGTCCAGGAAAGCGAACAGCTCCTTAGACGGCGCCTCACCGCGGCCCGCGTATTGGTTCTTTCGGTAGTTGCTCCAAAACCTGCACACCAAGCCGCATAACGGTGGTGCTGCGGTATACGGCTCAAAACAAACCGTGCTGCAACGACACTACGGCCGTCCCGCCCACCAACGAACCACGCGCTCACCCTCGGTCGACAGCCGCGACCCCCCCCACAACGCCCGGCATCTGCACCTGTACATGTTCGGCGCCTGCAGGTTTCCCTCCACGAAGCCCGCCGCGCGCGCCTTGACCACATCCGGGAAGGGCGCATCCTGGTCTGTGCGGATCTCCAGTCGGTACCAGCCGTCCTCTGTGTATGTGTCCGCGTAGTATGCCCAGCTGCAAGTCGAGAGCGTGGCGTTGGGGCGGGTGGGGCGTTAGGGTAGGCGGCAGCGGAGGTGTTACAGGGGACGAGGACCAGGGGACAGGGATGTGGCCAGCGTGGCACGGCAGCGGGTAGGCGAGGTGCTGCATCAGCAGCCGCTCCGTGTGGTCGGGGCAGTGCTAAGTTTGATGAGGAGAGAGATCGAATTGTAACTGACCCCGTGTTGCTTTCGGGGTAGCGCTCCCGCAGGCTCCGGCTGAGCGCGTCCGCCAGCGAGAGCCCGTGTGCGTTGGACGCCAGCAACGCCACCTCACGCGGGTTCAACCGCAGCAGCTCAAACTCAGGCGCGCCCGGCGCACCATCCGAAACTCCGGCAACATTATTTGCAACGTTGATTGCATAGAAGTGGCCGCGGCTAATCAGCAACTCAAGCGAGTGCAGGTTCGGCGTGAACGAGGGCTGGACTCGGCTCCCGAAACGTTTACGCGTGGCAGCCGCTCGCAGCTCTTTGCCTACATCTCGTGAACTTTCAAAAGATAGAGTCAGGGCCGGCGCCAGGAGCAGAGCGAACGCGAGCAGCGCAAGGGCCATGCCCACTCAGCAGCGCAGTCAACACGGCACGTAGTATGTACAATGGCGTAGAAACGCACTTATTATGTCAGCAGCTTCTGTATTTAGCGCTTTGTCAGGGACTGTGTTGATGCCACGATACAGAAAGTCGTGCCGGTTTGGCCTGAACCTTGACCATTCGCACGCCAGAACCTTTTCCCGCCCAAGGCATAAAGCCACCGCGGTGTGTGGTAACCAAGCAGGCCAATCTGAGTAAGAGACGGATGCATAAAGACGGTGGGCACCCTGGGATCGCGCTGGGGGAGGCCGTGGGGGGAGGCCGATGCAAGCAGGACACGCCCCTTCGCACCCCTATTCGCGCGGCCCCCCTTTCTCCTCCCTTACCCTTGGCTGACGGCTGATATCGCATTTAATGTGCCCCCGACACAAAGATAACACTGTTTACGGTTGCAGGCCGACAGGGGGGGCGCAAGACTAGCAGTCACCCGCGCTACGGGATGCTGACCACCATCCTTTGCATGGGACGTCACATCCTAGGAATCCTCCGCAGACCTGGTGCTTGTACGATATACTGGTGGCCAGGGCGACACAAGGTGTTGATGAGGTGGGGGCGGGGGCGCCATGGTGGCATGTAGCTGTTAAGCTGTGACTGCTGCAGCGCTGCCTAAGGCGCGCCCTGGCGCGCCACCCTCATGGTGCATGATGGCCCGGGTGCAAGCCCCTGGCTGCTTCAATGCCACATCCAAGGCCTTAAATCCGCAAAACCCGCGTTTCTTTGCCTCATTTACAAAGGCAGAACACAAGTTAACGCGTCACAAAAATTGCATTCGTTCAATCGTTTATCGAGGTCTGTGCCTTAGACTTCTTAAATATATCCAATCTCTATGGGTGTGTAAGTAGGTAGTAGTCCGCGACGCCATGGACGTTGACAACGAGTTCGCGGCCCCAGCGCATGCCGCTGCGGATTCAGCTGAGCCTGTGGAGCCAGCTTTACCACCCGCAAAGAGGCTTGCTGTGCGGCCCCGATACCTGAGCCATGGGTGAGGATCGCGGTGGCAACCACAGGCTTCATATTCGCGTCGACATGTGCGCGTATGTGTGCACGCTTCGACCGGTTCGCTTACATACCCTGGTGTTACTTCCTTGATGGTTTCCACGCAAGCATACATCTGTAGCATGGATGCATAATATCCATTCTAACGGCGATCTTGCACTTGCCGCCACCTTGCCTTTCACCCCCGCAACCCCTACCACCAGGTGGAACCATCCGCCTGGCAACCTCGTGGCCGTTTACATCGAGGCCTGCGAACGCCACAAAGTCCCAGCAAACAGCGCTGTGATCTCTCAGCTACAGCGGCGCGTGCGGCTAATGCAGGCAGGGCCCTGGCAGCGTGTGGCGCCCTCTGGCCCCGAGGCCGACGCCCTTCTCGGCGCCACGGGTGTCTCCGCGTTCTCCAATCACCTGGGCTCGCCGCGCAGCCGCCTGGGCGCCGCCGCCGCGGCCGCGGGCGACCCCCTGCTGGCGCAGCAGAGCAGCTACCTGTCCGCCGCCAGCGCCACCGCGGCGGAGGCACTTTCACGGCCGCGCACGGCCCTCACGTCAGCAGCCACCACCCAGGTGCGGGTTGAGACGCTGCGTGCCGCGCGCGTGGCGAGGAGTTGGGCTGTAAAGGTCAGGGGTGCGGCAATACGGGCCTGGCAACGGCTATAACCCGATAAGATGCACAAACCCAGCAGCCCTGTCTCAAGAACACGGACCGGGCAAACGCCATCCATCTGCCAGTACGGTATCCCTGGAGCCTTCTGCCCCCGCTGCACGGGACCTATTTGTTGGGCCCGAGCACATTCAATCCTCCCCTTGCTTGCACACCATGCACACACAGGACCTGTTGGACTTGGTAGTGGGTCACGTGTACCCGCTCACCCTCAGCGCCTCGCTGCGCCCCGCCACCGCCAACGGGGGTGCCAACAGCGGCGCCCCCGCCAGCACCAGCGAGAACCACGCCGCCACGGTGTCGGCGGCGGCCATCGCGCTGGCGGCGGGCGGCCCCGGCGGCCAGGCGCTGTATGCCGCGCGTGCTGTGGCAGCCGTGTGCGCCCTGCTTGACCCCCGGTGCGTGCGGTGGTGCTGAGGCAGCGGGTCTGAAGCTGGGTATGAACAAGTTGCTCGGGGGGTCGTGTACGTGCCTGCATGCACATCTGCCCGGGCGTGTTCCTACCTGACGTAACCGCCCCGCTCCTCCCCCGCTTTACCCCCAACAGCACGCAGTGGGAGTCGCAGCTGGCGGCTGTGGGCCTGGCCCCCGACGTGCGCGTGCTGACCGAGTCGCAGTTCCACGGGCTGGTGGAGGGTGCGGCGGCGGCGCTGACGCAGGGCGAGCTGCGGCAGGCGGCGCTGGAGGTGCTGGGCCGGCCGGTGGGGCACGGCACGCTGGACGTAGAGGGGCTCTGTGGGGCGCTGTTTGACTACCTGGACGTGTGCGGAGAGGTGAGAGAGGAGGGAGGGTGAGGGCGGGTTGGGGGGGGGGAGTTTCAGCTCCTCCGGTCGTCTCGTCATGCCCTGGCACAACGTCAGCACCTATCATGACATGTTGCCGCGCGCAGGGCTTCATCCCCGCCTCGGAGCTGCGCAATGTGGTGGCTGCCTTCAGCCCCAGTGCGGCTGTGGACATGTACGGACTGCTGACCCAGCACCCGCAGCTGGGCAGGCCGGCGGCGGCCCCGGTGAGGAGGGGCCCGCCGTGATACAGGCTTTGGGAGCGGGGCTCTTCATATTTCTGACAGGGTTGGCCATAGGTGTGGACGGGCGTGGTTTGGCAAACGCTCATTGTGCCGTTGTTGTGTGCGCACAGGTGGCCCGTGATGAGTTCGTGTCGGTGCTGGTGGCGCTGGCGCCAGGGCTGGTGCCTGCGGGCAGCAGCGCTGGTCGGATCCGCGATAAAACCGAAATCGTTATCAACACCCTGTTGGACTCAAAGATACGGTGCGCCCCACATGCGAAGCTTGCGTGACTGACGCCGTCACGCGTCCCAGCTGCTTCTATCATTCTCTCTCTTCTGGGGAATATGATCTCGGGGCAATGTGTACCGCCAGGATGTTTGTTGCGGTGGAATTTGTGCTTCTGCAACGCCAGTCATGCAAGCCAGCCGCCGACGCTCAGTGCGCGTAACGGGCTGCGCTGTGTCATTTCACGCAGGGAGCCCTTCGGCTACGACTTTTCCCGCTGCTACCTGGGCCCGCGCGGCCTGCTGCCGGTGCTGGACGCACTGAGCACGGACGGCTCGTTCGTGTCGCTGAGCCTGGCGCACTGCGGGCTGGGCTGCAGCAGCGTGGAGCGACTGGCGGACTGGCTGGCGGTGAGCGGGAGGCGGGCGTGTGGGCCTGGAGTACGTACAGTGCCGTATTGAAGGATACCGTATGGCAGCTGTCGCATATGTAGTACACAGGGGCTACGCATGAAGGCATGTGCAGAGCTGGCATGTGGCGTGCTGACTGTGTGCCTGCATGTGCAGGGCCACCCCACGCTGACGTCTCTGGACCTGACCAACAACCTCATCGCGGACCGCGGTGGGCTGGCGCTGGCACGGCTGCTGCAGAACAACACGCGCATCGTGCAGGTGGGGGCGCACGCGTGTACAGCGACATCGTGTCCTAAGGTGCTCGGGCCTGGCGCCCCTGCTGTCATACGTGCTTCCGCGCCCAGCTTACCGCTGTATTCCACTTTGCACTTCCTCCTACCTACATTTAATGCCTCACTCAATCGCCCCATTGCAACCTCACCTCACGCTGCAGCTGGGCATCGGCAACACCATGTTGCTGCCGCCGCGCTCCAGCCGCACCCACCACGACCAGCTGGGGCCATCGCCGTGCGAGGACGCCGGGCCGGTGCTGGAGGCGCTCACCGCGAACTGCGCCGCGCACCGCTCCTCTCCCGCAGAGATCGTGCGGGTGAGCAATGGGTGCGCGGGGGTTGGGCACGTTCCATATGCAGCGGGCTGCACTCCGTTTACCGAGCAGCCGGATGGTGCCTACACGACAGCTGACACGGTCACACTTGGTGAAGCGTTATCCTTGCTTCATCCAACCACCCTTACAGCCGCAAAGCCTTGGTTGAGTTCGGACTGGAATAAGCGACCCCACCTAACTAGTCATGCCTGAACCCCTGCAACTTCACCCCCGCCACGCCCCCGGTCTTGCTTGACCCTTGCTCAACCCCCCACAGGCGCTCCGGCAGCACGGCCCCGAGCTTCGCGCCATGTGCTACAGCCTACTGGCCCGGCCCGTCAGCAGCAGCAGTGCCACCCGAAGCGGCGGTGGTGGCGTTAACGGCGCCAACGGCGGCAGCGAGCTCATGGCAGCGGACGGCCGAGTGCCGCTGTCCGACCTGCGGGAGGCGCTGACGGAGGTGACGGCGGAGTGGGGCTTCACGCCGGATGCACTGGAGGAGGTGAGCGCCCGAAACGCACAGCGGGGCTCTGGTGCAGGCCTTGGTCAGCGGCGCTGGCGACGCCCTCCTTGCGGCCCTGTCTACATCTGTACATGAGGCCCTGCACTGCCCTCGGACCTCCTGCCGGGACCAATTTACAGTGCTTAAGCAATAAGCATGTTGCGACACCGCCGTGTTTAAGTCACCGCGCCTATAACCTTCGCAGGTGCTGTCGCATGAACGGCTGCTCGGCACAGCCACTGCGGGCCGCACCGCTGACGCCAGCGGCCGCTTGGGCGTCACGTACGAGGAGCTCATGCATTTCCTCAGCTCAGACGACCAGGTGAGCGGCTTGAGTCCAGGGCTCTGCTGCAAAGTCTTACGCGTTGGGCCGCCCGTCCAAGGAACTGCATGCCTACAACCCCACTGCACCCCGGCTTGCAGGCCCTTACGACTGACATGTGCGCACGCCACTGCTGTATGCCACCCACGTACATTGACATTAACTGCAACCCGCCCGCGCACACACTTGCCCCGCAGGTTGTACGGGTTGCCCGCGCATTCCGCAACCACCTGGCCGAAGCCAAGCAGCTCTTCTTCCGGCTGGCGCCCGACCCCGCCACAGCCGCCGCCGTGGCTCCGGCGGGCGTGGCGGGGCCGCGCACCGCGCTCAGCACTGTGCGCCAGTCTCTAATGGAGGCGGCGGCGGCGCCCGGCAGTGGCTGGGATGTGAGCGAGGGTGACCTGGAGGCGGTGCTGTCGCCGGCGGTGCTGCGAAAGCACTACCGCGCAGCGGCGACGGGCTACGGCGGAGCGCTGGCGGTGGCGCCGCCGGGCGCGGTGCTGACGTCGACGGGGTTGACGGTCGGCGCGGACGGGCTATTGGTGCCGGAGTGGCGCGTCGCGGCGGCGGCGGCGGCGGCAGCCGCTGGGGTGGGCGCGCCCGGATCTGGGCTGGGTAGGGATGAGGATGAGGGCGGACTGCTGCCGGTGCCAGAGCCGTGGCAGGGGCCAGTGGCGGCAGCTGTGGCCGCGGACATGCTCATTAGCTGGCCTGAGCTGGCAAACACGATCTTATACCTGTTCAACCGGTAGCGGCTGTGCGGTACTGGGCGCGCGACCGTTGCGGAGGGGTGGGTCCTGCACGTGATATCATTCCAGGAGTGGCTGGCAGCCGTGGCTGTGGGCAATAGTCGCAAAGTCGGCAAGATGTAAAGTGCTTGAAACTTTCGCGTGCTGATGGCCATTGCGCGAGCGGAGTCAAGCTGCGATGACATGAGATGTTGAATGGGCTTAAGGCCCCTTGGCTTTACTGGCTGCGCTACTCCCGGCGCAGACAGGCCAAGCGCAGGCGGGGCCTTCTGTGTTGCGACCCGGGCCCATGTAAGCCGCATCAGTATGCCGCATCAGTTTGGACACGTTCCTACAGCTGCGAGGGGGTTCGGGAAGGGCGAAAAACCCCAGACATAAACCGACCGCATGCAGGTACAGTCAGTACTGTCCCCGATCGATGTAACCCGTTTCCCGATGTAATACAGCGGTATACAGCACAAAAGGTCGTCAGTTTTAACATTATGTAGCGGAAGAGGCAAATGTCCAACGGAGTGAGGGACTTTGGTAAGGCTCACCGCTAGCGGGACCCAATGCACCGAGACAACAATTTACCTGAAAGGTTGAGAATGATTATGATCAGAAGAACGAGACGAATAGCGCAAACGCACGCACACACAAAATCCTGTTTACTGCTATCGGCATTCGCTCTATTCCTATGCTTGACAGCAGCTGCAGCTGAAACAGCTGTTTTAAATGAAGCCGAACTCAACGCCGCGCTTATTGATGCCACCGTGGTCCATATCATTGTCCGAGGCAACGTCAGTATATCTCCTCATCGCACATCACCTACTCCTATAGCATTGAATCGTAATGTGATTATCGAGGGCTCGCTTAACTCGACAAGCTTGCCGTTAAACTGGCCCATCCTGGACTTCAACTTCGCCTCACGCGACAGGGTAAGAAGGGGTGAGGTAGGGTAAGACAACCATGGGGAGTAGAGGTACTGGTGATGGGGGAGCGAGGGGTAAGGACCCGGACAACGGTGGGCGGCCGCCGTGCAGCACTACCGCCCTGCGTCTTGCCCTGCGTGCTTCGATTCTCGGCCCTGCATACAGTACCAGAGCGGTGGCGAGGGGTGGTGCGGCGGTAATAGCATTACCATTTCCGTAGCCACCACTGCGTAAATCACCAACCTCACCGACTATGTGCCCCCACAGCTGCAGGTCCTGCCTGGGGTCACGCTGACGTTTCGCCGGCTGGTCATCCTCAACGTTTTCTCTCGGAGCCAGCAGTCCTACGACTACTTTGCTAGCACCGTCAGCAGCATCAGTGGCAGCAGCGGTGGGAACAGCAGTGGCAGTAGCAGTGGTAGTAGCAGTGGCAGTAGCAGCGCTTCCGCTCAGCCAGTTGTGGTGTGGCAAGACATCGTGGATCGGAGGCTGCTGTGCCCGCCGCTGCAGGGCGTGGTGGACACGTGGCTTGCAACACCCCGCCCCGCAAACGGCTGCTGTGGTAGTGGACCCCAGTCTGTGTCGGTGGCAACTACGCCGGCGTGCAGCGATGTGGCGAAGTCAGGGGCAGGGCACTGCTTCTCGCCTGTTATGAGGGCAGCGGACTTACAGGCAGACACGTCACAGGGTAAGGAGCGAGGGCGCACCACGGAAGTATGGCTGTTGCGAAGGAAGCGGTTACGCTTGCAGAGGCGGCACGTGCGGGTTGAGGGCTGCATAGGCGTCAGATGAGGCACATACATACAATCTGCGGGGTAGATAGTGTGTTTTGCTTTACGGTTTACATTATATTGTAATTAAGCACGCCCGCGCCTCTGTCTGCTGTCTATGTAGGCTTCCGGATTGTGTGGACGAACACGTTGACACTTTGTGAGCAGTTCCTAGCTGACGTAAGTAACGCGGTGGGCACTGCTGCAAGTGTTTCACAGTGCTGTAACGCGTGCACTCTGCGGGTTACCGGTACGCACCATTTCCTTAGCCTCATCAATGGCCTCCTCTTGCCCAGAGTTGCCACGCCTGTGCTCGTGCTGCCCATGTGTTGGCCACCCACAGGCCTGCATCCAGCAACAGGGATTGGAGGGCTGCTACCTGACCTCAATAGAGGTGCGATGTGTGAGGGTCCAGAGGCTTCAGGGACTCAAGGCCCGTAGGAGCAAGTGTTGAGGCTCTGAGGACGTCGGGGTTTGATGTGCCACAAGGGGCATCAACGGCCACATCAGCCGCCGCATGCAGCACCGCGTGACTGCTGCCGTGGTGGGTGCCAGTGCCGTGTCATGGCGCGCGGCGTAACCGCTTAACTGATTCGCCGTGCAGACGCTCCTTGCTCAACGGGCTCAGGCGCAGCAGACAGTGTCTGATGGCTCAGGCGATGGGGGCGGGGGCGGACTGAGCTCGAGCGCCCGGACCGGACTAATTGTTGGCTGCGTGGTGGGAGGTAAGCTGGCATAGACGGGCGATCGAGGCAACGGCTTGCGGCTTGGCTCTGGCCTTGTTCCATGTTCATGTCGATTGACTTTCCGCTTGCTACATTCTTCCCTAGGCCTGCTGCTGGGGGCTGGGGTGGCTCTGTACCTGTGGCAGCGGCAGCGCCGTAGTGACGGTGAGGCAGTGGCGGCTGGGCTCGTGCTGGCAGCCGCCTGCGCCAACAAGGACGGCAACCGGAGCGACGACCTTGAATCCGGCATCAGGTGGGGTGACATGGGTCCAGATACGGGGGACAGGCCCTCGGCCGCCCTGCATCAGCCACCCAGCAGTGCCGCCGCAAGCGCCGATGCCACCGCGCCCGGCAGCGGCCGCGTCAGCAAGGCCGGCGGGGCATCCAAACCGCGCCGTGGCAGCAGCACTGACGCAGGCACCCTGAACAGCAGTTGCCCTATCACCGACTGCACCACGCGCGGCAGCGGCGGCCTTCGCGGCAGCGATCCAGTCAGTGCCGATGTGCCGAGGCCCGGCGAGGCCGTCAGCAACGTTGTTGCGGCGCTTGGCCTGGGCGGCAGCACCAGTGGCGAGGTGGCCGCGGCCATTGCTGCCGCCGGCATCCGCTCCGGCGACTGGCGGGCGGCTGTGGCGGCAGTAGCCGCAAAGGGGCAGCAGCAGCAGCAGCAGCAGCAGCAGCAGCAGCTGGCGCAGATGGGGCCGCTGGATGACTCGGTGGGATCCGTCGGCAGCGGGATGCTGGTGCTGGTCGGTGCCAGCAGCAGCCGTGTGGCTGCCCTCGGCGGGGGCGGCGGCAGCCGCGCCTTCGGCGATGTTCCCACCGCCGCCGCCACGAGCATCAATCCACTGTTTTCGTTGCCGGAGTGGGAGCAAGGCGTGGGGTCGGGCGACACACCCGGCACACCCGTCGCACAGACACCCACGGCCGCGGCGGCGGTGGCAGCGGCAGCAGCAGCAGCAGCTGCGACAGGGGCGCAAGACGCCGCCGTGGAGCTGGCCGCAGCGGGCGCGGGGCAGAGCCACACAGGCGTGGTGCTCACATCCACAAAAGCGGTGGCGGCCGAGGCCGCGGTGTCTCCAACGGCCGGGAGCGCCGGCGGTCCGGCCGGCGGCAGCATGCAGCAGTCTGGGTCCTTCAAGCTGCTGCCGCGGCTGCGGTTCCTTTTCCACCGCGTCGGCAGCCGGACGCCCACCATGCTTGGCGGCACAAATACCTCGGGCGCACCGCACGCCGCTCGAGCCAGGAGCGCGACGCTCTCTGGCACCGGCGGCAGCACTGGCAGCGGCGGCGCCGGTGGCGGCTCGCGCAGGGCCGGGGCGCCTCCAGGCACCGCCCGCACGGCCTCAACCGGCATGCACATGCTTGCCGGCATGCTCAAGGGCCTGAGGCTGGGCCAGGGCATGACCAGTGACGGTGCCAACACTGGTGGCAACAGCGGCACGGCCGGCGGGACAGACGGGCCAGCTTCAGCCGCCGCGGCACGTGATGTGCTGCACCCGCCCACACAGCTTAGCTTGCGGTTGTCACTGGCGTCGGGCGATGTACACACGCTGGCAGCGGCGCCGGGGTCAAACACCAGCGCAGGAGTGACCGGTCGGCCCAGTTTCTCTGACGTGAGTACCTTTGCGGCGATGCGTATGTCGTGCACGTGGGATTGGTTTTGCGAATGCCGCGCACCCATGGCATCGTGTGTCGGGACCTTAAGATGCCCTGCGTGTTGCTGACGCCAACTACCGCCGCTCCTGACGGTTGCATTGCACACGCCTACATACAGATGCAACGCGATCTGGAGCGCATTGAGGGCGAGCTGCATAAAGCGGAACACAAAAGAAGCAGGTCCAAGCATGCAGTGGCGCGGGCGCGGAGCGATCGACCCAGCCTAGGCTCCAGATCACCACCAGCTGGGGCTGCGGCTACGGCTGCGGCTAGGGCTGCGGCTAGGGCTGCGGCTGGCGCTGTGGGTCCCACTGCAGCTGTCGGCACTGGAGGGGCCCGCGGGTAGCATGCCGGCCCTGGGTTGATCAGCTGAACTGGATAGCTTGCTGGGGACCACGCCACAACATGGCCGGCTCCGGGGCCTACTGCAGGCACGGCACTGGCACTGGCTTGATTGGTGGCAGGGGGCGTCTGGCACGACGGACTTGGGGCACCGTATTTTTGGAGGTATTACAATCTCACAATGTTTGCAATGCATCATAAGAGCTAAAACGCGCGCCGTGTGTTTCCGGCCGTTCTGCCGTGTGGCGTTTGCTGCTTGAACTTGAATGGATGGTCTGGTGGCTCCTGCCGTGGCGGATTGGGTTCGTTTTATTTATGACGTGCCAACTTGGCTTATTAAGTTTGACACGACTTCATCTTCATCAATGCACGCACAGGCACAGGCACCTGTGAATGTAAAGAAAGACTTGCACTGCATGAATGCGACCTTTGGTGAAACGAAGCATGGTTAAGTATGCGGCGGCGGCGGCATGCTGGCACACTGCTTTCAGTTGGGTGGCGTGCTACTCGTGTCAGCCAGTATAAATAATGTTCGTGCAGCCGTGATATCACGGTGCTGTCGCGCCACAGCATGCGGTGACTGCGGCTCACCGGATGGCAAGGTAACTATGCAATCTCCAGGCACCTCCCGCTCCCACCACCACGCAACATAGCGCTGCCGTGCACACTCATTGCGCCGTAATTGCAATGCTGGAGGCCGCCGTATGCAGCCGGTGCCTGTGCGGTTGCGAACTTTGTTCTCAAGATGCTCTTGAACTAATCAAGAGGGCTTTTTGTTGTATCGTTGGCTTGCGGGTTGCTCTCGTGGGTCGCATGGCCACGCACGAAGGCGACACCGCGTCGGCGGGGGCCTGAAGGCTTAGGTTGGGTTTGTGCTCGCCACTAGTGTTTGGCGACGTGTTCATGACTCGTCCGCAGACCAAGTACCAAAGTGGTGCCAATCGACTCCTCTTGACGAGCGGTGTAACGCAGTGCCATCGGCGGTCCTGTTCTGAGACTTCGGTCATACGCAAGATTCTATCCAAGGAAGTCCCCTCGACCCAGCCCACCCCCCGTTCAACTCTCTGCCATGTGATGTAAGGCGAAGCGTCCATCGACAGCCTTGTTCAACATGAATACCTGCGCACCAGCGCTTGAGAGCCCCGCCATGTCCGTGCGCACGTTTTGAGCATGGGGACATGTGCCGACGTGTCCACGCGAGGATGCGTAAATCGGCCTCCCACGCTTTGTTTGTGCTCCTTTCGGCATAACGTGCACATATGAGCCTCGTGGTGCTGCGTGTGGCCCCTAGTTCTGCTTGTGGGGCGCTTCCCGAAATCCGCCAGGATGGGCTGCCGAAACCCGGACGACCCACAGGGACGACGACCGACCCCCCAACTCTGGCGGCCCAGGACCCCCCTGACAAAGTTGAAAGTAAGTGCATAATGCCTTCATAAAGCTCTACAATTCTGAGCATAGGGTAAGATCCTGAGCATTCTACCCCCGCACCCTGGGCACGGTTTGGTGTGTACACGATGGGGCCACACTGACCCGAACCCCTCAGCCCTCAGCCCTATCGCTATGTCAGTAAAACATTTAAGAGACCCTCACCGCGTGCGAGCGGGAAGACATTGCTTTAAACGTGCAAGCGTTCGCTGCCAAAACCCCAGCCCTGCACGTGCAGGCGCCGCTTCTCAGAACAATGCCAGTTGACCGCTAGTAGGGTAAAGGCCCATAGGATTGAACAGGACGCGAAGGCAATGGCGCAACCCAAGGTACTTGCGGTTTGGCTTAGCAGGCGCAACGAACCGCGAGTCAATTTCACTCCCGACTGCACTCATGAATGTTTAAGATGTGTTAAATCTCATTTACTCGATTGCCGCCTACACAGGCCGCGAGGAACGGTGGCGACTGCCCGGCAACGAAAAGGGCCGGAGACGGGTGTTTCGCTGATGCCGCAGGCAGAAACGATGAAGGAACGTTGCACTCAAATCCCTCCGTTCTGCTTCTTGAGGATGACCCCCACGCGCCCGAGATGCCATGGGGCTCTGGGACGGACTCGTATCGGAAAGCCCTCCGCTCGGCCTTGTGCGTGTTAGCGCTCGGCGTCCTTGGCAGGTAGTTCTGGGCAGGGCGGTGGCTGTTTGGAGGAGGTGGGCGGGCGCCTGTACAGCGGGCGGGTGTGGGCACGGGACGGTGCGCAGCAGGTATCGTAGTACAGAGCGGCGTGCAGGTGCTGAGCACGTGTGCTCAGCAGGTGTGCTCAGCAGGTGTGCCTTTACATGGGAGCATGCGCACAGGCGGAAGGAATGCATAGCGAGGGACAGAAAGGAGAGGGGGGGTGGCTGTGAACACTTCTGTGCCGTCCTCGACCCTTTCTGCACCCCGCCTCCGCCCCATGCCGTTGTGTAGTACCGTTCTGCCTGTACCGTACGCATTTTCAAAGACCGGCATCGGGCTGGGCGCGCTCACCATGGGGCTGGTGGCGGTGGCGAACGACATCACATGCTGCATGATGATCCGTGCCGCCGCGCACGTGGGCTGCAGCACCTACGAGCAGCTGTCGGAGTGGGCGGGCGGCAAGAAGGCGCGGGTACGTGCCATGACTAGCTGGGGCGAGGCTTGGTGGGCACACTGCTGCGAGGTGCATGCGGTGGCTTGCACGCAACGGTGCTCGTGCCGTACGCCGCACCGGCACGCAGTCGTTTGGGAGGATGGGTCCCCATTTCAGCAAAGAGCTAAATCGATTGGCACACAGGCGCCCGCTGACTTGCGCCACCCGACCCTGCTGCCCCTGCGCAGGTGTTCACGCAGGTGTCCCTCATCTTGCTGCTGTACGGCACGCTGTGCGGCGGCCTGGCGTTCCTCTCGGACGTGGCACGTGTCATGGTGCAGCACGTGAGTCAGGGGGCGCAGGGGGCAGGCTGGAGGGAAGGTGAGCGCGGAGCAGCCCGGTGGATGGCTGTGAAGGTTTGCAGGCTCGGTGCATAAGCCCGCTGACACACTGACAGGTCCTGTTGGCTCCGGTCTGATGTGCTCATCGCTGACCTTTCCGCGCACCGCAGGGTCTCGGCCCCGGCCGCGCGCCTGCCCTGCTGGAGTCGGACGGGCGGCCCGTGATGGTGCTTACGGTGCTGACGGTGCTGCTGCCGCTGTGTCTGCAGCGGCACATTCGCCAGGTGCGGCAAATGTGGACGTACGAATGCTGATGTTGCAGCCGTGGTGCTGGGTGGCAAGTAGAAAGGATGGCACGATTCCTGCACCGCGTCTTCCCTGTGGTCATTGTCCTGCAGTTTGAGAAGGCCGCCACGGCGGGCGTAGTGGTGGTGGTGGTCCTGTGCGCCATCATCGTCACGCGGGCGGTGCAGCTGGGCTTCCCCGCAGTGGCCAGTGGGGAGCTGGACGTGCTGGCCGTCAAGGTGCGGCGGGGCGTGGGGCGCGTGGGTGCTGGCCAGTGAGCGACAGATGGGCCCATCGTTGATACTGAGGGAAGCAGCGCCGCGGGCGGCGCCAGCGCCTCTGCCTTGGTTGGTCTTTGGTTGTTCGGGAGCTTGGATCCATGTGCACTTACTGTACAAGCTGCCTGGCAGGTGGATGAGCACTTGCCGGAGGCGTTTGCGGTGCTGGGATTTGCGTTCTACATGCATCCCATGCGTAAGTGGGGGCAACATGGGACGAATAATGATACGGCCGACTGTGCTGCATTTGACGCAACGCTTACGTGCGCCTTGAAAGCGCAAAGCGCAACCGCCCTGACCGTAGTTGCGTGTCGTACAACGCATGCAGTGATGCCGCTGCTGAAGGAGATGCCCGCCGGCCCCGCCGGCATGCGGCTGACGGAGAAGGCCGTACACATAACGTTGTTCGGTGTGGCGTGCGGCGTGTATGGCACGGTGGGCATATTCGGCGCCGCCATCTTTGGGGCCTCCACGGAGAGCAACATCATGGTGCGAGCGAGCGCGGGTTATACGTCGTGTCGCGGACTCGTGATGTGCTTTGCCCAATCGCCCCCACGCACACGGTCTGCTGACCTGGGAGCAATGCGCCGCCCACTGTCGCTTGCGACCCGCTCCAGTCCTTTTGACGAACAGTTTTGCGCGGGGCCGTGTGCAGGTGAACGACCTGCTTCCGGGCCACCCCACTGCCACGCTGGCGCTGTACGCCTCCCTCCTAGTGTACCTGTGCTGCGGCATGGTCACCACACACTACGCGCTGCGGGCGTCGCTAGACCTGCTGGTGGTGCGTGCGGGCCGGCGTGCGTGCAGGCTTGGGCGTGGGCATGACCATGTGCAAATGCGAAGCGGCACACTTGACTAGAATGCATGGGCGCGCTGAAGTGCGGACCGGAAGGTCGGTGACGCGCCTCTCGCGTTCGCGTGTATGTCCTGAGTGTTCCTGGCCGTCCGGACCTCTGTGATGTGCAGGCGGGCCCTGACGCCCCATTCACGTGGACCCGGCGTGTTGCGGAGACGTGTGGCATCCTCACCGCCGCCACAACCGTGGCGCTCCTGTTTCCCACACAGGTGGGGGCCCGCCACGTGCTGCCTGGGGCCCTCAGCCGCAACCATCGCGCGCTGTATCCCGGACTTGAGGATGCAGTCCGCAATACCGCGCCGTGCTACACATGTGTGCTGCCTGCACACTCCCACTGCGCCGCCAAACTCCGCGCACAACCACTTTACACCAACCGCAGGCCGAGAAAATCTTCGCGCTCACGGGGTGTACGGCGGTGTGCCTGGTGTGTTACGTCATCCCGGTCGGAATCCACCTTGCCGTGCAACGGGACATTGACCGGATTCAGAACCAGGACAATCAGCCGGCCGCTTCTGTGGCAGACGGTGGCGCAACGGATGGAGACCTGCGGGACCCGCTGCTTGCGCCGGCGGCGGCGCGGCCGCATGAGAGCGGGGGCCGGGACAGTGCCCGCGCCGATGTGCGTGTGGCGGGAGCGGGTGGGCAGGTCCGGCAGGACAAGGTTGTAGAGAGTGCACTGGGCAGGTTTACGTCACGTGTGGCGCTGCCGGCGTTCATTTTGATGGTGGGTGTGGGCTTCAGTGTGGCAGGGCTGTACGTGGGGTTGGTTGACCTCCTCAACTACCTCAATGACCGTGGCAGCTAAAGCGTTGGCAGAGTAAGATGGCGAGGATTGGAGCCCGTGTTCTTGCAAAGCTTTGTCGGGTGGTGCGGACTGGGCGGTGCTCGAGCCGTCCCAGTATGCGCGCTCGTGTGGCCCGGCCCCCATATGCTGTGGTGCGTCTGTCGACTGACCGGTAAATCGAGATGTGGATTGTAGGGCGGGCATTCGGTTGACAGACACATCAACTGACAGGTGCTGTGACGGTGTGTGTGTATGGAGTGGGCTACGTCTTAGGTTCCGTATTTCCGTGCACTACTGTGGGTGACGGCCGAGTGTTGTCTGCATCCTCTTTGTGCAACGTGTGCACGTCTTTGCTTGCGTACTTCGATCAGCAGGCGGATTCTATTCATGCAATTTTTAGGTGGCATCGGATTAGACTGTATGGGCTAGCGGGGCAGTTAGTGCTAGACTGCTACCCTTGCCGTATCGTAAGCATCGGGTCGGCCGCGGTCCCGCACTTGACGAGAGAACAAGAGGACAGCTGCTAGGACTGCTTGTGCTGAGGACCCGGGCCCGGCTGGTACGGATCTGCCGTACGGCTGGACATCAGACGCCAATAGTTGCATTGTTATCACAATGTGTTGCGATCGCGCGGTGCACTTTGACACATGCCCATCACATGCCCATCACATCTGCGCCGTAATGTGGATGACGTCCTGCGCCCCCTTACATACAACCCCCGACCCCCGACCCCCTCCTGGGCCCTGGGGTTGTTTAGACCCTGGAGCGCGTCCACACGGGTTCAAAAACGTCTTTCGGCCGCACGTGGGTGACATGTAGCTGGGATTGTGTGTGTGTGTGTGCGTGTGTGTGTGTGTGTGTGCGTGTGTGTGTGTGTGTGTGTATGTGTATGTGCAGAGTGGGGGCTGAGTGCGTGCTGACGCACGGGCGAATGGAGAGCCAAAGCGCGCTCATCACGCTTCTGACTGCAGCCGTCCAACCTTGACCGCACTCGCAATCGCAGCTCGCGCTCAAGGTTGCAGACATAGGACACCTGGGTGAGAACCTGGAGGTCCACTGCAAGTGGCTGTCGGGCCTGGAGGAGGAGTTCTTCCGCCAGGGTGACAAGGAGACCGCTCTTCGACCGCACCAAGCAGGGCGATCTGAGAGGAGCCCGGGTAACAGTAGCATGCTCATCAGCACGGGCGTGCCGCACTCAGGCATGCAGTAATGCAACCGCAAACCGCCCTTGTTTCCATCACGCCCCCCCCCCCCGAGTGGCAGGGTGCTTCCCACGAAACATGGCGCTGAGCCCACACCACCCGACTCGCGCACCATGTCCTCGCGGTTGTTTTTGGGGGTCACGTTGCTTGCCTCGCGCCTAGCGCCATAGCTTTTACGCGGCAGTGCATCACGCCTCCTGTCCCTCCCTCCCTCCCATACATGTCGTGCTGGGCACCGGTGGCGCTGGTGTTCTCCAGGTTGGTTTCGGGCGCATCCTTTCTGGTAGTCCCAAGCAACGCCCGGCCGCCGTCGTCCAGCCCAGCCATCCCAATACAGCAGCCGCTTTCTGTCAGCCAGCCATGGGCGCGACCGTCCACAGCGTTTACCGTCGGTTACGAGGTAACATGTGAATTCGCAACTTGCGCTACTGACTGCCTACTCTCGTGCCACCTGCAAGCCCACTCCGCCGTCCGCTCTGGTCTACGTACGCATTCGTTCCCACCACACTCGTCACCACATCATGTCCATGTCTGAGGCCGTAGCTGTACTGAAATAGACTCATTTCCCAGACTTGGGCGGGGTCGGTTTGCAAAGGCCCCGCCAGCCAGGTGTCTGCTCAGTCCAGCGGCCGCAGCCGCACACATCCAAACACATGCTGACAGCGGTGCCTCACACAGCTGCCACACTACCGTATGCAAGTGAAGATGTACTACTAGCTTTATACATCGCTACGAGCAGTAGGTACCGGTACATCAATTATCCCACGCGAGGCCTCCTTGAAAGCGCTAGCCCTTCCACAACCTTTCTTCTGACGCCGCCAAGCACTCGCGCCCAGCTTATCCCCGGGAACGTTTGTGCGGATACGATGCCGGAGAGCAGCTCCACCGGGCGTCAAGGCAGCGCAACGCCAGGAACATTCCTCGGCAGCTCGAGATGTGCCGGCCAAATACCCGATACACTACTCACACTTCCTCCCGGTAATGCAATCTCACACAGTTCGTAAGTCAAGGCTCTCTCGTATGACGCACATTAAGCGCATTCCGCTCTAAGCTGGTAGTTAATTGGCGGGCACGGCGTTTCCGCGGTGGCCCTTCACTACTACATCGTGGGCCTGGCATCCATTTGCAGGCATGCATCCCCACGTTGACACCGTTGCAGGACTGCACCAGGCCTGCTGGCTCCAGGGAAGCCGGAATGCCGCGTCGCTCGCCTGTTAGTCAGCCTCACGCCGTCGCGACACCGTCGCAGGACCGGCCTCGCGCCACTCGGCTCCAGCACACCAGGCGCTCCGCGCTTCCCCTGGCAAGCAACCCCTTCCCCGGCCTGCATCCCGGTTGCAACAACCACTTGCATTAGCGGGGTCAAGCGCATCTCAACTACGGTATTGAGGGCGTCCCACAATGCGCGTCAGCGGCACCGCTGCTTGCGGCCGGCCGGTCAATTAAGTACCCGACGGAAGCACAGTTGCTAATCATATGCAACCCGCTCACCTAGCCGGCCATTGATAATAACGCACTGCTTGTACCGGAACACACCAAACACCAGCTTCAAAGCCGGTGTATCGTAATGCATTTGCTTCGAGTCAGCCGTGCAGTGAATAAACCAAGGGCAACGCGAAACTTCCTCACCGGAAACCTCGCCGATAACTACTCTTATGGCACTCTCCGCGGCGCTTTCGGTCGGACTTGCAGTACGGCAAGTAGCGCCGGATGCAGTGGCCGCGCACGTACTCGGTGGCCGTGGTGTTGCTGCATCCGAGGCACGCACCGTTAGCCCCCGCCGTTCTTTGTAGCCCTTGGTCTTGTGGTCCTTTCCGATGCAATCGATCCCATAAAGTGCAGTTTCAACTCCCAACAAGGAGGTGGCTGCCTTACCCACCGAGCTTCAGGGTGCTCAGACGCCCCCCCCTCCCGCCATTCCACACATGCCCTCTACCGCCACACCACCTGCACCCCAGAACACGTCCGCATGCGCCAACTCCCCAAAACTAGCAACAAGTGGCATACACCAGGCCGCGCCTTGTCCTAACGTCCTAGACTTGGTATCGGTACATCATGAACGGGTCCATGCACCCCAACACCCACCCGCAGTACCCATAAGCAGAGTGCAGCGACATCTCCGAGGTAAAGCTCTGTCCGGATACTGGTCACGTGATACGGCAGGCACGGCAGTACCATAACAACATCGCAGCGTCCGCCCGATACCACAATGCTTACGTGGCGAAGCAGAAACAGTGTGACTATAGGAATGCATTTCTGTTAGTCATGCCCCACAACATTCATGCACGGTACCCTGTAGAGGGAGCGCATGGGCAAAGCGTCGCTCCCCTGCCACTCCGCCGGGTCCAGGGGCGTTACCGCACCCAAACCCTCCGAAGCCGCAGCCCTTCGAGGTTCGCCACAGGCCAATCGGCCATGCTCCGACATGCAAGCGCTCCACCAAAGAGCGTGCGTTGGCCGCTGTAGCCCCCATGGCTGTCCATGGTACCAATCACACGTCGCACTTTCCAGTGCCCAGCGTGCTGTTGCCTCGTGTGGCTCGCGCCGCCTAGACGCCTGCCCGCAGACGTCCCCCCGGGACCCGTGCCGTCCTGCGCGCTCAACCTATCCTTACCAAACAACAGGCAGTCCGGCTTGAGCACATTCCAGTTGCCAGCTGTCTCTGCACACCGCACCTCGCGCCTGTGCTGCCTTGTCCGCCATCGCCAGCACCACCACCGCCATCGTTTGCTGTTGCTGCAGTTGCTATATGCAGCTGCTGCAGGCGCTGCCCCTGCCCCCTACAGTTGCGGTCCAGTGGCTTGCGTGGGCACGGGCGAGCCGTGCACATGCGGCGGCGGCTGTCCGTTGCCATTGCCCGCGGGCGTGGGCACCGCGCTGGCGGACTTTGGGCCGGTGGCGCGCCGCGCCATAAGCTGCTGCAGGAAGGCGAGCTGCGGCGACACCACGGCGGACCACTCGGCGGGCGGCTGCGGCGCGCAGGCGGCCGCCCAGCCCTCGCGCAGGGTGCGCAGCGTGGTGAGAATCTCCTCGAACTGGGGCCTGTGCGGTGGGGTTACATCATGATTACGGTAGCTAAGGAATGGTTGCCGGCAGGCAATCTTCTGGGGTACGGGAAGGAAAGGGGAAGGTGGTAAGGAGGTGCATGGCGTTGAGGTGCAGGGAGCGGGTGTGTCAAAGCTGGACTGGACTGGACCATTGAATGGCCAAGGGAGCTGTGAGGTTGATGCGGTGCCACGTCAGGCACGCGCTCACTGTTTCACAACAATGTGGGTGTTGGGGCCTTACCGCTTGGCCGGGTCTGGGTGCCAGCACCGCTCCGCAAGCTCCCTGAACCCGCGTGGAGTGTGCGGCGGGAATACGGGCCGCCAGCCCTCCAGCGCAACCTGCGCAAACGGTGCGACGACGCAGGTATCAGTGCCCTGCCGGTAAGTTGCCGCAATTCTACCAACGCCCCCACCTTAACCCTGCCCCACGGCATTCCCCCGCCCCATACAACAAACCACGCCCTGCACGCACCCTGGCCGGCAGCAGCGCCCTCGGCATTCCCTCCCAGGCTCGCTCCCCCGTGAACAGCTCGAACAGCAGCACGCCGTATGCGTACACGTCCACGGCCTTGCTCACGTGGCCGCACAGCAGCAGCTCTGTTGAAGGGCGAGAAGAGCGACACAACTCAGACACAGATAGCGCTTCGCTTGACTCATTCGGCATCCATGTAAGTGGTCTTGACATGCGCGTCCTTAACCTGGATGGTGCAAAATCATGCATGCAGCGCCGGTAAAGCATGGCACCGCACGTCACAGCATGGCCCCACCTACCTGGACTCATGTGTGACAGGGATCCGGCCGCCGTGGTGGCGCTGATGTGTGTGTCGGTGTTGGCGGCCGATATCATGGTGGAAAGCCCGAAATCCGACACCTGCATGTCAGTGGGTCAGCACATACAATATGTGTTATACGCGCTTGCAAGTCATCGCCACTGTATGTGTGCGTACAACAATGATGTGCGGTATGTGTGCATTTGTTCACGTATGCTCCGAGTCCACAGCCCTTGTGTACAATGCGCCTTACCTTGGCGCACAGGCCCACTCGCGGCCCACGTTCAGCCGCCAGCACATCCGCTGCCGCCACTGTGCCGCTGCCGCCCGCAAGCAAGCCCAGGTGCCCTTGCGCCTGCGCATGCGGAGGAAACAAGAACGGATATGTATGCGGCGCCGTGTGGGGGCCAAGCGGCTCTAGACAAGCGGCGCCATTGAACCCACCCACTCAACGTCAGGCCGAAGGCACGCCCTGCGGCTGGGCCCACCTACCCACGTACCCTGCCACCCTGCCAGTCGCCACACTCCGGGCTTTGTCCCTGTCCTGAGATAGTATGTCCCCACACACGTCAGGTCCCGCACCTGCAAGTCTGCGACCAAGGGCGCCGCAGTGTTGAGGATGGAGGTGGCTGCGGACATGGACTGCTGCGGCTGAAGCTGCTGCGCCGACGGCGCCGTGTCCAGCGCCCGCCCCACCGCCTCCCAGCCGTCAGGCGACACCACGATCTGCTTCAGCAGCACGTTGCTGGCCTTGACGTCACTGCGGGCCAAGAAGGGGAAAGCAGCCATGCACGAGTAAGAGGGAGGCGTGGGCGGGGCAGCGGTGTGGGCATGTCGCACTGGATCGGTGAAGGTCGACGGGCAAAAGCGGCGCGTGGGTGGCAAAGGAGCTTAGGGGGCTTACCCGTGCACCACCCCGTGTGCGTGCAGGTGCAGCAGGCCGCTCGCCACGTCCGCCGCGAGTGCCAGCATCAGCCCCTGCGACCGGCGACATGCAGGCGACGGCGCGGCACCAAGTCAGAGCCGAGCACAAGTAGGCAGCCGGTCAGCAGGCGGACGGGCGCACACAGCCGACAATAGCTGCCCACAGCGAACAAGACGGTACAGCGAACCGCACGACCAGACAGACTCACGTAGCGGATGCCTGGTTGCACTTCCGCCACAAGGTCGGCCGCAGAGCTCAGGCCGGTTCCCGCCATCAGCCGCGCCCCGGAGGCGCCCGTGCCGGTGTGCGTGCCAGTGCCCGTCGTGGTGCTGCCCAAGGCGCTGCCGGCCGCACTTGGCGGCGTGGGGCGCGCCCCCGGCCCTAACGCGCCGCCACCCGCCGCCCCAACCGGCGCCGCGCCGCCTGCGGCGGCTTCGGCTGCCGCCACCGCGGCCGCCAGCGCGCCGGGCGGCGGCGCCACCAGCGTGTCATCATCCACCACACTGCCCGGCGCCCCGGCACCGCCGCTCGCGGCGCCGCCCTTGCCATCCTTGCTGAGCGGTGCGGTGCTGTTTCGCAGGAATGACGCGTCTGAAAAGTCGGTGAGCCCGATGCTGCCGATCGTGAACTCCGACCCGGACACAGGCGCAGCCTGCTGCTGCTGCTGCTGCTGCTGCTGGTAGTGGTGGTGGTGGTGGTGGTGCTGTGCGTTGCCCTCGCGGCGGCTGGTCGGCAGCACCTGCGCCTGCATGCGCGGCGGCGGCGGCGCCTGCCGCGCGGCGTGGATTTGCTGCTGCTCCCGCTGGTACGCCTGCAGGTCGTTCTGGTACTGTCGCATGCGCTGCTGCTCGTCCGCCTGGCGCCGCATCTCCTCCGCCTGGCGCCGCAGCATCACGTCCTCGCTCGTACCGCCGCCGGCGCCGCCCGCACCACCGCCTGCACCTGCAGCCGACGCCAGCGCCAGGTCCGCAACGGCTCGGGCGTAGTCACTGGCATCCAGGTCGCCGTTGTCACCCGCCGCCGCCACCGCCGCCGCCGCCTGGAGGAGCACATGCGGGCAATCCAGGTGAGCTGACTCAATTCACTTCACGACAGGCGGCACAAGAGCTTTTTCACACGACCGTCCCACCGTACCGTTTCGCCATGCGCTGTGCCCACTGTGCCGCGCCAACTCGCTCCCCATGTCCACACAGCACCAGCTGACACACACACACACACACACACACACACACACACCTGCTGCAGGAGGTACATCATGGCCATGCGGTCAGCAGCCGCAGCGGCAGCGGCGTTGTCGCCATTCGCCGCCGCCGCGCCGACCGGGTTCCTAGGGGAGGAAAGGAGAGGGGCGGTCACGCGGCGCAACCGTCACAGGGCTTGCAAGCGGCGTGCGCCGGCATCGACCCGTCTACGTTACCCACTGCAGCATTTCCATAGCAACGCCCCGGCCACCCCGCGCCCCGCCAACTGGTTACTGCTTACGTGAAGGATGACGACACAAACGATGTCGCTGCAGTCGGCGCACCCGCCAGCGTCGTGCTGACAGCTATCTGGGTGCTGCCGATGCCGCCAGCGCTGTAGCCGCCCGGCATAACCCCGGCGACGCCGCAACCTGCCGCCGCGGCCGCAGCCGCAAGGCTGGGTCCATCACCAGCAATGCCGCCGGCACCGCCGTCTTCTTGCACAGGCCACATGGATGACGGCAGGTTGCTGGCGCGAGCCGTCGCGCCGCCGCGACCGCTACCCGCACCGCCGCCGCCGCCGGCACCTGTGCCTGCCGACAGAGAGCTCGTGTCCAGCTGAACCCCGTTGGAGCCCTCCACAGATGGCCGCTGGTCAGGCATGGGCTTGCTATGGTTGGGGTTGCTGCCCGTCGCGCTGGCGGGCGCCGTCGTGGGCGTGCCGTCGCCGCCAGGCCCGACCATCTGTGCAGCGCCTGCGGCGTTGCCCGCCGCAGCGGCGGCTGCGGCGGCGCGGCGCCCCGCGTCGGGTGTGTTGGCGGGCGGTATCTGCCCCTTCATCTGCCCCACCAGCCCCAGCAGGTTCAAGCACGCGCCGCCCTCTGCGGCCGTGCCGAGATGCTGGTACGCGCCGCCCGGCCGGCCCGCACCCGGGACCAGGCCCGCGGCGGCGGCGGCACTGCCGCCTGCAGCCGCGACTGGTTGCGCTCCGCACGTGGCGCCTGGCACGGGCGAGCGCCATGCGAAGGCGCCAGCCAAGTCGCCTTGGGGGCCGCCGGCGGCTGCGCCGCCGTGCTGGTTGGCGTGGATGGCTCGGCGCCAGTCCCAGGGCCAGGGCCGGCCGCGGTGAAATATGCCCCTGTCCAGCGCCGCACGTAGCGATCCGCCGTCGCAGTACCTAAAGATAAACGAGGACAGACACATGTGGGTGCGGATCCGGCAGAAATCAGCATGGTGGGCAGCGTCAAAGGTGCAGCCAGCCGTGCGCCCCACATCGGGCCGCAGGCCCGCCACCTGGCATGGACTTGGAGAAAACGCTCGTCTGTAGCGCACACGCAGGATAGCACGTATCCTAGACGGAGCCGCCTCCCAGCCAACGCTTGGACCCACTCGAGCACCAGCAGCAGCTCGTGCCCGTGGTCCTCGCCGCCGCCACTCATGTCTCCGGAGCGCGCGGCACCGGAGCCGCCGCGGCCGCCCCGACCTGTGAACGCGCGTGAAACCCAAGTCGGTCTCGTGTGCCCCCGTGCGTGCGAGCATGCGATGCAAAGAACACGAAGCGCACGTGTCTTACATCGATGCCAGGGGACAGGTGTGAATCAAGCGCGGCAGCTGCACACGTGTGTAGCCTACACAGCCACACATGGCACAGCCGCGGCCTGTCCCTGTCGTTCCTGTTTCACCCCCGTCTCATGTCTTGTCAGTCAACACCTCTGCTTCTGCCCCGCAGGCCCGGCGCGCTTACCCCTGTCGTCTTGCTCGGCGGGGCCCTCCTCTGGTATCTTGGCGGCCCGGCTGCGCTTGCCCCTGCGCAGCGCGAGGTGTAGCAGTGGCCCGCAGCAGCAGGATGTCAACCGGCAGCCCCACATCAACAGCAGCATAGCAGCATAGTAGCAACACAGGCACGACGCCACGACAGCACGACATGAGCAACAGCACTGCCTAAAGACACCCCGCGGCCATGCCGTCCGTGCGCACTCACTCCAGGCGCTCGCCCACGCTGTCGCGTATGGGCCGGAAGGAATAGCAGTAGGTCTGCACGATGGCCGGGTGGTTGATGGCGCTGGATATGGCTGCTTCCATCACCGCCTGCGAGACATGAGGCCAGAGGCTGTCATTTGTCAGTCACAGGCCGAGCGGGCCGGCGGGCGCGCGTCGTCGTCGTGACACTACTTCAGGGCCTGGCGTGAGAGTTAGTTTGATATTAGGGATTGCTGAATCCATCGCCGATCCAGACTGCAAGTAGGGTCCGTGCGACATGGCACGCTGCGCAATGCGCTGCCCCTAGAGGTGTCCCTGCAGACGTCCCCCGGCGGCCGCACACGCACCATGTGACGGCGCCGCGCGTCCCCACTGAGGGAGGCCGGCAGCACCTGAGCCTTTAAAGCCACCAGCGTGCCGTGCCAGATCCCTGCGCGCACATGTAATATGTGTGTGTGTGTGTGTGCGTGTGTGTGTGTGTTACAGAGCACGAGGTTGTGTGTTTGTGGGTGCGTGTTCAAAGCAGTAGGCGAAATACGGGGCGGGACTGGCACGGATGGGGTGTCGGGCCAAACTGCAACCAGGCTTGTCGCCTGGGCTACAGGGCCAGAGCTGTCACGCACACCGTGTGCAACGGGATGCAATTGGGCACGCTTTGCCGCCTGCCGCACGGTCGGCCGCACGCTGAGCCGCCTCAGCGCCCCGGGCCGCACCTTTGTACACCTTGCCGAAGGAGCCCTGCAGCAGGAGGAACAGGGCACATTGTTGCATTGCCATTTCTAAGGGAGAACCGCGAAGGAAAGTACTAAGCAAAACCCTTCTTTCCTTCTAAGGCACTGCCCCCACGCTGTTCCACACGCGCCGATGGGCTGCCCGCCGCCCACCTGGCCGAGCAGGTGCATCACCCGCACATCCAGGGAGGCGCCGCCGCCGCCGCCGCCCTGGCTGCCGCCGCCTTTGCGGCTGCCGCGCGCGGCCTGCTGCCTGGCGGCGTTGGCCAGCAGCTGGAAGCGAGCCACCTCCACCTCACCCAGCCCCACACCGGAACCACCTACAAGACACGGGGAGGCGGGAACCGGGCATGGGGTTGGGTTCACGGGACGGCTGTGTGTAACCTGGCATGGCGTGTCAACGTGCGTGCCGAAGCACGGCCTGGTCTCTACGCCCAGCAGATGTTGAGTCAACGACGCACCGTCCCGTCCGTCGCCCGGCCGTTGCACCATCGTCATGGTTGAGCCCTCAATGGTCACGCCGCTACTGGTGCTGCTACTGCTACTGGTGATGCTCTCCTCATCCGACTCATTGCCACTCATGCCCCCGCCGCCGTTGAGCTCAGCCCGACCCATCACGCCGCCGCTGCTGCCGCCGCCGCGTGCCTCGCCCCTGTACCGGCTCGCTCCCGGCGACATCGCTGCAGGGCCGGCACGCTTCGCGCCGCGGCCGCCACGGCCGCCGCCACTGTCAAGCAGTAGCCCACGTTCGCCGCTCGCGCCCGGAGGCGTCGACGCCGACGGCGGCCGACTGCCTGCCCCACTGGCCGCCGCCATGGACAACCCGACGGCGCCGCTGCGGCTGCTCCCCTTCTCCATGTCGACCAGCGCCACCGACACCGTGTCGCTGCTGGTGGGCGGGTACAGGGAGCCGTTGCGGCTGGCGGCGGCGTTGGCGGCGGCGGCGTTGGCGTTGGCGGCGGCGATCTCGGCCGCCGCCTTGGCCGACTCCTCATGGTGCCGAGAACGACTGCGCACGTACACCACAAGCAGCACCGCCGCCACTAGCAGCGTGGCTGCAGAGGGCGGAGGGCAGTGAGGAACAAGCGAATTCAAAACCAGAACAGGTGCCGGCGACAGGCACGCTTCGTGCCCCGGGGCAGCGTACCAACGCTGGCCACCGGAGCCTTCGCGCCCCCGCACGCAAGCACAACTCCCCTACATCCGCAGCAACAGGAGCAGCCGCGCCCAGCTGCACTTCACACTGCCTGCCAGCGGCCTCACCTCCCAGCCCCACGCCCAGCCCGACCGCCAGAGGTACGGTGTTGTCCTCAGGCGGCGGCCCTGTGGCGGAGCACAGCACCACCGGGCGGGGGAGAGCAGGGACGAGTCAATCAGTGCACTGCTACGACTGCCGCAGCCCACATGGCAGTGGCGGCAGCACGCACAACAAATGATAGGTACCGTTGTCCCACTGAACCCACATCGCCGCGCCCCACGCCTCCTGGCGCTCCTCCTAGCCTCCTCCTAGGGCCCCCCTATCATCCTCCTAGGGCCCCCCTATCCTCCTCCTGGCGCTCCTCCTATCCTCCTCCTAGGGCCCCCCTATCCTCCTCCTAGGGCCCCCCTATCCTCCTCCTAGGGCCCCCCTATCCTCCTCCTAGGGCCCCCCTATCCTCCTCCTAGGGCCCCCCTATCCTCCTCCTGGCGCTCCTCCTAGCCTCCGGCGCGCCTACCCGCCACATCTGTGGCGCTCTTGATGAAGGGCGCCAGTGCGGCGGCCAGGCACAGGTCGCCGCCCAGGTTGTTGAGACATTCCATGGAGATGGCGTTGTCGCACACGCCGTACGAGCGAGCGAAGTAGCTGTTGTAGCCTGTGGGGAAGGTATGAGTGGGTGGGTCGTTGTGTGGGTGGCATCTTGGCCCAGGCGAATGAGGGAACGAGTTGGGGTGGCCGAATGATGCCCGGCCGTCGGGATACCCTGCCCTGCCTCCCGAGCAGCAGCTGCGCTGGACGCCAGCTCCCTCACACACTCCCTCGGCACGCCCTGACGCCCCCCCTCCCAGCCCCGTGCCCACCTCCGTTGCTGCCCACGGCCCCATCCAGGATCTGGTTGTAGGTGCCGTACGCGACCATGTCCAGGTACGGGCTCATGCACGTGCGCGGTGAGGCAGCCGTCAGGGAGGGCGAGGTGGTCCAGCACAGTTGCGCCGCCGGGGGCGGCGCCGCCGCCCCGTCGCCAGCAATGGCGCCGGCGCCGCCACCGCTGCTACTGCCGCCTCCACTGCTACTAGTACTGCTACTGCCGGCGCCGCTGCTGACGTAGATGGTGCCGTTGGGCGCCATCACCAGGGCTGAGCCGTTGAGGAAGCGCACAGCGATGTTCCGCGGCACCAGCCCGGGCGGGTCCGCCACACCCGCCGCGGGCAGTGCGGGCGGCAGCGACTGCAGCTGCGTGTAGAACACGGTAAACGGCAGGCTGCGCGGAAAACGGGGCCCGGGCGGGAGGTAGCGGCGTGAGGTAGCGGGCAATACGGTAATTGTTTGTGCCCTTGTGAGTTTGCGGGCTGTGGAAAGGGCTCTGTGTGAGTGTGCCACCGCCCAGGGGCTAGGGGATGCTGGCAGAGTTCTGGCTAGCCCTGCTGCGTCCCATACCCTGCTGCATACTTCGGCTGGGTCCCCCCATGCATCATGCACAGCCGGGTTCACTCACCAGGCCTGGCGGTAGTTGATGGTGTTGAGGTAGCGCACCGAGCCGCCGTCCGAGCGGGACAACAGGTCCAGATGCTGTCCGATGCTGTGAGTGGCGGAGTGGTGAGGGAGTAGGGGGAGTAGGGGAGTAGGGCGCGGGGCGGGTTGTAGTAGGTGGTGGGTTGAGTCGACCGTGACTAGATTGGTCCCAGGCATCGTCGGCATCGTGCCTTCCATCGCCCGTACAGCGCACACGGGTGCCGGGCGCGCTGGCGCACGGAATCCTTCCACGCGGCCCCGTCATCACACAATCCACAGGTATTTCGGCTTACAGGCTGCCGGCTTCCGCGGCAGCACGCGCGATGGGCTCAAATCCCGGTGACCCCCGTGCGTGCCTGGCGCGTCACGCCGCTTACCCTCGGAGAATGCCCGTGAGCACCAGGTTTTCGAGCGACAGAGTCACATTGGGTTGCAGCCTGATCTTATTAGACAAGTAGTTGGCTGCGGTGGCAGAGGGCAGGGGGCGCTCAGGCAGGTCTGACAACACGCAAGGGGAGCAGACACGCTGTCACTTCCACTTGAGCTTCCGCGCGACTCACCCGACAGATGTGTGAGCGTGCCAACTCCCGCTCCGATAATGCGTAGGTCATTGTATATGCTCACCGGCTCCTTAGGCGCGTCCGCAAGGACAAAAGAGATGTCTGAGCGCAAATAAATGCGTTCAACGCCGGGCTTCGCCAGGACTGTCCAAAATTCAGCTGAAGTGGATACATTCCCTTCGCGCGACTCTTGGAGCACACGCCGAGCCCGAGTCAGCCCGAATTGGGGGCTCCACCACCAGACCGAGCCTTCCACATTCCAAAGCAATGTCATGAATAGAAAGATGACCATGCCGAGCGTAACTCGGCGGACTGGATTCATCTTCTCAGGCGCACGTCACATGTCCTGTTAGCGTTCAAGTCATTCCACCCATAGATGGAAGGAAACCTTCAACCTTTGTTTATTCTTCAGGATAAGAATGCTAGTCGCTGGCTCCCCGCTGATTGCCCTCACAGTGACCGCCTGTGCCGTACGCGCCGATTGGGGGGGCACGGGGTGGGGAGTGAGCGGAGGCAGCACGCAACCCGTGAGGTGCCGACGTTGACTTGGCAAGTCTGGTTGGGCTGCGCTCTGAAAAAAACCCAACACGTAAGTTAAAGCAGCATGGCTTGCTAGGTCCCAAGAGGGGTGCCATTACTGAGGATGCGCTCGCACCTGGTAGGCGGCTACAGACGGCTACAGCGGCAGCTAGCGGCAGCACGTTCTGCTGGTGCCTGAAGCTGGCGTGGATCTGGATCTCGCGCACGATCTGATGCAGCGTGTTAGTGGGCATTTTGGCCAGGAGGTATACTTGTGCACGTGTAAAGCCAGTGGGTCGGGTAGGGTCGGGTTTCCGGGCACCGCTGCACCGCTGCAGGTTCATGTCCCATGTCCTGTGCCTAAAGTAGTTGCGGCCTGATAAACAAAATTGCACCCAGCCCAGGCACCGACGATCATGGAAATACGTCGCCCCCACGCCGGAGACTGCCCGGGCCCCCCTCATAGGGTGTGGGAGGAAGGCCTGACGGCGCGCAAGTCCCACAGATTGCATTGGTTACAAGAGGGACCTGCTGACGCAGTTCACGAGCCAGTGACGTGAAAGCCCCAGCTCGTCATCAAGTCCTTTTACGACGTTTCCTGCTACATGGAGCCTCTTGTCCACAATGCCGGCCAGCCGCATGAACCAGGGATGCCCGCCGCTGTGTGGAAACCGACCACCGCACAGGGCCCCCAGCTCCTGTAGCGCCTGACGCAGTAGCTGGGGGCCCAGCGCTGTTGCACTCCAGCTGGGCTGGCTGCGGCAGGACCTCCTCGCCTGCGTCTGCAGACGCGGCGCCTGAGGTGCCCATGCACACACGTTTGTGGCTGGCTGCGGATCCACAAGCCGCTGGCACAGTACTGACTGCAGGTCCTCTTCAGTCGGCAGGCTCCGACGCAACTGCATGCATACGTGTTCAGGGGAGCGGGTGGTGGGGAGTAGGACCCCTCGAGGGGGCATGTGTGGGTTGGCGTGGGGGGCGCATCCGAGCACCCTGGGGCTCGGTGGGTCGGGCTACTCGGGTTTGACAAATTTATGGGAAGCGGAATGTGGAGCGCACGGTTAGGGTGGGTAGAATTATCCGCAGAATGAGGGTTCCAGGGGCCCGGTAACTCCGGTGGTAGCGCTGTAGCAGTGATGCCGTGGTGGGTCTAGCAGGGGAAGTCCCTGGGGCCCAGCGGGCGGAGCGAAGGGGGCAGGCAATGCCGCGTTGCCAAGCATGCGGAATGCGCGGATGCGTCCCCCCTCCGGCCAAGTAGCGGTGCACCCAGCACCCCTGGTGAGGCCGGTCGGCTGGAGACATGCAGTACGTGCGTACATCGGTCCATGCGCATGCAACACTAGCTAGTGATGGACGGATGGGGTTGGAGCTGTGTCACGCCCGCAGCCCCGGTGATGAGTCCTTCCTCTGGCGGCGGCGTTGGCGCAGCCCAATATTAGGCCGTGGCAGCTGTGGAGCTGTAGCAGCCGGTCTGAACCACGGGGTCCAAAGCCTGCTGTGGCGCGCCTGACAAAGTGACAAGGTGTGCGCACACGGCTTGCGGTTATCCGCGGGGCTCCCTGGTTATCCGCATACACACGCGTTCGGTAACACGGGGCAGGCCAGACCGCCAGAGCGCCCTCACACGGCGGCAATATTGCATGGTTGCACATCTCCTAGTCCTATGCCCAGGGAGCCGCCATACCACCACTCAGGCTTCTTGTTACGAAGCACAGCGCAAACCTAGCCTGACCTGCTTCGTGGAGCGCCTGCCGCCCCCTTCCTTCTCCACATCGCGATATGACACCGCGACCAGCAGGCAGCAGCGTCTCATCCTATCAGAGCATCAGTCAGCGGCCAACGGCCACCGACCCGCCTGCTCACCCTCCTCCAGGGGCGCAACCCTGTCTGCATTCAGTCCTCATTAGGTTCAACACCGGGACCTTGACCGGGACGCCAGTAAACCATGCGACAAGACATTCATTTCGAGCAAGTGACAAGCCTTCGAACGTATGTACAGCGTGAGCCCCATCGCACTGAAGGCGCAATCCCAGCATACCGTTGTATCTACATGCGGGGAACCCGGCTCTGACGCACGCTACGTGCCGTGAGGAGATGCAACCCGGCGCCCCTGCGAGCCCGCAAGCCGGTCTGAGATTGATGCTGGCAGGGTCCTACAGGGTCCTATATGTATACCTTGATAACTCTCTTGCAGCCGTGCGCATCCCTTTGTTGGTCAAAAGATGCACGTTGTCTGCACGCGTGCGTGCGCAGACGTCTTGCCCCGTCACACTCACGGTCGCGACGCACCAGTACATGCAATTGTACAGACCACGAGCCATCCGCTCTCTGGTTTACTATGACATGACGGTACGGCGGCCGCCGCCCAACATCTTGGGTGACTTGTGCTTGGGCGAGGGCCTGCGCCTGGGCTTGGGCGTTCCTTTGGGAGCCGGCTTGGGCGCAGGCTTGGGTGCAGGCTTGGGCGCCGGGGAGTCGGCTGGGGAGGGCGTAGGGCCGCCGGCCTGGCCGCAGCCGCTGACGAAGAATGTGACGTACTGACCCATCAAGCAATGGAAGGGCTCCCGAACTGCACATGAGGCAAGAGGAGGAGCGGGCAGGGGAGCGTCAGCCGGCGCATTCAGTACTGGTGGGCTTGGGGGAGGTGGGTCGTATACAGAAGGCGACAGAGGTGCTGTATTGCACTCGCCGCATACCGCGCAGGTGTGGGGTGTAGCTGTATGTCATTTTGGCACACCTAGGATGTTTGATCATGGTCGTGGCTGGTGTATGTACATTCGTTAAAGTGAGTGGACATTTGAAACCAGGCTATGGTGGTCGGGTACTTCGCTCAAGCCACCTGCAAGCCCACTCCGCCGTCCGCTCTGGTCTACGTACGCATTCGTTCCCACCACACTCGTCATTAACCTGCTTGTGTAAGTCCGACAATTCACACATATAGCCTCCTAACCGAGTAGGCGGAGTAGCCATACATCAAACACCCCCAGGACTCTAGGAGTGAGCCCTTAAGCATGCCCTAGGCGCGGCACAGCCAGAAACCCGCACCTGTGCACACGAAGTGGTAGGTGTCCGCTTTGTCAAATGTGTACAGGACCGTGCGGTTGGCGTTGGGCTTGGTCGTGACGTCCTTCACAACATTCTCCAGTACGGTGCTGAAATCACAGGGTTGGTCGGGAGCTGTACAGGGGGGGAGTGGCAAGGGGTGCGAGCGGGTGTGTGTTCGTCTGATGGCTGTGCACAGGCGGGCAGCGGCCGGGGATCGATGTAAGGCCTGAGCACACGTCAGACGCGATGACTCGCCGGGCCCCGCCGCACACCAAGCTGGCCCCGCCTAGTGCGCTAACCCAGCGGTGTCTGCAATTAAGTTGGAGCATGGGGCACTTCTACATCCGAACACAGCTGTCTGCAACATCCTTTCGTCAAGGGCGGCAGATGAGGAGAGGGTGGGATCTGACGCACGCCATGACACGCCGCCCGCCCACTCACTGTATGCGACGCGCACAAGGTCATGGTTCCCGACCCACTTGAATGCGACCGTGTCACCTGCACATCACATAGTTGCAGATCGTGGCACTGACACCAGTCAGTACGCCAGCGTTTCGGGTGGAGAGGCTCCCGTTTGACCCATCGTATACCCGTAGCTTATACGAAAGACACAGCGCGCCCGAAACCCTTACCGCAGGTAGCGTTCACCATGCCTTGCGAATCGCCATTCGCAAGTCCAATATTCCACGTCAGGGAAATTGTCGACGCTTGAATTGTGCGCGGAGCTGACGCTACGAGCAGAAGCGTCAGCAGCCCTACACCGGGTGGAGTAGAAAAGCATGATGCTATTAACGTGTGACGGTAGCGACACAATATGCTGCAAGCGACCTCCCGTAACTCACCGGCCGCGGCGACCAGCAAAGAAGAATGCATGTGTGAGCTCTTGGCGCCACAGCACAGTAGTAAGCGTCACGAATACCTTGACTACTATAAGCGAGACTTTAGCTTACACTTTGTAAGTCGGCACGCGCCCTGCTTCAACTTTAAGTATGCGCCACTTCGACGCGATCCACGTCCGTCGGGCTGGGAAGCTGTGCTGTCAGTTAGCGCGCCCGCCACTCACCGCGCGCGACGTTCTTCCATGTTTGATCGACGCCTGGGTTGGGCGTAACTTGTTTCTCGGGGCTCAGCTGTATCAGCCACGTGCCTACAACAATCTGCCCCTTGCCATGTCCCATCGCGTCCACATCAGGGGTGGCACCCCTGCGTCCACATCGACACTAGCGGACCGCCATGCGATCCATGGGGCGTGCCCCTAAGGTAGTCAAGTGACAGGGGACGCAACCTGACGCAACGTACGGTGTTATAGTGCTGGGCATGAGAGCAGGCGTGTGCAAGTAGTGACCCTTCGTCAGGGCGTGTCAGGGGTGCGTGGCGTAGAGCTGAGGTGAAAGGAGGCTGGTATAGGAATGACGACTGAAGTCTGAGTATGATGATGTGCCAGAGTCGTAACATACGTTGGACCAAAGGTATTGGGGATGCTGGCATGCACACAACCTTGGGGGGGGGGGGGGTCCCGGCCTGTGCGTTGGACGTCGGACGGTTGGACGTCGCATGGTAAGTTGCGGCAAAGCCGTTCAGCCCTAAACGTTTTGCAAATGTAATGATAACAGAGTCTCGCTGCTCAGAGTCTCGCTGCTATATTTCATATACCGCAACACTCAGTCTGCAGGTATTGAACAAAACGGCAGCATGGCGGAACGGGGCTGGCAAGAACTTCGTTGCGGCGAAACCGTCTTCCTAATCCAGGCTGGCTTGATAAATAGATACCAATTCCTAAGATGTACAGCTCTAACTTATTGGGGCTGACAGCGCGGCTGCATTAAGGGCAAATGCTCGCGCTCGCAGCCCACGCGTCCGCGAGGCTTCTGATAGGTACATATGTGCCATTTATATGTTAACAAATCTAATTTGACCAGCGGGAGTGTCTGCGATAAGATCGGCATCTAACATGTCTTTCTTGCAGCTGAGGACTTCATGGCATATGTTTGAGTGTGTTCAACCTGTTGCTATCACAGTTACCTTCGCGATCGCGGTTCCCTGACTCGAGTCGGGTGACGGATCTACGTCGCCGGGGCCACTTCCTTCTTGTGTACAGTGACTTTGTGTAACTGATGGCCTGAATACTGGCTGCGTGTAGTCGGCGGGGGCCGGGAACGTGTGTGGATCACCTTGGCATCGACCCCCCCTTTCTGAAACGTATGGGTGCGCCGCGCCCCCTGCGGGGGCCGGGGCACGCCAACGGGCAGGGCCGTGCACCCAATCTCAAGGAAGCTCACCAAGACGGCGCCGCCGCCATTGAAGCCAACATTCATAGGTTCAATCAAAAATCAGCACGCGTGTGTTGTGCCTTGTGCCCACATGGCCCACATGGCAATCACTGTTGCCGCGGCCTGCTGACCGACGCTCGGTCTGACCCCATGGACTCATGTATCAGCGGTACCGTACCTACGGCCGTGCCGCAGACGGTGACCAGCTGGCCTCACCCTGCCGAGCCAGCCGGTGGCCTTGGGAGCAGACTCACCTAGGTGCCCGAGGCCGCCTCGGCGAGGCGGGTCTTGGCCGGGTGGCCGAGGCGGGGGCGGGCCAGCTCCAGCGCGAACATTTCGAGGTAGGTTCGGGAGTTTCGAGGCAGCGTGCCTAGGGATGGTGTCGTATGGTATTATGGTCTGCAATTTACAGACGGACAGAGTTTACGATGAGAAATCGGCCATCCCGCAACCGGCCATCCCGCAATCGGTCATCCCGGTCGGTCATCCCCTCAGGCGCCCCCTCAGGCGTCATACCCACTCCCAAGAGCCTTCGCGGTCATCCTAAAACAACATGCAAAGGCCATGACGAGGCTGGAAGTACATAGCAAAACAATAACGGCAGTACCTCGATTTCAAGCGCTCCACTCCCAGCCAGCAGGGTCGCTGCGCGCACCCCTTCGTTCGCCGCCACGACCATGACTGACCACGCCGCACTTTCGCACCAGACCGCAATGGGCAACCCACATTCACATTGCGAGTAGCGCCCATCCGGTCAAAGATGCACGGCACGTCGGCGCCCATCCACCTATCTCAGGGCCCTCCGCATACATTATGGTAGTGGTCATGGTTCACGCCTTTTGTCGTCGCCTATGTCTTACTTAAATGGTTCTGCCTTTGCGGCAGCACGCATCCCACCCTGGGCACCTCGCGTGCAGTCCAATCCATTGCGTACCAGGCGCCATTCGCGCTGCATATGTAGCAAGGCACCCACCCCGCTGGTCGGCAGTGTTTGTTTGCATATGAACGATGGGGGTTGCCTGTATACCGACTCCCCACAACTGATTGAGTTCACTGTGATGGGTTCACATAGCAGAGACGTAGCCAGCCCATCCGGTTTTCCTCGCTGTGGCCCCGTTGCTGACATCACTGCCGTCGCGCGACCGCGCCACCACCCGCCTCCCGCACGCGCGCCTTGATCCGCCCCTCTATCGCCAGAAGCTCATCTCGCAGAGTGTCGTGGTTGCCTGCCAGCACCGAGCCAGCATGAAAGCCGTTGCCGCTGGCGCCCTCACACGCGGCTGTGGCTGCGGCCGCAGCGGTGGCGGCGGTGCCCTCCCCTCCGTTGCTGCGGCGGCCGGCGCGAGCCTGGCGCTTGCGTGCCCCCAGCACCGCCAGGACCTCGTCATGCAGCGCCGCCTCATTTTCCACACGTCCCTGCAGATGCTGCTGCCGTGTCGGTGTTTCGCCTGCTGCCGCCGCAGCCATCATGGCAGCGCGCTTGCGCGCGGCCGCTGCCACGCCGCCGTCATCCTTTGTGTCCGACTGGCCGCCGCTGCCGGTAAGTTCCGCTAGCTCGGCCAGCTTGGCGCGTATGCGCGCCTCCACCTCGGCGACCGCGCCCGCCGCCACCGCCGCCTCCGCCGCCTCCGCGTCTGCAAGGGCGTCGTCCTCCCGCGCGGCGGCTGACAACGTGGCGGCGCTGGCGGCGCGGCGCGGCGAGGGCAGAGCCGCCATGGCCGCCACACGCGACACCAAGTCACGGTGCAGCAGCTGCAGCTCCAGCCGCTTGCGGTCCATGGCCTGAAGGATGGCGTTCCAATGAACATTGGAAGAGGACAGAGACGTCAGGGATCAGGGCAGCGAGCTGCTTGTTGGTAAGGACAGCAGAGGGAACTTGTGAGCCCGTTGCCGTATTACCATAGTGCATGCATGTGTGTGGCAAGATGGACAACGCCGTAAATGGCACATTTCCGACATGCCGCACCTGCATGCGGATCCCATCCGCCTTGGCTGCTGCCGCCGCCGCCGCCATCACGATCGCTGGGTTCGCTGCCGCGTCCACAGCCACCGCATCCACGTCCATGGCATCTACGGCAGCGGCCACAGCACCCGCACCGCCCGCACCAGCACCAGCTCTTGCGACGCCCGCCGGCGCGCCGGCAGCCTCGCCGCCGGCGCTCACGCGCTTGCTGCCGGCGCCGCTGGTGGCGGTGATGGCTGACAGTTGCGCCATGATGCGCTGCACCTGGTCCGCGAGCAGCTCCAGATCCAGCTGACGGCCCGGCGTAGGCCGCGGCGGCCCCGACGGCGCCTTCACCGTCGCCGCCGACATGGCGGCAGGCCGCTGCGGCTGGCGCGTGGGGCCGGGCGCCTCAGGCGTGAGCACCTGCATGCCGGCAGCGGCGCCGGCCGCGCCGGGGTGACCGACTGACACGTGGCCCGCGCGCGGCCGCGTCGGCGGCTGCAGCGGCATCGCCGGCCAGTGCGCCACCGCCGACGCTGCGCCGCCCGCACTGCCGGCCCCGGCACCAGCCGCTCCGCGCCCGCCGCCGCCACCATGCGCCGCAGCCGCCACGGGGTCGTAAGGCGCCGGCAGCGGGGGCGCCGAGTGCCCAGCCGCTGGCGCCGCCTGTCCGCGGGGGTGCACTGCCGGAAACGACGGCCCTGTGAGTAGGTCCTCCACAAAGCCCGCGTCGTCGATGCCATTCGTCCCGCCGTTTCCGCCGCCTCCGCCCTCGGCAACGCCACCGTTCAGCGTGGCGCCAGCGGTCTCCGAGTTGCCTCCAGCACTGCTGAAGCGCGGCTTGAAGCCCGGTGGCCGGCTGCTGTGGACCGGAGGCGCGTGCGCCGCATCTGACACGCTCTCTAAAAGCAGCGACGACGACACGCGCGCGTCGGCGCCCCCGCCATCTCCGCCTCCGCCTGCGGCAGCCGACTGCGGTATTGAGATCCGCTGCGTGGACGCGCTGGTTAATGGCCCCAGCTCTGGCAGGGGTGACAGTCGAGAGAAGGGCGACGGCGCCGTGCCGGGCGGCAGCGGCGGCACCGGCAGGGGGTCAGCGGAGCTGCCGGGCGCCGCGGCGCTGACGCCAGGAACGCCGGCCAAGCTGCCGCTGCCGGAGATACGCGGCAGCGTCGGCAGGACGAACGGCCAGCCGCCATTGCGCACCGCACCCAGCACAGCGGCACCGGCGCCGCCACGGCTGCGGCCGCCGCGTCCGCCACCGCCGCCGGCTGCACCTGCCCCCGGCACCGCCGGTAGCGGTTCCCCGCTACCGCAAGAAGCAGCGCCTGTGGCTGTGCCTGAAGAAGCGGGGCCCGGAGAGGGAGAGGCGGGCCTGTAGCCACGGCCAGCAACGCATAGGGCCGAGTCCTGGTCCCAGGGGCCGCGCGGTGGAGAGGTATCAGGTTGCAGCGCCGAGCGTTGGGACGTCCTGCATCAATTAGGGCAGGCGACGTGAGCACGGCGTGTTTAACGAGCGCACAGGGTGTGTTAGGCGCAGAGAGTTCATGATGGCTGTGTACTCGATCCTGTGAAGAGCCGACACGAGCAGCACAGCAAAGCACACCTGCGCTGCAGCAGGGAGCCCTTGGCAGTAGACGCATCCGCTGCGCCACTGCCCCCGCTGCCGCCGCCACCAGTGTTCGGGCGGTGCGCGCTGCCCTCTCTGGACTTGGCCGGTGAGCCGCCCGCCGCCGCCGCCGCCGCCCTGGGACTGGAGCCGCGCCGGCCAACGGCTGCCTCCTCCGCACCACCGCTGGGACTGGCCCAGCCCGCGATTGCCCGGACAAACCGTGGCAGGCCCTTCCCACCGCCACCTGCCCCAGCCGCAGCACCGTCCGGTTGGGACGGCGGCAGCACCGCGGTGCTTGATGGCGTGTCGCCGCCGCGCACGCCCCACACCCGCCCCGGCGGCGTCGGCGCCAGGTCCTGCCGTGCGGGCCGCTCCGGCGACCGTCGCCCGGCAGCAGCAAAGCCGCCGCCGCCTCCACCTCCACCCGCGCCCGCCCACGCCGACAGCGTTGAGTCAGCGTTGCCAAAGGCCGCCGCCGGCGATGACGATGTCACACCGGCTTGCAGGCCCTGCAGCGCCTCGCTGGCTGCAGCTTGTAGAGGTGAAGGGCCCCGCTGGGCGGGGCTGCTGCCAGCCGCCGCAGCCGCCGCTGCGTTCGCCGGTGAGCGCCATATGTCCGTGAACTTCCCGCCGGGCGAATGCGGCCGCGACGCAGCCGCGCTGTGCGTCCCGCCGCCACCGCCACCGGCGCCAGCACCCTCACCCGCACGGTTGCCGCTAGGGACGCGACGCGCACTGCCAGATGCGCCGTCGCCGGTTGCGGCCCGCGTCACCTTAGCAGGCCCCTGATAGCTGCCGCCGCCACCGCCCGCTGCAGCACCACCGCCGTAGCTTGGCGGCGTGGCCGCAAGTGAGACGCCCCGCCCGGCACCTGCCGGGCCCCCGCAAGGGCCAAGCCCGCCGCTGAATCCGCCCCCACCGCCGCCGCCGCCGGGCGCATGCAGGCGCGAGTATCGCCCGCCCCGTGCACCCAAGTCCGCCGCGCCCACCACCAGCGAGTCCAAGTTGCGCTGCATGCCGCGGCCGCCCTGCGCCGCCATCGACACCGACACGGGCACCGGCGAGCCCACGCCCGGCGAGGCAGCGTCGGCGCCACTGCCGTAGCGCCCCCCGCCGTTCACGCCGTTATGCAGCCCCACGGCCGGGACGGGCAGCGGCGCCAGGGCCCCCGCCGCAGACGTAACCGACAGCTCTCGAAGGTAGTCCACGGACTCGCCCGGACCCGAGTGCGGACCCGCGTACACGCCCACGGCGCAAGACGGGTCCACGTGGGATAGCGGGTTGACGGCATAGCCACCGCCGGCAGGCCCCAGCCCGTGGCCCCCCTCCGCGCCGTCCATCCAACCCATCGACCCGGCGCTCATGGCGCCGCCGCTGCTTCCCACCACCAGCGCGCCACGCGATGCCTGTTTGTTGACGGACCAGCGCCGCCGCTGCCGTGACTGCGGTGTGCCCATGCCGCCTGCAGCCGCAGAAGCCGCCACCGCCGCCGCGGCGGCAGAGTGCGGACTGTGCTGGTCGCCGGGGCTTGGCCGCCCGTCAATGAGCCCCCACACGTCCTCGCCGCCGCCGCCACCGTTCATGCCCACCACCGCCGCCGAGCGCGGCCTGCCCTTGTCCGTCGCCGAGGGGCTGGCAATGTAGCCAATCACGCCCGCCACCGCACCGCCGCCACCACCTCCGCCACCGGTCATGCCGCCTGACAGGCTGTTGCGGCTGCTGTTGCGGCTCGCCAGCAGGTTGCCCAGGATGCGGCTGCGCCGGCCGCTCGCCATGCCGTCATCGGTGTGGTAGCGAGCGCCCGCTCCACCGCCGCCGGCTCGGTCGCGGTCTCCAGGGCTGAAAAGATTGGGGTGGCCGCTGGTGCCGTGGTGGCTGGGCACACGGGAAGCGCTGCTGCTGGGCCGCCGGCCTGCATTCGGCAATGGACGGCCCCGAACCAGGTCACGCCATGGCTGCTAATGCTGCAATGGCATCCACCAGCAATCGGCACACAAACTCCCTCCGACAAGCCCTGGACCAGCATCTACATCCGATCACCCGCACTCACCAGCCGACCGGCGCTCCAGCACATTGGCCGCTGCCGCCACGAGCCCTCCGCCGCGTGAGCCGTGCCCACTGCGGCGGGAGCTGGTGCCGGGGTTGCTGCTGTGGCTGTAGCGCCGGGCCACTCCCAGCGGCACCACCGCGCCCGGACCGTACTGAGAAGCCTGCATGCAGCGAGTGTATGCGGGAGCGGCGTCTTAGTGCTATTGCAGGCAGCGCCGGCCATGGCACTGCAACGGTTCCCCAACCAACAGCCGCAAAGCCGCAAACCCTTGCCGCCTCGCCCTCCCAGCTTGGGCCCCATCCCTCATCCCCTGCGCAACTCCCTCCCACCTGCCCCATCTGCCGTGACGCCATGAGCAGCTTCTTCCGGTGCCCGGGCGGAATGACGGCCCCCGTATGCTGAGTGATGGCGTCCAGGTCCGACTCGGTCAAACAAGAAAGCAGGTCCCAGTCTGTCAGGTGTTAAGAGGAGGTGAAAATGATCAAGGACCAAGACACAGTAACAAGCGCTTCACGGGTGATGGACGCCACGTCGCAAAGAAGGGGCAGGGGCGGTCGCCCGCTGCGCCGGTGCGGCACTTGTGCTGATGCAGCACACCCCGCAGCATCCCGCCGTGTAGTGTGCGGCTGGGCTCACCGCTAAATCCCGCATCCTCAAAGGCCCGGGCATACTGAGCCAGGCCAATCTCCTGGAGCCACGCGTGCGCCACGCCGCGGCTGGAGTAGGCGGACGCGGGTAGCGGCTCTGGACGGGCACAGGGGAAGCCGGAAGGAGGCTCAGAAGGAGCTGGGCGGGGGCTGTCCATGGGGCCAGGCAGCCGCACCCTGGCGCCATTGACTCCATAGAGTGTCAGGTTGTATGCGTTATTCGCGGGAGCCCGTGGAGCCCTTCTTAAACGCGCACATGCGGGCGGGCCTACTGACCTTCCTCATCGGAGAGAGTTCTGACCGCCGCGCCCTTGCTTTGGCAGCAACCCATACTTGGAGCTCCCTCAAGAGCTCCTCAGGCTTAGCTCCTGAAGCTCCCAAAGTGCGTTCTTCAGGTTGGACATTCGTATACTCTGACACCAGCCACCAGCAACGGCCCATACTAAATCATTCCTAGAACATGATGCTCCCGTTCGGTTCCTATTTGCGACGGCGACCGTGTCGGCTGTAAGTTCCAGGCAGAGTTCGTGTCAAGCTTGTACTCAAAGAGGGTATATTACATACTGCACTAACACCATGTATGGCGTTACAGAACAACACCGACGCCTTGATGCAGTCTGATGAAGTCCAAAAGTCGCGGCTGCATGCCGTAATGAAAATCAGTTCGGTTACATGTTACATGCTCAGTAGTTTATAGACGCAACTGATTTCCTTGCAAATCCACACCGGACAATTCAAGGGCTCGGGTCCAATTTAGAAGCTTCGTCTTTGGTGCTTTTCTGTAGGGCAGCGCAAATGGCGATGATGTCTCTCAGGTATCAGAGCGCCTGCCAATACACCGTCGCCGGCAGGTGAGCAGTGCAGGGCGAGCCGCCACCGGGTCGCTCGCTGGGGTCACAAGCTGCTCCCCGTTTGGCCCTGCCCTGTGGGAGGTCGTTTTGTTATGGTATCTGTAAAGCAGCTTGTTATTGCTGTCGCAGGGGCCGGCGTGCGGTCGTGCCGGTCCGCGCTGTGTCAGAAGCACCCGCCGGCGACACCGCCGTTGCTAGCACGTCGGCGCCTGCTGGACAGGCCTTCCGCAATGGGACCGCGCCGCGCCGCATGCAGTCCGCTCAGGGTGAGCAAATGCAGCTAGGATGCAGTTAGCGCTGTTGGCAAGGCACGAGGGACGAGGGACGAAGGCATGGGGGCTGGGATGGGAACCATGGTGCTCCCTGCTGCCCATGCCCACATGGCGCAATGGGTGCATAGATCGCATGCAAACTGCGCGCACAGCACACATCACGTGCAATTACTACTTGGACTAGGAGCACCAGTAGAGCGTTCAACGGCTGAAGAGAGTCTTGACCAGAATATAGCTGCCTCCCGTCCGCGCCTCGTGCACCCCGAGCACCCGTCCGCGCCTCGGGCACCCAGGAGCCGGTCCGTGGCAGCTGCATGCTGCATGCTACTGGGCCGGCCACGATTTATAGCAATTGGCATGACGCAGTGCATGGTTCTCTCCACGTTGACACCTCTCGGCAGGCCCGGCGCGTCGGTCGCGTGGCGGGAGCCAGGGCGATCAGCAGCAGGCAGACGTGGCGGGTGCGGCGCGTCGCGGGGCTTCACGTGCTACCAGCAAGGAGCGCTGGCCCGGAGTGGCATTTCTGGATGACGATGCGGGCGCGGCGGAGAGCTCAGCCCGCGCGCTGTTCCGGGTAAGGCCAGTTCTTTGAGGTGCTTGGGCCGCACAGACGAAGATTGCGGCGGCTAGCTGGGGGAGTCACCTGTAGGGCCTGTACTGTACTGATGACCCGCATGCCTTGGCTCGCAGCGCCACATGGCCTCAGCCGAGGCCGCCGGCAACATCGTTGTGCGCTCACTGGGCCGCAGCGGCGCCCTGGGCGCTGTCAGGTTCCTTACTGCCCTGCGCCGCGAGGGCCAAGCCGCAGAGCCGCCGGTGAGTACCCACTGGGCGTGCGCGGCTCATGCGCATGACAGCAGTGCAGTCCTCCTCTGCTAGAAGTTTTGTGGTTGAAGGTGCGCAACCAATGTTGTGAATGGCTGATCACCAGGCCCAAGCGGGCGTGCTGACCGCGGTACCGGCCCACTCAGCCTCGCGTCTTGCTGTGTCCACATTACCATGCTCTGCCCCCCCCCCAATGTCATGCGATGCAGGTGGACGTGCGGGTGCGGGTGCTGAAGCAGGAGCCCATTAGCGGCGGCTTCGGCGCGCCGCTGCTCATGTTCGTGGAGCGCGTGGCGGCGGGGGCGGACCAGCTTCCAGAGGTGACGGTGCCCGCGGCCAACGGCAGCGAGCCCCAGCAAGCACGGGTGGCGCCGGAGGGGCCGCTGCAGGCCTCACTCTTGTGAGTGCCTAGCGTTGGAGGCAGTGGAAAGACTTGAAGGGGCGGCCGGGGAAGCCGGGCACGTCAGGGACCGCAGGAAGGGCTGCACACGGATACCAGGGGCCAAGATGGAACACCGTTTCCTAACACCTGTCCGGAATGCTGAGCTGTCCTCGTGGCACTCGTGTGCACTGCTGCTCGTCCATCGCCACAGGGTGTCTCGCGCGAGTGACCCAGAGCGCCTGGAGCGGGCGCTGTACTCGGTCGTCAACGGGCTGCAGCCTGGGCAGTTCGTGGCCGTCAACATGGTGAGGCAGTGGCAGGGAGGGAGGGAGGGAGGGTGAGAGGGCTGGAAGGGAAGGCGGGGAGGTCGAGGGCCACAGGGCGATGTCGGCTTGCTGTGGGCAGCAGGGAGGCGCGGGCCATGGAGCCACTGGCAGTGAGCATGGCGCGGCTTGTTCAGGCGCATGGTTGCAGGGATGCCTGTCTCCATGCACCTCACGTCTCTTACATGGACTGCACCTTGTCTCACCCCGTGTCACCCGGACATCTTACCAACCCGACCCCATGTTGTGTGACGCTGTGCTGCCGCTGCGCGCGCAGGTGGGCTCCGCCACACTGCTGCTGGGCCTGCAGTCGCTGGTGAACGCCCGCACCAGCATGGGCGCCCGGGGCCGCGACATATACTTCGTGCCCACCGTCACCAGCCAGCCCCTTCGCCAGAGCAGCACCCCGGCCCCCGCCGCCGCCTCCAGCACCCCTGCCACGGACGGCGAGCAGCCGGCGGCTGAGGTGAAGGCGCCAGCGGCTGATGCCGCCGCTGCCACCTCTGATCCCCAGATGGTTGAGGTGGTGCGGCTGTTCGTGGGCGTGAGCCGCCCTGCGCAGCCGCGACGTGACGCGGCAGCCAGGGCCTCCGCACCTGCACCGGCGGCCAGCGAGGCTGCGCAGCCCTCGCCGTCGGTGGGCTCGGAGCAGGTGCCAGAGGCGCCTGCGGCGCAGGCGCAGCCGCAGCAGGTGACTGTGCCGCTGTCGGAGCTGGAGTCGCTGCGCAGCGCGCTGAGCACCATGATGCAGCAGCAGCAACAGCTTGAGGCGCTGCTCAGGGACCGGCAGCAGAGGCAGCAGCCGCAGGCGTCACAGCAGTAAGAGTAGGGCCAAAATCAGCAGGTGGGCAGTAGACCGCTATGGCAGCAGGGGTAGGTCCCGCCGGGAGTGGTATGGGTTGATGGCAAACCCGATACGGTACGCAATGTGGTATACAACTAGGGGGCCCAGGCAGGCACTGCCATACCGCAGGCCATGCCTTTGGAGGGGGGTCAGGTTTGGTGCAGGCATCGCGGAGGTGGTGCGGAGTGGTTTCAGGTCTTCGGGCATGCATCTGGCATTGATTGTAAGTTTTGCGGATGTGCGTGCGGGAGGAGGGCTGCCGGCTGTGGCGCTGCGCTCTGGAATGCTGATGTTTGCAACTCGCATGCGACCCGCCAGTCTCAATCGCCGACGTGGGTGCTGCACACCTGGACGCAGCTATGCCGCAAAGGGCATAGCATACTGAGTAGGTTGCGCGGACTGAGGGTGACGAACACGCATGTAATTGTCCGGACAAGGCTACAAGTGTTCAACCAGTTGTGGCGCGACCGGTGGCTGCTGGATCTGCATTATCAAAGGCACTTGCCCAGGCGCCAGCTTCTCCGGACCTCCGGTACTGGCGTACTGCCGCCAAAGGCACGGCCGCTCATGGAGAACATTCCTGCAGCTGCCACATTGCTCCTTACTTTTACACCTCCCTCAACCACTGGTGACTGTCTCAATGACAGGGCGTCTGCCATTCCACGCTACAACCTACCGGAATCTAGTAAGGATCCGCGTCCGGTTCAGCCCTAATATCCGGTACATACACGCATCCCTGCTTGCCAGCCCGGCACATGCGGCCGCGTTCACATACCAGACCACCATACTCACCGCCATACTGCTGCAATGCTCCGACCAAACGTACTGCACCGGCTTAACCGAAGTCACATACACATGCAATGAGCGAGCAACAATCTGGCAAGACAAGCCCGGAAGGAGATCCGCCAAGCACCGTCCACAGAAATTCCATGACGTATGAAGTCGCACGCGCTGATTGCATGGGCGCCGCTGCATGTGGGTCTGCATGTGCGGCATGGGTCTGGGCCGGGGACTTGGGCAGTGGTAAACCATGTCGGCGACCGCACGCTGCACCGCGAGCAGGCACGTCAATGCCACTACCGCCGTGCACCGACGATTCCAGCGGCCAGCGCAAGACGATGTGTGATGGCAGCGGGTGCTTGAACACCATCACATTCCATTCGTGCTGCAGGGCCATGTCCGTGATGGCGCCCACGCAGCTCGCCCCGGGGCCCCAGCTCAAGGGCTATCAGTCTGGGTCTGACTGGGCGCGAGTCCAGGGCGCACTGGCGGACGGGCTCCCGTCATGTGCGAGCACCAGCCTGGGCATATGGACAGGATGTGCTGTTGCTGCACAGCAGCCCCAGGGCCCTGTCCCGCTCAGGTCTTGCTGCTGGCTGTAGTTTTCGTGGTCTTGAGCGGCTGAGGGAAGTACGAGAATACGTCGTGCAGCTGCGTAAACGTGTCAGCATCAGGCGTCACACCTCGCCGCTCCATGGCCGCGATGACCTGTGGCAGAGGCAGCACAACACGTGCGGCATGGGACAAGACGTACAAGCAAACATTGCTTATGAGCGCAAACACGATACGCATGTCCCCCAGCACGCCCACGCACAGGAACGCGTACCCCCGTGCAGCGCATTGGCGCCCCCGCCCTGCTGAACAGTCATCAATGAACGTGCCAGCGCACATCACACGCCGTGCGGGAATCCTCGAGCCCTCGGACGTCTTCCGCCCGCACCTTAATCGCGTCGTCCACCGCCTGCTGCCGCGCGCACAGACGCAGAAGCTCGTTGGCTTGCGCTTGCGCGTGCGCCTGCTGTATCTGGCCCTGGCCCGCGCCGGCATTATTGGCCGAGGTAGTGCTAGCGGCGCTGTCCCACTCGTGCAGCAAGTGGGCAACTGCCTCACGGCGGCTGGAATCGCACGTCTGGGCTTCATGCAGTAGCTGCGGAGTTACACAGGGGCGCAAGGTGGAGGTAAAGGACCGGCGGCAAGGATACAACACGTATGGGGGCTCGGCACCAGACGCCGTTGTCGGTGGCCATAAGCGCATAAGGCCCAGAGTGTCGTGGGTGAAGGGTGCACCAGTCTCCGCGAGCGTCAAGAAACCGACCTGCTGCAGGCGTCCACCACTAAAGAAGCGTGGCGAACCCCACGCCCTGCTGGCGCACTGGTAGCGCTGCAACACGCCAATAAAAATGCGTCTCGTGGCGTCCATACAGTATTACAAGCAGCCAGTGACAGGAGCCGTGGTGCTAGGTGTGTCTGGGCAAAAGGTGTTGCGAATTGCAGCAAGTATGATGCTCCCCTGCTCTGTGCTGTGCTGGGTTTGATTGAAACTTTTTGGATTTCCTGACGCTTGTGAGAACATAATCTAAGCCATAGTCACAAAAAACCAAGTAGATGCATGGCAGTGTTGGCCGATTGCGATCCCTGGTGTAAACTGTGTGAATTGCACCTAAAGAAATCTCTGCTTGCTTGTATAGAGCTAGCTGCACCTGGGTCGCGACTGACAATAGCGCGTGTGAAGAGAGCAGCCGCCGAGACTTGCAAAGCGATCACCCGAACTTTCAGGTCAGGGCCATTTGAGCACCTTGAATTGTTTGTAATAGCAGTATTTTCCATTCGGGGACCAAACCGCTGTGCAAATCGCGCACCCTGTAGACCACGCTTGCGAACTCGGTACCCTGCTCCACGCATTTTTTTCTGACGCTATCGCAATTGCGGCGCACGCACAGGTGGAACTCTTTTTGACGACTCACAGTCAACATGCAGTCTCTCCGCACCCGCGTGTCGTCGGCTGCTGCCCCGGCACAGCGCCGCTCCGTCATCGCCGCGGCCGCGCGCCCGTCCCAGCAGTTGGCGTCACAGGCGCTTGCCGCTGGCCTGGCGCTAGGCATCACCCTCAGCGGCGCGCCGGCGCTGGCCGCTTCGCCTTACTCCAGTCTTGCTGACATCGTGCGGCCTCAGTTTGCGTTCGTCGACGAGGACAAGAACGGTGCGCACCTGAAGCCCGCAGGGGGGAGCTCGCATGGGGGGCTTGACGGGAACCAGCAGGACACAAAGGATAAGGGCTTGGCGCACGGAGAAGGGGCTACGGTGTTGGGAAGTAGCCACATGGTGGGCTATCCACACCGTTGTCCCGCAAAGGGCCAGATGGGGCTGGGTAAAATCGCTCCGCTAGCTAGGCTTATCAGTCACGGCCCCGCCCCGACCAATCGTGCTTACGGCACTGCCACCTCCTTCTCTGCTGCACATGCACATGCATATACACAAACAGGCGTCATCACCAAGCAGGAGCTGCTGCGCACCTCGCAGGCAGGTCCCGGTTCTGGAGCGGGGAGGCGGGGAGGGTGCGGGCCGCTGGGTGCTGCCGCGGCCTAGGCGTGCACAAATACACCAGCGGGGCCACGCATGCCGCGATCAGGCAGGCGCATTGCTCAGCGGGGCCATGCATGCCGCGATCATGCGGGTGCACTAGCGGCACCTGGGGGCTCCCTGGGCCGCGGCCGACACAGCCAACACCCGCCTGCGGCCTCGGCATCCGGCCTTGCGTCAACGGCCAGGCACGCCTGCATCCCTAAGCCTCACAGCCTCACCCCACGCCGCAAACGCACGCCACACACTGATGGCACACACGCACACACACACAAGCGGGAATCAGGGCATTAGGCGTGCTGGGTCACCGTTGTAGCGCGCCCAGGGCGCGGCGCATACAATGCATATGGGTGCCACTCGGGGTCAGGTCGTTCGTCGATCGCCCGAGGGGGGGGTTCCAGGCTTTTTGCGGGTAAGTATGACTACCGGGGTCGACGCGGCTACAAGACGCTCGGTATCGGTAGGTATCCGTAAGTAACTCCGGCGCGCCGTCTGGGCTTCGTTTTGTTGTTTTTATTTAACACACACACACACACACACGCGCGCGCGCGCGCTAACACACGCACAAACGCGGCTGCACGTCCGGTACCCCCAGGCTGTGGCTGAGGACGTGGACTTCCTGGTGCCGGGCGAGGGGCAGCTGGACTTCGCCATGAAGCTGTTCGACCTCAACCAGGTGGGAGGCGAGTGGGGTGCGGGTCGTGGAGGAGCGGCGTGAGTCATGGAGGAAAGGCGTGGAGGCAGAGGCGAAGTGTCAGCTTGTGCGGGTGCATTGGAAGGTCGCGGGATCGCATGCGTGGGCGGGCGGGGCGCAGGGTGAACCTGGGCGCGACAGGACCGCGGTCAGGGGAGCGGTGTACTGAGGCCCATCCTGTGACGGGGCAGCGCAGGGTTTGAAAGGCAATTACGGTACTACCGCGTAGTGCAGCGCTTATGCATATGCTTCGCTTCCCCACCCCCCTGCCTGCACTCCTGCATCTGCAATCTGTTATTCTCCGCCATATGCCTACGTACCGTACTGGCGGCTAGCTACGTACCGTACTTGCAGCCTCCGCCATTTGCCTAGCTAACGTGCTTATGGTCTACACACACCCCGTTCCTCCCGCCACATACACATCCACACTCTGCATTGCATGTGGTACGGTACATTCCTGGGTGTTTTCTTCCCTACTGCTCTCTGACACACACACTCTCTCGCTCTTCACACAGGACGGCACGCTGACGACCGACGAGCTGCTGTCCGCCATCGCGCTGGATGGCGCCGTGAGCGACGATGCCATCGACAAGGACGTGGTGTCCGTGTTCGACAAGGACGGGGACGTGAGTGAGGGCAAGGGGCGCGGCGGGTGGCGGGCGGGCTGGGGCGGTGTGGCAGGCGGCTGTAGCGGGGTGGGGCTGTGGCCAGCGCTGCGAAGCGTGGGGGTCCGACATGCTCACGCGCTGCATGCATGTGGTGGAGGTAGCTGGCTTGCGCCCATGGCCGCACCGAGCAGTGCAAGTGGGTTGGTGTCGGGATCGGAGAATGAGGCGTGACTGCGGGGTTGGGGCGTGCTGCATCCCACTATCCCATTAACGCCTTGACCTGGAGGCCCGGCTGCCTTGCCTTGCTGTGCGCCCGCCCACCTGCCGGCTCGCCTGCCCGCACGCAGGGTTTCGTGACGCTGCGCGAATTCAAGGCGGGCGTGCCGCCGCTGGGCCCGGGCGGTGAGGCGGCCAAGGAGTACATCTTCAACCGCGTTGACCAGCTGGTCAACGCCGACAGCAAGCTGGACCAGCAGGTGCGTGGGGCCGTGCCGAAGTATGCGTGCGTGCTTGTGTGCTAAAACGGAAACGAAGTCCGCCCAGACGGCGCTGGAGGTACTTATCGATACCTACCAAAAGTCCGAGCGCCACATTTTTGTCCCCGTTTGTTCCCTGCTGTTCCAGCACCTGCGCGGCTCTGCTCACTGTCGTCCTGTCGCTTCTCCTATTCACGTGCTGCAGGAGTTCGCCAACGCTCTCATCCTCACCCGTACCGCTGTGCTGGGCTATTAGGCATACGGTGCGGTTTTCACGACACATATCGGACTTTCGGACGTTTAGACGGAGGCATGTGAAGCCAAGGGTGAAGCTGGACCAACGGATGCACACGCGGGGTGCACAGCCACGGTGATGCTGACACGGCCGACACGCCGAAACTTGGAGCTTTTGGGTATCGCTATCCGCGAAACGGTAGACTGACTGCAGACGGGTCGGAGAAGGATACGTACGTGGATGTAGCGGAGCTTGAGCTGGGCCAGGCGTGTCCAGGGGGACAGTTCGCAGGAGGCGGTAGAAGGTTGTCATGAAGGCATGCGGTGACCGCAAGCCGGGTTTTCGACGAGCAGGACAAGCCTGGATGACGTCATTGTTGAATATAGTCGCCCTAGAGAAAGCGCTTCTCTAGACTACAATTCTCCAAAGGGAGATTCGCTCCGCAATCCGCCGGCATTCACTACGTCCGCAAACCGTTTTTGTCAAATTGCTTTGCGGAACTCGGAATACTTTCAAAGAGTATTTGGCTGGACACTAGATTCCACGTTGTGAAGCGGCCAACTTCACGGCCTGGACTGCTCGTATACCGTGGCCCCACTGTTGCTTTCAGACATCAATCAAAGTGATTTTCAGTTGCGCCCATAATTCACACTCGGCTGTGCTCCTGCTCGGTCAGAAGGAGTTTTCGCCTTTGGTGCAAAGGGAACACGCTTGGCGGCGTTCGCAGAGTCCAAAGGGACAAATTATCGGCACTTCAAAGCACAGGGACTGGCGAGGCTCGCGGGGCTGACCAATACCGCATCAGCGGCGCCATCTCAAACGCTGCCTGCGAGTAACTATGAAATTCGCGCGGCTATTGCGGACGACGGCAGAAGATCTGCCGGAGTTGCAGTGCCTCTTCCATATCTATAAGCACCTGAAGAAGCAGCTCAAGCAACTTCCCGCCCGGGCGGAGGGCGCCAGCGCTGTGGGCCAGCAACTCAAGGCCGACGAGGGCACCACTGCCACCGCCAGCAGCGCCCCCGACGACGAGGAGGCGAAGTTCACGGTCGTGCTGACGGATCACCTGCAGCGCTTGAATGACCGCTTTCTGGAGCGAGAGGAGACCTGCGTCATTCAGCTGGAGCGGCTGGAAGCCGAGGCGGCTCAATGCACCGCCACCGCCAGGGCCGCCAGCGCAGGCCTGGCCGTCGCCACAGCAGCAGCGGCGGCAGCAGCCAATGGCACGGCAGCACCTGAAGAAACATATACAGTGGGAGGCGCGCCACCGCAGGTCGATGGCAAGGTGGCAGCGGCCGGCGATGTCGGCGCGGTGGCGACCGGTGACGCGGCAGCGACAGGCGCGGGGTCGGCGGGAGATGCGGGCGTCAGTCCGGCCGCGGCGGCGGCGGCAGTGGCCGCGGCAGATAGCCGCGCGACGCTGAAGGCGGTGACGGAGCAGCGCGCACAGCTGTATAAGCGCTTTGTCAACTTCCATGGTAGGGTCCATGGCAGTGGGCTGGGGGTGATGACATGTATGGCTGGCCGGCTGGATACAACTAGCTTGGTGACCATGGGCTGCATGCGTGTTGCTGTGGGTTTATGTCTGGTATCAGGAGCGTCCCTGCACCGTTCCCACATCAATGGGCTTCATTGCCACATGCCGCATGCCTCACTACCGTTCCCTGTTTGTGCAAGAACGCCCGCGCAATTGCCGGTCCCCACCACCACAAACACAACCCGAACACTCATTTACTCACGCGCTCCTGCCCGCGCCACCATCTGTTCCCCAGGCGAGGTGCTGCTGCTGGTGCATTGGAGTGTGCTGGCGTACACGGCCACTGTCAAGATCCTGAAGAAGCACCACAAGCGCACCGGCCTGCTGCTGCGCGCGCCCCAGCTGGGAGACCTGCTCAGCCAGCCCTTCTGCTCCTCAGAGGTGTGTTTCGGGGAGTCAAAGCCGCGCGGTGTGTGTGTGTGTGTGTGTGTGTGGGTGTGGGTGTGTGTGTGTGTGCGTGTGTGTGCCTGCGCGGGCGGCTTCGATGAAGTCATTCCCAATTCCAAGTGCACCGAGGCTCGGGGCGGAGGCGGCCTGACGACATGCCCTCCCCGCCGCCGCAACCCCTGCTGCCCGGTGTCGTCATGCCATAACCGCATCCTGACCGCCTCCCCCCGGACCGCCTCCGCCCTCCTGACCGCCGCCGCCCTCCTGACCTCCCGCCCGCCCCTGCCACAGCTGATGACGGGTCTGGCGCGCAAGGCCGAGGCGTGCATACAACGCCTGGCCGAGCAGCTGGCCTCGTCAGCCACCTCAGACGGCACGGGCGGGACCGGCGACGGCACCGGAGGCGGCGGCGGCGGCCCGCAGGACACAGTAGACCAAGCGGCGCCGGGCGCTGGCGCGGGCCAGTGCACGTCCACCGGGAAGGCGGCGGAAGGGCACTTCCTCGGGGCGGGTGGCGGAGGCGTGAGCGGGGGTGCGGGCGGCATGCTGCCCGACGGCGACTCATACGGCGTGGCGGACGGCTCCAGCCCCAGCTGCTCGCAGAGCCTGGGCGAGCTGCCGGCCGCCATGGGCGCCGAGGCCAGGCGGCAGCAGCTGAAGCGGAGAGCGCCGGCGGCCTCGCCGGAGGCGGACGCGGAGCGCGCTGGAGAAGACGGCGTTGGGGAGGCGGCGGCCACGGGGCCGTCCGGAGGGAAGCGCTCGGGGTTCAAGGCCCGGAGGGCCTCCATCGGTGACGGCTTTGGCGAGGCTGCGGGACCAAGCAGCGACGGCGGCGGCGGTGCGGCGGGCGCGCAGCCTGGTGGCGCTTTCCTGCGGCACCTGGCCCGCCTCAGCGACAATGCCAGCGCCGCCAGCCTGTCGGGGCCCAACGTGCTTGAGCAGCTCGTGGAGCTGCAGCAGATTGTGGTGGGTCCGCTCATGGGGTCAGGGAGGGTGTGTGTGGGGTTCTGGAAAGGGGATGAGCGGGCATCCGGTGCATGTGGGGGCATGTGGGGCCAGGTGGGCGTGGGGCGATTCGGACCAGTCGGGCCATGCACGGCATCACTTTATATGCCCTGTTATGGGCTTGCAATCACACAGGATGAGTACGACAAGGAGGATGACGAGGACGACGAGGACGATGACACGGACGACAGCGGGGCGCTCGCGGCGGGTGCAGACGCCAGGACGCGGGCCGGGTCTGTAGCAGGCCCGTCCGCGGCAGTGCTGGCGGTGGGTGCAGACGCCGCGGCGGCGGCGGCTAGGGCGGTGGCGGTAGCTACGCGGCGCGAGACCTCCGCCCCAGCTGCTGACGCCACAACCGGCACAAGCGGCCGGTGCACGGCTACCCCAGGGGCTGGCATGGGCGCGGGCGGCGGTGGCGCTGCTGCACCCATGCAGCTGGACGGCACCGCGCCGAGGGTGGCAGCGGCACCGGGCGCCAATGGAGTCAGTGGCAGCGGCAGCGGCAGTGCTAGCGGCGCAGCCGCACCGGGCTTGGCTAGTGTTGGCGCAGGGCAGGCAGCGGCCGCAGGGCAGCCCGGCGGCGGCAACCCTTCGGGGTCGCGATCTGGGTCGGGGTCGGGACCCATGGCGGCTGCGGCCGGCCCCGGGGCGCCGCTGCAAGGGCCAGCGGCGACAGTCGATGCGCGGAAGGCGCCGCCACCTCAGAGCAGCAGCGGCAGTGCAGCAGCTGGGGCCGGCGCCGCCACCGGCGGCGCCGCCGCGAGCACTGGCGGCATGACGGGCTCTGAAGCTGCCTTCGCTGCGCCGCTGCCGGCAGTCAAGGGCAACCTGCTGCGGCGCACGCAGGTTGCACTGACCATGTGGGAGCACCTGCGCACCAGCGCCAGCACGCCTTCCACCGTCATCGACCCGGCGGCGGGGCAGCAGGGCCACAGCCAGGGAGGCGGCGGTGCCGCAGCCACCGCAACGCCCGGCGGCAGTGCAGTGGAGCCCGGTGTGGGCAAGCCCGGCGGCGGCGAGACCCGCAGCAAGCGGCAGCGGGCGGCACCGGGCCAGTCGGTGGAGCAGGAGAGCGTTGGAGATGACAGCGACAGCAACAGCGACTAGTTGCGTTGTGTGATTGCGCACTGCCGCTTGGGCGCTCGGGCGTTTCGAGCGCGGGGCGCGCACTGCGCACGACTCTGCAATGTAGGCTTCATGGAGCGTGTGCCGTTCCGGGCAGGTTGCCCGGATATAGCCACATGTGTGCTGGACGTACATAGCATCTTGAGGCTGTACACATATGTAATGCTGACGCGCTGAAAAGCATTTGGGTGTATGCTTTCTCGCTGTTTGGCCCTTGCAGGCCGTGCATTTGCGGCCAACTTACGGCCCAGACTTTTATGTGTATTCGAGGTTATGCATGTTGGACCGTGCTGTGAGGCGACTTGGGTACGCATATATGCAGGGTATACGATGTGCGGTAAGCTTGGATGTACGGTAAGCTAAGCCACGATGTGCGGTTAGCCAAGCTACAAATGTACGGTACCCACGCACCCACGGCGCTCGATGCCATGCATTTCGATGGAGGGTGGGGTACCATACGGCCTCGAGTATAGAGTGGATGGACACCCCGTTTGGGTCTTCGTGTCCGTAATACGTATCCCGTTTCGGCCCAGGTAATGTACAACCTGGGCATGCAAGTGAAGTGTCGTACTTTCACGTGGCATGCGCTCCGCTGATCTTGAACTGCTGCACATAGGCTGCCCGGCTGGTGGGCGCCCTTTGGAGTGCGACCAGGGTGGGGCCCCTTTGGAGGAAGAGGTCTCTCGGGCCGTGTTTCTTAAAGATGAACACTGTAAGCGATGGATTGTGCGGAGTCGGGATTGGCTGGGGGTGCAACAGTGACGGCCGTGGTGCGCCGACAGTGTGGGGGTGAATGTATGAGTTGGGGAACAGGGGTGGGAGAGAGCCTGCTTGCTCAAGTACAAGCTCGTGTGACCCGGCATAGAGCCGCGTGTAAACAGGCCACATTAGCGCACAGTTTCCAATTTCTCCGCTCTCCGAGACTCCGACACAGCGCTGGGAAGCCCTCTGACATGCGCCACAACCGAACTTGCACAACACCGCTCCCGGGCGGAGAGATTCACACGACACCTCATTGAGCTGCATTCACGGCACGAATCCGTCCAAGACCGAACCTCGAGCCAATCCGTGCAGGCTCCTTTTCTCGATAACATAATAATGACGGACTGCCCCTGCTGAAATTGACACCACAGAGCAAGCGTCAGCGGTTGCCGTAGGAAACGACTTGAGATCGACCCCAACCAGTGTTTCCGCTCCTTGTAACACGGCATTACGCCCTCAGCCTCTGCATCCACCTCCATGGCAGCAGCCGAGGCAACCACAACAGTCGCAGGGGCCGGCGACCCGTTCGGTCTGAACGAGGACGGCAGTTGCAGGTAGGGACATGCCCTTGATGTTGCGGCGATGCGTTTGGCAGTGGACGGGCCGAAGCGGGGCGAAGCGGCTGCGGCTTTCCAACCCGCATCCATGACCCCCGCCGGCTTGGTCCCTGCAACCCCGCACCTGCTCTGCGCCTCAGGGACCCCGCCGCATTCCGGGCTGCGTTGCTGGCGGACACAGGCCGGCTGGAGGCGCTGTCAGGCGAGCCGCGCTTCGCGCCTTTCTTGCCTGTGCTCACCGGCGCCGACCCAGAAGCCCTGCAGCAGCTGCTGCGCCAGGCTGTGCAGGTGGGGGAGAGGCAGAGTGCGGGTTCCCGGCTGCTTTGATTATTACCTGAACACCTGGCGTCCTCCCTCCCCTCCTCATGAGGCCACACGACACCAGACGCCCAGCACCTGACCACTGCTGCGCCCGTGCTGCCCCCGCCCTGCCTTCTGCCGGTTGCCAGGCCGAGAAGGCGCGGCAGGAGCGCACCGCCAAGCGCTGGGCAGAGCGAACCATCGACGCGCAACGTGCCTCCGCACCCGTGCCCCGCGACACGGTGCAGGTGTACAAGCAGCTGGCTGACGCGGGGCTGGAGTATGGCCCCGCATTCCGGCTGTTGCGGAATGTGCACGTGCCGCTGCCGGCGGAAGCCAGCGTGGCGCGCGGTGGCCGATAGGTGGCATTGGGTCGGGGGGTGCGTGGGCAGCACGGATGATGATTACTACGGGCACCATGTTGTGCTGTGAAGTGCTTGAGTGCTGTGCCGCATTAAGGTGTGCTGTGTTGTACTGGTAAAGCGCTTTTGTTGCGCCGAGAGGGATCTGCTGACGCAGTTGATACGTCATATGTGGCGGCTGGCGGGCAGCGGGGCAGCCAGGCGCAGGTGGAGCTCGAGCTCCGGTGCAGGCCCTGCGTGTCGCGTGTGAGCGGTAGAAGCTTTGGGGTGGCTGTTGGCAGTGCTGGAGTGTTCGGGCACAGGGAACGGTGTCGTGATGCACAGTAGTCATGTACACCGGATGTGGGGCCCCTGGTCGGCCCGACGAGTGACAGTCCGCTGGTGAGGGTGGGCTCGTAATTCATGCTCCAATCCCGGTTGTAGTTACAGTGCCCTCCACGGGTGCGACACGCCCCCACGTTGTTAGGGCCATTCGTCACTTATGCAACCTATAAATGCGAGTACCTGGGTCATTGGCTTGGAGTAAGTCAGCCTGGGTGGTGGACATGTGCCCCAAGTGCTGCGCCTCATACTTACAGAAGTGCGCGTGCGCACGCGCGCTTGGCCGTCAATCATCTCCAGTCCGTGTTAAAGCCAACCCTGTTGGCGCGGAGGGCGGTGCGCGTCGCCACTCAACACCACCTGAGTGGGCTACACACGCGGGAACCCAAAAAGCAGCGCTGGCCACCCGCGCCCACTGCCGGCCGCAACAAGTTGCCGCTACCTTCATCACTGTCATAGCGAAGGCGTCTGCCTGCCCCCCAGTACCCGCCGCGGTTCCGCTCGCGCCGACAGCGCCACCACAATACCCGCCGCACCACTTGCAAGCTCCACAGCTCCCCCGCCCGTCTCGTTCAACATGTCACACCCCCTTAGAAGGTTTAAATTACACATCATCGCACGTTACGCACAGGCCACACGCTGCCCCAACCAATTTGTCATGCGCTGAATGTCGCGCAACCTGAGCCAGATGGACTCGGGTGTTAGTACTCCAAGCTTCCATGCATGCCCTCAAACAGTCTGCTAGCACTTGGTATAATTATGGACCGTGCGTGATCCGCCTCCAATGGCGCCTGCCTGTTCATGCGGCAGCCCAATCCGGCAGCTCACCCACCTATGCAACACCCTCATCTTCCGAGCCGCACACCAGGCCTTTAGGCTAGCCGTCGGTGTCTTACGCCAACGCCGCATCCCCGCACGCGAACGAGTTGGCATTGCGCCGAGGACAGGCGGTCACACCGAGACGGTATATCTGGTGATTCATGCAGGGCCGGACAAAGGTGACATGCTAGCACACACGGCGCTCTCGTTAACGGCATGACAACCAGGCAAGCCTGTTACGGGATACAGCGTCACGTTCGCATACATGCAGGATGCGTGCAACTCCTAGCCGGCCATGCATACTAGATGCAAACGCAGGCAATGCCGTTGAGTTCCCGGTTATTCCTTACCCCTGAGCAAAGCACCTAGGTAATGCCCCAAACTCAAGCGACATCAGCCGCGCTGCTGCGCTGACTGCCAGCACAATGCACGCCCTTGGAGCGTCCCAGGCATTCGGCCGCCACTCGACATCTTCCAACCCTCTGCAAAACCTTCCCTGCCCACCACGCGTGCACAACCGTAAACTATTGCTCCTGTTCCTCGTCTACCCGCTCCACCTCCTCCTGCCCCATAATCTCCTGCCCCGCCTCCTCCTGCCCTCGATAAGTCGCCGCCGCCGCCGCCGCGCCGTCGCCGTCGTCCGGCAGCGGCAGCCCCGCCTCCACCGCCTCCAGCATCGCCTCCAGCTTGGCCAACACGGCGCCGCTGGAGGGCCGCTGCTCGGGCTGCTGCGCCCACATGGCCCGGATGAGGCGGCGCAGCTGCGGCGGGCACAGCGGGCTGTCCTCCGGCGGCAGCTTGGGCCGGTCGCCCACCACCGCCACCTTGAAGCCCACCACGGCGGTGCGGACGCCACTCCAGGGCCGCGTGCGGGTGCAGATCTCGTTGATCATCACACCCAGGCTGCATTGGGCATTGCAGGGCGGGGTGGAAGGGGAATTAGCAGTCTGGGCAAGCCAGCACGCGTGCCAGGGCGTGCGCTTGCAGCATGTGGGCAGGTGTTCGTGCTTGAATATCAAAGGGACGGGGTCGGCAGCGCGTGGATGTGAGTAGAAGCTTGTGCATGGCTAGGTGGATGCCACGCCCCCAAACCAGGGGGGGGGCATGCAAGGTGTAGTGCGAGTCCGGGCACACCTGTAGACGTCGCACGCGGCTGTGACTTTGAAGTCATTGCTGACGAAGCACTGCAGGGAAAAAGAAGAAAGGTGGGTGTGCATGTCAGTTGAATGCTGCACAGCGCTCTCAGGGAGCCTGACGATGCACCCGTGCTACAGACTACGTGACCAGGTAGATGTGCGAGCAGCGAAGCATGCGACAAGCACTGACGCACCTCGGGGCTCATGTAGCAGGTCTGTCGGGCGCGACGGTCGACACCAAGCGCAGGGAAAGCGAGGGGCAACGGGTGTCAGCACCGACAATCAGAATAACTGTGGCTTGTTACCGCTTTGGTCAAAAATTTACCTTGATGAGACAAGAACACTCTCACCACACCGCTTCTACTCGCACTCCGACCCGCACTGCGTTCCAAGGCTGCAAAGCACTCACCGTGCCAACCTCCGCGTCGCGCGTCACCAATGTGGTGTGCACCTTGAAGCGAGCCAGACCGAAGCTGCGTGCAGAGAAGAGCGAAGCAACTCAATGAACGTAATACGGTAGGTGGGCGGTGGTAGATAGCAGGAAACAATATACGATTGCATTCTATTCCCCATTTGCTGACACACACAACTCACTCGCTGATCTTGGCGACACCCGCGTGGTCCAACAGCACGTTGCTCGGCTTGAGGTCGCGGTGCATGATCTGCGTGTGCACGTGCAAACACGGAGTGATATGCAAGCACCAAGACATGGTTTTGATGCGGTGCGTGTGTATGTACAGAACAGATGGCGGCGACACGTAAGAACATGCCAGGAAGGGCAGGGACGGGTAGCGCCCACTCCAAGCGCACAGCGGCACGGTGCTCACGTTGGGGTGGAGGTAGGCGAGGCCGCGCGCAATGTCGGTGGCCCAGCGGAGCACCAGGCCCAGGCTGTACGGCGTGGAGTCTGCGGGGGCAGCGGCGAGGGGCGTGTGTTGACGTACCGATCACCAGACGGCTACAGAACACCGGTGTGTAGGCGGCCGTGGAAGCAGTGGCACAACATGCGAGCAAGCGGGCCCAGCGTCAGCGCGACCAGTGGGTCCTTGACACGCACGCACGCACCGTCATAGATGGCGTGGCTGAGCGTGCGGCCGCACAGCTCCTCCACCAGGAAGGAGGCGCCCGAGCTCAGCGACACCGAGCCGCCCAGCAGCTGCGGGGATGTGCGGGGACGCACACACACGTATGGCACGGGTCTCGTTTCCGTTTCGTTGTTCAACACACGTATGAGGGGCGGGCGAAGGCAGAGGGCAACAAGCGCGCGTTGGATCCAGCTGCAACAGCCGTACCGTCCGTAACAAGCTCAAGAGTACACAGCAGACGCCCCAACCGACCCAAGCCCCCAAGCGACTTCCCCATCCCAGTCTGGCTCACCCTCACGATGTTCGGATGCGAGAGCGACCCGAGGATGGTCATCTCCTGCAGAAGCGTCTTGAGGTGTCGCCGGTAGTGCTCAATCGCCTGGTCGTCGGGGCGGTTGAGCAGCTTGACCGCCACCAGCGCCCAGCTGCCGTCTGCCCGCCGCAACATACCGCGGCGCACCACGCCCGACGTGCCTGTAAGGAGGGAGCGCGAAGTTCCGAATGTCTGTGTGCGTGCAACATGGCCTCGGCAATTACCACGCGCAAGAGTGAGCCAAACACAATCGCAATGCAGCTGGCAAGCCCACCGTGTCCAAGGTAGGTGGTGGGGTCGTCCACATCCACTAGCACGTCCCGGCCCAAGAGTAGCTCCTGCGCCGATGAGGGCTGCGCCGGGCCCTCGCCGTGGTGCTGATGCTGCGACGGAAACGGCGGGGCCGGCAGCTGCGGCCGATGCGGCACAGCCGGCAGCAACGGCACGGCGCCAGGGGCCGGGGCGTTGCCGTGGCCGCCACTGGCGGGTCCTGCAGCACCGCCACTGCCAGTGGACGCCGCAAGGTGCGACGCCACTGCCGCGGCTGTCGCGGACGCGGCGGCCAGCGACGCGCCCGGCACCGCCTCGGGGCCGTTGCCGCCAGAGACGGCGACGGTGGGTATCGATGGCGATGCAGGTACGAAAGCCGGCATGGAGTGCCCTGGCGAAATGCCGCTCGGAACCAGTGCCGTCGCGTTGCTCGGCGATCTGTGCACAGCCCAGACCTCAGCCGGCGCCGACGCCGCAGCGCTGGTTGCTGCGGAGCCGGTCTGTTGTTGGTGCGCCGCAGTTGTGCTGGCTGCAGCAGCAACCACAGCCGCTGCGGCGGCTGCCGCTGCGGCGGCTGCAGCGTCCGCAACGCCTGGAGACGGCACCGAGCCGGCAGTCAATGTCGAGCTCTGCAGGAATTGCAGTGTCGCCGCCGCGACCGGATCTAACCGCCGTGACGCAGCCGCTGCTGCCGCCGCCGCAGCTGCTACAGCCGCCGTCGGCGACGCAGTGGTGCTAGGGCCGAACGGAGGCGTCTGGTGCAACTGCGGCAGCTGTAGCACAGCAGGCGAGTCATAGCCGCCAGGGTGCGACGGCACTGGCGCCGCGCTGTGCTCTGTTGATGCCGCGGCACCGCTGCCGACAGTGCGCATCTGCGCGCTCACACCGCTGGCCAGCGATGCTGCGAGCGGCGGCGTGTGCTGCGATGGGGGCGGTGACGCTGGGAGCATGGGGTTCGCGCTGCTCGTGCTCGATGTCGCAACCGCAGCAGACAGCGGGTGCCCGCCCTGCAGAGGTGAGGCGGAGCTGGCGCCAAGGACGCCGCCGCTAGCTGCGCTGGCGCTTGCGCCGACTCCGCGGCCGGAGCCGCTGCCAGCAAGCGGGTGCGGCGGGTGGTGGCTGGAGGAAGCGGAGGACTGGGGTATGGGCACCGCTGCTGCAGGGCTGTGCATGCCGCTGAGTGCGTTGGGCTGCCATTGCTGCACGTATGGAGCAAGGCATGGAATGGGCAAAGCAATTAAGGATTCGACGGTCATCTCAAAAGACGCTCAGAGCAATCAAGGATTCAATGGTCACCTCAAAAGACGCTTAACCTAACTACTCGACTGTCAAGTGTACAAAAGCGAGCGCACTTTTAGGCACCACAAAAGCTAGCCAGGAAATGCGTTCGTTACTCACGTACAGGACCTTGTGGAAGAGAGCCGCGTGCAGCTGCTGCGCCCACTCCTCCGGCGTAAGTGGCGTGCCGGATGCGGCCGGCACTGGTGCGGGGGGTGGCTGCAGTGCCGCCACCGCCGGCGGCAACGCCCAGATCGCTTGCTGTGGCGCAGGAAGCGCCAACGGATTCCCGCCTGCCCTTTGCTGGCCAGCAATCCCACCGGTCTCGCCGTTTGCAGTGGCTGCCGCGGCTGCCGCCGCGGCGGCGGCCGCCACCGCTGAGCCGTATGCGTCACTAACTTTGGACTGCGTTGACCTTGGGGTGTAACTGGAAGGAGCATTGGACGGAGGCGCGGGGTGCCGCGTCTTACCGTCCACGAACCTCAGCGCGGCGCTCGCGCCATGCGCCGCGCCGCTACCAGTACCGCCGGTGCCGTCCGAGGGCTCTGACTGCGGCCGCCCAACAGCCGCCGCCGCTGTAGCTGCTGCCGCAGCTGCCGCTGCAGCCGCCACAGCCACGCTACCGCTGCTGCTGCTAGCCGTTGTACGGTGCGAGGGCGCGGCCGCGCCCGTGCCCGTGCCGCTGCGTGGCGTCCCGAAGATCGCTTGGCTCGTGGCGGAGCTGCGCCTCCGCTTGAAGCTCAGCACCTGCGGCACGCCGTCCGCTGCCACGCCGACCCTGCCGCTCTCGCACGACAGCGGTACTCCCGCTGCCGCCGCGGCTGCCGCCAGGCCGCTCTGTGCCTCCGCGTTCTCCCTGGCTGAGGTGTCGCTGCCCAACAAGCCCGTGCCCGGTTGCCCAACCATCCCGCCGCCGGTTCCCGCGGGAGACGTCGACAGCATTGGCGTGCCACTCATGCCGTCGTGAGTGCCGCTGTTGTCGACGAGCATAGTGGTACCGGACACGCCGCCGCCGCCGATCGTGCGCGGCAGCGGGCAGGCGCCCGCGCCGTCCGAGTTCCCAAGCCCGCTACCGCCCGCAATGCCATGGCTTCCCACACCCGAGCCTGTCCCCAGGCTGCTTGCGAGGGTGCGCGCACGTACGTCGGTGTCGCCGGTCCCCGACATAAGGATGCCGAGCGTGCCGACGGTGCTGTTGGTGCCTGTCCCGTCGTCCACGACAACACGCGCCAGCTCCATAGACCGGTCCGAGCCGGATGATCCGGTGCCGGCGGCGGCAGCGCCGCCGTTGCCGTTGGTGCCCGTGTGCCTGCCGCCGGCTAGGCCGTCGGCGCCACCGCTGTCAGCCGGGCCGGTGCTGCTGATGGTCTTCGTTCCATCCTCCGACGCCAAATCGCTGCTACCGGCACCTGCGCGGCCGCACCAGCCGTGACCATTGCTGCGCCGCCACCACCACACCGCAACCACCAGCGCCACCGCGAGCGTAGGCACCACCACCGCCACCGCAATGCCGATGTCAACTGCCTGCTGGTGGTCACGCTCGCCGTCGTTGCCCGTATTCGCGGCCACTACCACCGAGTGCGGCGGCGGCGAGCCGCCTCCGCTGCTATTGCCGCCCCCGGCTGGCTGCGTCGCCATGGGCGTGCCCCACACCAGTTGCAGCTCCTCCACGAATGAGCCCGCGTGCACCTGCATGCCAATCAGGTAGCCACCCGGCGGCGCTACCAGCCGGAAAGGCACGCTGCAGGCCAGCCCCGTGCCGATCGCCGTCGTCCACACGCGGCCCGTGCTGGTTACCACCACCAGCTGCTCCAGCAGCCCGCCGCGGCAGCCCGCCACCTCAACCACCACCTCCCCGTTCGCCACGTCGAGCTGGAATGCGCGCCAGCCGCCAGCCGTGGACACGTAGGCTGAGATGCCTGCAGCGGCCGGCGATGCAGGCGGTACGAGCCCATACGTGTCGTTGGGGCTGAGGTACGTGCCGTCCAGAGAACCTAGGATCAGCGGATTCAGCAGCGTGACCACAGCGGGGCCCATGCTGGGGCTGGGCGGCGGCGGCGACGACAGCGACGCGGCACGGCCGCCGGCGGCGGCCGCCGCCGATGCGGCAGCGTCCGTGTTGCCGTCAAGAATGCCTCTGGCGCCCCCTGTGACGTTCGCGTACTGTATGGCCATCGAGGCAACTGCGTCATAGGCAATCGCGTACTCCACAGAGACGGCAGACCAGGTGAGCAGCGGCCGCAGAGCCAAACCAGCCATCGGCGTGGTGCTGCAAGGCACATTTACATTTGACAAACAGTAACTCGTCAACCGATTGGGCCACTGGGCGACACGAAGCCGAGAGCATGACGCTCAACTCCAAAGGCATCGCAACAATCACGCAATGCAAGCGCCCAGACTCACAGGGTGGCATTCATGAACAGCGGCACAACGCTACCGGCGCCGTTGACGCTACCGAAGCCGCCGGTGTTGATAAAGTCTGCCTCGCGTTTGCGCTGCGTAACAGGGAAAGGTAGCGTACGAGCAACACGTCGGCTTCCAACCAATGGGGTAGGTCCCAAACGCAGGCTGCAGACGTACACAGAAGCCGCTTGACAGGTTTCGATGTCCAAAAAGCGCAGTCGCCCATTACCGACCCACCAATGCCACGATTTGGTCGGCTGTGAAGAGCGAGTCAATGGTCTCGAAGGTGCAGGTGGGGCCAGAGTTGGGGCTACCCACGCCCACCAGGCTGTAGCTCAGGCTGTGTGGACCTACAGCGAGATCGGAATGGCACCACAGACCGAGGTGGTAAAATAGGTAGTGAGCAATAAACACATGGCGGGTGCTGGCCAAGCATGGCGGGATGTACAATAGACGGCATATGGAGCGTGAACGGGGCCCCAGCTTGCGACGTCAATCCCGCAACGCATTTCCGCAACTCGTACCTGCCACCCACTGCCGCAGCACCGGTGCCCTCTTGACCGGCGCAACAGAGCTACTTTCATTGACGCCGTTGCTGCTAGCACTGCTAGTGGTGGTGGCGGTGGTGATGCTGCTACCGCTGCTGTTGTCTATACCCACAGGCGCATTAGAAAGCGCGGGCCAGGTGGCTGTGCAGATGACGGATGCAGTGGTGCCGCAGTCGGCCGCCTGCACCGCCACTAGCTGGATAGAGCCCTGGTCAACCTGTCACGACAGAGCGAAGAGGACACATGTGAGCAAGCGAGGTCAAGAGAGCGTGCGTGCACGTGTTAGGAAAGCACAACGGGAAGCGGTTTACCATGTGAGTCTGCATGATGATTAACTTAACATGGCAGAACCCACCGAGTCGCACCACCTGTTCAGCGCCTAGCAGACAGTCAGTGCCACGACGCACCTGCCACGCCACTGTGAGGCAGCTTGGTGAAGCCACGGTCGCCCGGCGGGGGCGGACCCACGCCACGCCTGCACGATAACCAAGGTGGTGAACCGTCAACAAGCTCTAAAAGGGCGGCGTCAACGGTACCTCAGCAAACACTTCTACCACGGACAACAACCACGCCTTGCCTTGCCGCCAACTTCGGCTGCGCCGCCTTTATCCCCATTTCCTGCCTCATCCGACACTCACGATTGTCCAGCAGTTGCAGGAAAGGCGTACGCGTGAGCAGCGACACCTCAAACGACATGGCGTCCGCCAGGGTGGCCAGCGTCCAGTTGAGCCCCAGCAGCGTCTGGCTCCTGTGGCGCCGGAGGCGAAGCGGCGGCAGGAAAGGACAAAGTAGGTACCCGCGCTTAGCGATCCTGCATTCCTTGCCGGCCTTGGGCTGATCTAACGTCGGGCCACCCAACATTGCGCGTGGCCCTGTGCACGCGGGCAGCACTAGCACAACCCACTATGCTGTCCACAGGCCGCCGCACCTGCACTGCGCCAGTGCGTCCTCGTACTGGTACGCGCCGGTCTTGTCCAGCACGTACACGCTGGAGGCGAGCCGCACCGGGGAGGTAGTCACGTCCGACCCGGGGCCACCCAGGTCGACCGAGTAGGGCGGCGGCCCGCCCAGCAGGCTGGGCGCGGGGGCCACCAGCGCCACGCCCTCATGCGCCGTCACCTGCGGAAGTCAGCCGTAGTGGGAAAGTTCATTCGGGCGAGAGGCGGGTGTTGAAACATGGTGGCCACTGGCGAGGCGGTGCGGCGGGTTGCCGCGCGCCTGCACGCTAGCTGCCGAATGCGCGCTGGCACGCACCAGCGCAGGGGACAGGGCTGGCTCCCGCCTGCGCCAGCGCGTTCCCTTACCCCTGCGCTCCATCCGGCTGCCCTCACCTCCAACAGGTCCGACGGCACCACGCCGCACAGGCCGTAGCTTGGGTCGCACGAGGAGAGCTGCGAGGGGCAGCGGGATTGGGGCGTCGGTGTCAGCACCTAGTGCAATGCACACGGACTGCAGTCCGCCCACCAGCAAAAAGAACTGCTGCGAGTAACAGGAGCTCGTCCCTCACACCAACTCACCAGGCAGGCTGACGCCACGACACCGCACTGGCCCACCCGCCCACGCGCCGCGCCGCAGCACCTGAAAGTAAAGGTATGTAGAAAGCACATTTGTACACATACACAAGCTCTCAAGCATCTGACCCAGAACCATGCTGGCACACCCCGCACGTGCGGCACAAGACCTTGCTAGTACTCCCATGACCGTTGACTGAAGCGGCTCTCACATGTAGCTGGGGCAAGCGTAACCATCGGCGCTGAGCGCGCCGCACTCAGAGCGCACGCGCGTGCCGTTGGCGTCCGTGACGTAGTAGGACGCCGGAAGCGTCGCAGGTATGAGCTGCCGCGCATCCGAACAGTTGGGGTGCGACTGCACGGGCGCCAGCCGCGGCGCAATCGCCCAAACGCCGCCGAGCCCGTAGCCCGCCGCGCCGGCGGCCACGTTGGGGTCTGGCACTGACGCATCTTCCGGCACCGCCCACACGAACCACATCTGCACGATGCTGGGCAGCAGCGTGCCGTCGGCGGAGGCGCTGGCGGAGGCCGCGGCGGCGAGCGCCGATGTGTTAGCAATGTCGTCGACGTAGTAGCCCTCCACGGCCGCCAGGAAGCCGCCTGGCACCGCCTCCTCCGAGAAGGTGGAAATGCAGCGCACCACGCCCTGCGCCACCACAGCGCCCGCCGCCGTCTGCAGCAGCAGCCGCTCCACGGCGTTCGAGCTGGCGCAGCCCTCCACGCGCGTAATGTAGCTGGTACTGAGGCTGCCCTGCTCCGGTCGCGGCGGCAATGGCTCGCGCATCAGCGGACTCGCCACCCTGTGAGTTGTGCAAGGAGCGCGTATTGCCATTCATGCTTCAGGGAAAGGGTACGCACAAGCCACTTGCAAGCGCAGGACCGACCTCAACCAGGGCTACATAATCTTTGCCGGCCCGTCGTGCCCTGCCTGGCACGCCGTTAGCTCACCAGACGATGCCCACGGCGGGCGACGGGTCGCCGTGCACGCCCGCCGCTGGGCTGTTCCCCGTCATCACCGTCTCCACAACATTGCTGGTGTCATCAGCGTTGACAACAACTACCGCGTCTAGCCCCGTGGGGCGCCACCTGTTGCATCATGTAGTGGTTGATTAGATAAAATAGATTTAATGAGTACTTCTTGCGGCGAGCAGCGCAGTTGCAGGTTGCAGCGCACCGCTGACGAATGTCCTGCGCCTGCCACACCACGGCCTTCCCGCTCCGCTCGCTGGCTGGGTTGCTGCAGCACAGCGCCCTGCCCATCACCCACCTGCCAACCAGATTCACAATAGGCCCGTTCTCCAGGTAGCCCTGCAGCGACGAGAAGAACACCGCCCCCTCCGGCACGGCGCCCACGTGCCCCAGCTTCACGCCCGACGTCACCAGCCGGTAGCCGGGCGGCGGCCCCGTTGCCGACGGGATGTACGGCACGGCTTGCGGCAGCGGCGGCGGCTCGGGTGTGCGGTACAGGTTGTGCGGCAGCGTAAGCTGCGCGAGCCAGGCAGCATGGCGGCCAGTTGAGTCAAGCACTTGCCATACGGTACCATATATCCCAAACCGTGCACGCATTGGACGCCACCAACTATGCACCCCTTTCGACCCAGCTTACCCCCTGCGATAGCTCTTGGGCCACCTTGTACTCCATGCATATAAACTGCGCAAGCGCAAGCGGCGACCAGCACAGGACGCAGTGAAAATGCAGATACTGAACGTGGAGCACTGCCCACAGCCATGGCTTGCAAGGCGTGCGCCGGCTGGTCCCTTTCCCCACGAAGCCCGATCCCAGCCACCCATCATGCCACGTGTTGGCAAACACTACTCCTCCCGCCGGCCCCAACTGGTGACCGCCGTAATAACCGTGAGGGCTGGTAGGTTTGTGTCAGGGCAATAGCTGTTCGCACCCGCCACGCCCTCCCCCCACCCTGATCCCAGGCCAGCCTCCCTTGCCCCAAGCAACCCCGGGTGCGCGCCCAGCGCACACGCACCTGCAGCGTGTAAGAGCACGGCATCACGCTGAGCTCCACGGCGCCCGACCACGTGGCGATGCGCGTGGGCAATAACAGCGCTCTACATGATCCGAACGGGTCCATGACCCATAGACTGCTGCCCCCCGTGTTATAGGAGGGCGGGTCGGTACGCAGGCTCGCTTGGAACGAGTATGAATTGCGCGTCAAAACATCCTGCATAGGAATGGGGAGGGGGATGCGGCAGGCAGATAGATTGTTGCTATGGGTGGAAGACCTGATGAGCCTGACACCTGGAGGGTGCGTTGCGCATTTGGCATACGGATGGTACCTTGGAACCATGGATTACTCCCAGTGGGGCCCAGCACACTGAAGTTCCATCTGTGGTTTCCGGCCACATCATCAGGAACAAATATCTGCCCGTACACCAATACACTCGCACCTGTATAACATACAGCAGCAGCGTTGCGGGCGCCAGGATGCCCGGGCCGTCGAGCCCTGGAACTGACAAGCATTGCCGCGCCGCGCCCTCCGCCGTCGCAGGCTGGAGCACCAGCGTTACGTTGAAGGCCGTCGAGTTCAAGCGCAGAAACCCTGTGGAACAGACCCCAAGCGGGTGAAACAAGGTGCCAGGACTTGCAGCCCGGGATCAACCCCATGAAAGCGCCAGCCCTTGTACTGATGACCCCACTGCTTGCACAAAATGCAAGGCCTCTTCGGCCATGTTGCGGAGGCTCGAGCCAGTCGAGTCGGAGCGAGTGCGTGTGTGTGCGCACGCAAGGCTGTGCGAGGGTTCTAACGGCCGTCCACACCGGCCGTCCGAGTTCCTTCAGCCATATCCTGGATAGCCTCGGCATGCCTGGCAGCCATCTTTACAAGCGCAGCAAGGCTAGTCGGAGCTACCGCGAAATTCAGGCCAGATGCCTCCACACTCCCCAGCTGCAGCCGCAGCGACTGCAGCTTATGAAATATCGCCCCCTGCACTTACCCTGGCCGGCAGCTGCGCCGAGGAGGAGCAGCAGCACCAGGGTGGCCCCGCTCCAGCACCGCTTCCAGCGCTTCGCTCCTCGCTCTTGCCCTCCTCCTCCATCAAATACAACCATTCCGCTTGCCCTTACATCAGGCTTTCAAGGCTCTGTGGCCCGCGCGGGACCATTACGCGTTGAATCCTCTGTCACACCTCCCTCCTACCGGAGCATCTCGCGGTAGCAGTGGCACAGGCTTTAAGTTGCAATAGGTGTATCGTCAGGACTAGGCCAGCAGTTGGCTAAGAGGCGAGTTGTGCGAAGGTCTCGGGCGAACACCACAGAATGCCAGGCAAAAGTACAGGCCTTCTTGTATATGCAAGAAATGCTTTGGTGTGGTGCGAAACTTGACCGCCGGCGTTGCGCGCTCCTGGTTTGCGTGGCCGCTCAAGTCGGACTGGTCAATCGGCCTCCTGGTTTGAAATTTGGTGTTTGATAGGCATGTTAGAAAGAGACAACGTAGATTAATTAGTTCGTCGGCGGTCGGTCGGCATCAGCCGGGGGGGCCCACGCCCCCCTCCCGTGGACCCTTGCTGCCCCAGATTAGGCCGCCCGGATGCATTTTGCCTGCTGGGCCCCTATCCTGTCCTACCCCGCCCATCCCCATCCCGTGACCCTAAGCTCTTGTGCTACGGCCGGCTGATTGTTTTGATTAGCGCCTTGCAGCTGTGCATGTCGCCCGCTCAGGGATGCTCCTGGCTACCCCTGCTCCGCAGGCTAGAAGCGCCACACGGATGCCCCTGCTTCTCCCCTGCTCCGCAGGGTAGAAGCGTCACACCAGGGGTCCCCTGTGTCACGCCCTCCCTTTCCATCAATGAACTTGCATTGCGCATTGCAGCATTCAACTTTATGGCGGATGAATGCGACAGGACAAAAGGAGTGGTAGGCTGAGGAGGGATCATCTCCGGCCCAAAGCGGATGCGTCTCCGTTGCAGAGCAAACTGTGCACGTGCAACGTCCGATGCGGAAGCATCCTGCAGCATGCGGGCCTTCTTTTCTGCGCCATGCGAGGATGCTGGCCTTGAAAAAGGCTGGCAAGCATGCGCCGGAGGTTCTGGGTGCGCACGTGTTCATGACGTTAGCGCCTGATGGCTGCGGTGGTAGTGCTGTACGGTGAGGCGTTGGCACGATTAAATGGGCTTAGCTTCGACTCTTTGCACTCAGAGTTCCTATACTTTCGACTGGTACGATGTGCAGCAACACTTGGATTGGCGAATCCCAGTTGGGCCCTTGCAGGGTAGCAGCAATTTTATGGTGTGCCAAAAAAAGTACCATACTGGCGCAAACCGCGAGCGCCGCGTATCAATCTTTGCTATTGCCTCCGAATGTCCCCCATGCAAAGTCGAACATTCATCATGCATGGTTGGAGATCTGACAAGGGAGTGCGGTCCCCTTGGAGATGTGAAGACCTACCTAGTGCTAGGCCTGACTTCAAGGTGGTGAGCAAGCACGATAGACTGCGCGGGCGCATTTGGTTGTGTGAGTGCCATGCCACTGCCTATTTGCCCACCAAGAGACGTTGAAGTTAGACTCGTCCCACTCGTGCGTGGGTACTTGCTTGATGCAGAATGGAAGCGTGGTGCCTACGGCAATAGTGCAGGCCGGCAGGCGCGTTCTGCCGGACAGCGCCGTACATAAGCAGCACCATCTATTGTTACCGGAGTGCGGAGACGCGTGTTACGTAGCCCAAGCTGTTGCTCCACGGCATGCAAAGCAGTGTGGGCTTACCGGTATCTGTGGCACGTGGCATGTGGTGCATTCAACCAAGCGCCTCGAGCAAGCCGAGCGTGGCAGCAGCGGCCCCTGCTACCCGGGGAGTGATTGGACGTTGTCGGGAGAGGCCACACGAAAGCCCGGAAAGTCGCGCAAGTCAGCAGCCACCATCTTGTATCGGGGGTGGCGCACTCTGCCTGCGGCAAACGGCAACCCACTTTTATCTCCTCAGACCGCGCAGAATTAAGAGGAAAGTCATTCTGGACTACACCAGGCAAAAGACCACCGCCCCTCAGCCCCTTTTCCCGTGACCGGGGAACACTTGTCTCCTCAGACCTACAACCAAGCTGTCACCGTGGGGGCAGGGTGCATGGGACATGAAAAAGGCAAAGCAAGTGCCTAATGTAGTTGCGTCCTGATAAACAAAGTTGCACCCAGCCCAAGCACCGACGATCATGGACATACGTCGCCCCCACGCCGGAGACTGCCCAGCCCCCCCCATCGTCGGGGCAGGGTACACAAGGAAGTGCAGCCTGCCATCTGGTGACTTCCCCCACAACCAGTGGGGGCACTGCCCCCATCCCCCCTGACCCATTAGTGGACGTTCTGCAGGCCCAGAACAGCCTCCACATGGTGAATGTGATGGTTTACTATGCCGTGCATAATATGTGTGTATTTGTGGGCGGGCTCGCTGTGAAATCAGCACTACGCGCGGTGCCGTGTGAATGTGTGATGCTCAGCTTGCTTCTTACAGCTTTTGCATTGACACAGGTCATGCGCGCCCACATGCAAGTCTTTCTTCCTGAGAGCACAGCACCCGTGCACAGCACCGTACCGGCACACAACCCGCAACGCGAAAGCAAAACGCCAGACACCACCGCACCAGCATACGCAGGCACACACGCATCAACACGCTGCGGACCGGGTCACGGGGCCCATGCAGGCCAAGGCGCACAGACAGCTGCGAACCGAGCGCCACGCATGCCCTAACCAAGCGGCCGCTCTCACTGACCCAGCAACCAAGCAGATCAGCCACCGCACGGGAACCACCACAGGCGCACGACCCAGGAAAGCACTAGAAGGTCCGCGCACAGCGCGCCCGAAAGATCTCCTCCGCGCGCACGGCGACCTCCAGCAGCTTCGGCACCAGGCCCGGCGGGCACACGGGAGGGTCACTGTCCACCACCCAGTCCCGCTCCCAGGTCCAGACCTCACCGCGGAGGGACCTAAAAATCAGAGCTCGCCTAGGGCCACGGCCACACACCGCGTACCGATCACTTACAGCCCACAGCGCCTGCTGCAGGACTGCCTCGGAGACAAACGCGGGGCTGAGGGGCTCATTGCTGGCAGCCAGCAAGGCCGTGATGTCCACTGCGGACATGACGGCCCTGTAGGCACGATCGCCACCGCCCACTTCTGAGGCCGAACCCATCCCAGCCGCCAAAGCGCCACCGCCAGGCTCGCCGCCACCACGGACAGCCGGACGAACCTCCGGCGTCCAGAGGACTGCCCGCACGCCCAGCAGCGCGGCCGGCCTCTCCAGGCGCTAAAGGCAACGACCGCCACCAAGCCGGTGGCAGAAAGCAAGAAAAGTGGTTTTCCCTCGCAAGGGAGAAGTGGGCTGACCCCATGCCGCGTCTCCATTCTGAGCAGGCCGCAAGCATCTACATCATATCATGGATGTAGCCGGGGTCGGTTCGTACAGGCACGGCCATGTGTCCAGTCGCATCCAGGCATCCAGCTATCAAGCACAAGCACAGCCAGCAACCAAACAGCAGGAAATCCTCTAGCCACAACGCCCCTCACTGCTGCGGCCAACCACATACTGAGCTGTGCTATGCTTGCCAGCAAAGACGAATAACCAGACACCGGCCGGCCTCAACCTGCACGCCGGCGCCGCTTCTTGTAAGGTACGTGTGTGTATGTGTATGTGTGTGTGTGTGTACGTGTGTACGTGTGTGCGTGTGTATGTGTATGTGTGTGTGTTAAAAACAACAAAACGAAGCCCGCCCAGTGCGTGTGTGTATGTGTGTGTGTGTGTGTTGAAAAGAAAACAACAAAACGAAGCCCGCCCAGACGGCGCGACGGAGTTACTTACGGATACCTACCGATACCGAGCGTCTTGTAGCCGCGTCGACCCCGGTAGTCATACTTACCCGCAAAAAGCCCATGTGTGTGTGTGTGTGTGTGTGTGTGTGTGTGTGTGTGTGTGTGTGTGTGTGTGTGTGTGTGTGTGTGTGTGTGTGTGTGTGTGTGTGTGTGTGTGTGTGTGTGTGTGTGTGTGTGTGTGTGTGTGTGTGTGTGTGTGTGTGTGTGTGTGTGTGTGTGTGGTCTGTTGCTATCGCGTGACGGGGCGCCCGGAGCGTGAGGAATCGGCAAACCCTCCCCTGCGACAAACTGCCATTGCCAGCCAGCACCTTGTAACCAACAACAACAAAAGCAGGTCCGTCCGCGGTGCAATATCTCTGGCGTTGAAACGCCAGCCGCGCGTGTGTCTTGCCTTGACGTTGCAAATTAATGAATGTTGGGGTCTGAGAATACGCTGCACACTACGGGACTACGCGTGGGGACTACGCCAACCTGCCCCATACCTGTCCCATCGCAACCTCACACTGGCACACGACAGCGACCGCCCTTTTTTCTGGACGTGTGGCTGGTGCTGCATTTAAACAGCCATACGAATAAAGGCGACCTGTACTGCGACACGGTTCCGCTGCAAGATGCGCCACGCCCGCGTGCTGCTGGCCCCCTAACAACGCTCTGCATGGACTTAAACCCACCTGTAGACAGCTGCATCACCTGATTATAGTTAGAATACTCACTAAATTTTTGCGTTATCTTATATAGCTTGTCTGTGCACAGAGTGAATCAAAACGTCATTTGTCTTGGGTCGCTCCTGCACGCCCTGTGACCCCCACACTTTTACATGTGCGCTTCACAACTGGAATATAGCTATAACATTTAATGGTCATTTAGGCCCTTTACCACAAAGAGAACCATATTCCTGCCAGTGGTCGATAGGTTCTGAGTGGCCTGAAATCTATTGAGCATGCAGTCGTGGTAAGCTTGGTGAAAGGGGCAGCGGAGTAGCAAGGCAGCGGCTCCTCGAGTCGTGTTGTGGGGCCATTATGATGTTGCGTGCTCCACAGAGCTGGAAGTGGTGTCCGATTTGCTTATTACCAGCATAGCAGCTGGAAGTAGCGTGCCGACAAATCCGTTTGCTCACAGTCAGAATTGCCTCTCTAATTCGCTCCTGGTCCTCCTGGTTTCGGCAGCAGTGCGAAGCGTCAGCACGTATCATAAAGACCCCTCAAAGTAGTCTGGGGCGTCCGGATATGCTGCTTCACGCCATTTGGGAAGAACAGTGCTGGCACCCAACCCGCGTCGGGGAGCAGTGTTGCCAACCCGAACTCCGTGGTCACGGGACGGCCCTGAATGGACTATCAGAACGAACCGATGGGTAACCCCCGCGCGTGCCCTTACCAGTTGTCCGCAGGCCGTGTGCGCTGCGCACCCTGGCCTGCATGCGGGCTGGGGAAGCGCATCTTGGTGGGCGAGCTCTGGTATGGGCGCGCGTGTGACCGCTCCAAGCTCTGGCCTGCGCTCCATGCGACTTCCAGCTTGCAGCTGGTAATCGTGTATTATGGAGAACTACGAGTATCTAGGTAAGCCTCAGCGGTGTCAGGCGCACATGAACGCCTAGTTACTGGCCCGCGGCCGTGTTTCAGGACATACAGCTTCAGCAGTTGAAATGCAGGAGTAGCACTGGCGACATGCTTTGTACAACGCCTTCTCGCGCGTGTGTACGCAGGTGATTTAGGCAGCGGCAGTTATGGCTTCGTCTGGAAGTGCGTGCAGCGCAGCACGGGCCGGGTGGTGGCTGTCAAGGGTTTCAAGCTGGCGCACACCGACAAGAAGGTGGGCGGTGGCGAAATAGGGCCCCCATACGCGTCGCATCTGGGTCGGGAATGCCCTCTGCCGCGGGCCATGGGCGTGAGCCAACTGCCTGCTATGCGAATGAAATGTGATGCGCACATAGCAGCAGCTTGCCAGTACACTAGTCACATCTTTCCGCGTTGGTGCTAGTGCTGATCCATACCTGATACATACCTCAGTACGATCCGTACCTAATACGAAGTACGATGTGCAAGAGGTACACCCCCCGTGTGTGTGTGTGTGCGTGCGTGCGTGTGTGGTCGGGAGCCCAAGGCCCAAGCGAGCCCCAGCAGCCCGTGTTGGCAGCAGGCTTGGGAGCGGGTACTGCGCGCACGGGTGTAGTAGTAATAATCTGCCTGATGGGCGACAAGGGTCGAAAGGAGTTGGCCTGAGTTGGCTTACATGGAGACCAGCCCGTTAGAGCCGGAGAAAGGGGAGTGAGCAAACGGGTGTACAAACGGGTGCACAAACTGCAACCACCTGCTTTATGCGGCACGGCCACTGGGCCCATTCCACAGTTTTTGGATGCTGCTATCAGGGAGGTTCGCATGCTACGGAACGCTACAGATCACCCCAACATCATCCAATTGTTGGAAGCGTTCAGGTACGTCAGGCAGCGGCAAGTTGCTGGAGCGTCTTCGCTTAGTACTGGGCAGGGAGCTCTCCCAGCCTTTCCCTCATCACGCGGTCCGCCCACTGCTCCTGCTGCTGCCCTACAACCATTGACATCTTACAGGAGCAGCACGGGCCGCGTGTACATGGTGTTTGAATTCGCTGACAAATGCCTGTCCGCGGAGCTGCACAAGCGCTTCACGTGCGGGCTGCCCGCGGGGCAGACACGCGTGGTGCTGTGGCAGGTGCGCGGACACCGAGATGCGCGGTCAGGGCACGACGACTATGGCCAGGAAAAGTGTAGCAGGGGTGCCTCCTGCAGGGCGACCGCGATGTGCTGATACAGGCGCCGTGCGGAGGAGGCACGGGTCGGATGGCGATGCACCTGAGCATTGCCCGTTTGCCCTCCTCCCATGGCTGGCTGCAGGTGCTGGCCGCGGTAGCTCATCTGCATTCGAAGAAGATCATACACAGGGACATCAAACCCGGTGCGTGCGGTGTTGTATCAAACCCGGCAAGGCTTGGTCTGCGTCTGGGTCTGGGTCTGGTGCACGGCCGCACGGGTTGGCTTGCGGTGGAGCGGGCGGGATAAATGGATAATCCAGGCTAGGATGCGAGCTCGTTTGTGGCCGCTCACCTCCTTACCGCAGGCAACATCCTGATGACGTCGGACGGGGTGGTGAAGCTATGCGACTTCGGGTGCGTGGAGCCGTGGCGGCATGCCGCACATGGACAGCGTGTTTTGTTACGTGTGAACTGCTGGGCGGCGTGGACATGCATCCGTGTTGGCATATTCTACTTGTTAGCCGGCTGTTGCATAATGCCTTGGTGGCCTGCATGCTCAATAGCTCCGTTTCCTCGTGCATTTGCAGGTTCGCACGCCTGACGCGCGGAGACCCGTACCAGGTAAGATCCTTCCAGCCTGGACCGCCGGCCCTTGTGATGCAGCGCCGGCACCCATTTTCCACCTGCAAGTTATAATGCGACACCACGTTAACTTACTCTTGTATGCCTTGGCCTCACGTACACCCCGCAGCCCGACCGCTTCAGCAGCTACGTGGTGACTCGCTGGTACCGCTCGCCCGAGATGCTTGTGTCGGACCTGTACGGCGCCCCTAGCGACATCTGGAGCCTGGGCTGCACCTTTGCAGAGCTCGCCACGGGGCGCCCGCTGTTCCCAGGTGTGACGGACATGCGGAGCGGCGAGATAAAGCGTTGCAGCGGCCTTTGGAAGTTTAGTATGTCTTTGCTGTGCCCCCGAGTGTGTGCCCTGACACATGTGCACGTGCCGCGCGCGCAGGCGCCTCGTCCCTGGACCAGCTATGGCGCATCATGCGCTGCATGGGCCCGCTGCCGCCCACCCAGGCCGAGCGCTTCGCCGCCGCCGCCACCGCGGCAGGGCTGCCGGAGGCGCCGCCGCCGCCGCCTCGCGGCAAGTCGTTGTGGCAGCGGCTGCCGGAGCTGGACAGCCGGCTGCTGGACCTGGTGCAGGTGCGTGCTTGGGTGTTGCGTGGTCCTGGTGGGTGGGGATCTGGGTATGGGAATTTACCAAGTCACGCGACCCATTGTGGTCACCGGTGGTGAGGACGTGGTACCCGGGTGAACCTACCCTGCTGCTTCTCCTGCGCCTCGTGTAGCACCAACCATCATGCGCTGTCTGCGCCTGCGCCACGACAGGCTTGCGTGAGGCTGGACCCCGCGCAGCGGCCCACCGCCGTGCAGCTGATGCAGATGCCGTACTTCCACGAGATCCCGAAGGCCATCGCCGGATCCCGCCTGGAGCAGCTGTACCTGGCCATTGGATCCGGAACCGGCTACCCCGGCTCGGCCCTGGGACGCACAGCTTCCGCCCGCTTCCGGCAGATGCAGCAGCTGGCGGCTCAGCAGAAGGCGGCGGGGGCAGCAGCCGGTGGCGCTGGAAGCGGCACCCAGCCCAACGTCGCATCAGTGCCGGCGGGTGGGTCGGCGGGCGTGCGAGGCCTCGGCGGCAGCGTAACCGTGAGCGTGATGAGTCCGGAGGAGTTGCTGGCGTCACCGCGGGGCGGCCATGCCACGTCTGGGTCCGTCAAGCGACCGGCGTCGGTGCTACTGAGCTCTGTGGCGGAGGCAGTGCTTGGGGAGAAGCCGTCGGCGGGCGACGGCAGCGGTGATTGCAGCATTTTCCCTCTGGCTCCACCGCTGCCTCACATCCCCATGGTGGACATTGCAATGCTGCTGTCCGCACAACAGCAGCAACAGGTGCAACCGCAGCACCAGCTGCAGCAGGCTCCGCTCCAGGGGTCGCAACGGTACGCAGCCGCATCAGCGGCAGCAGTCGTGCCACTGGCGGCGACGGCGGCTGCGGGCCCGAGCAGCAGCCGCCTGCACAGCGTGTCGTCGCCATTTAAAACTGTGCCAATGCTACCGCCGCTGCAGCCTGCGCCGACGTCGGGCGATGTGGTCATGCCGGCCGCGGCGGCGCCAATCATCGCTGCTGCCGCTGCGTCGGCGGCCATGTCGCAGTCGCCGCGCTCGAGCGCATCCATGTCCTCTCCCTCGCCACACCCGCCAGGCACGAGGCGCCAGCTCAGCGGCACGAGCCCGCGCGGAGCGGCGCCAGCGGGCACGGCATCGGGGCGGAACCTGCTTGCGGCGGCCACTGCGGGTGCGGGGGCAGCGGCAGGCAGGCAGGCGTCAGGGAGAGGGCTGCCCATGGGCGGCCTCGTTGGCGGGGTTGCCGCGCCCGAGTCGACAGGCGGGGGTAGCAGCCCCACGGCCGCAGGCGTAGCGGTCGCTGTCCCACCATCGGTGCGTCTAGCGCACCTCAGCTCCCTGTCACCGCGCCAGCGGCAGCATTTGCCGCAGCTATCGCCACTGCAACGACAGCAGCAATCGCAGGCACTTCCAGCGGCTGCAACGAGTGTCGCAATGCCGCCTTCAGCATTCCTCGATGCGGAGGCGCGCGGAGATAGCCTTGGTTCGGGCAGCGGCGGCGACGGTGAAGAAACCGATGACGAGATCCTCGCAGCACGCCAGGGCTGCCGGCGGAATCGGCAAGGGTACGAGCGGGACGGCAGCGCCTCCAGGCTCGGTCGCAATGCCGGCGGCGCCGTGCCTGCCGGTGCAGCTGCAATGGCCACTGCCACTGGCGGCGCTGCAGCTGCGGCGGCCTTGCCGCCAGCCTCTGCTAGCATTATGCCAGTCGAGGCGCACGCGATGCCGGGGCTGGGCTTGCTGGAAGGGTATGACGCGCAAGACACGTCGGACGACGACGAGGCGCAAGTCAGCGACGACGACGAGCTAATGGCTTTCTACGTGGCTCGCAAGTCCGGCGGTCGCGGCAGGCGCGGCGGCGCAGCCGGTACCAGGGCCACCGGCAGCAGGCGCAAGGTCGCATCGGCCGCCGCCGCGTCCACTGGCGCGCTTACCACACCGGCGCCTGCGGCGGCATCCGCCGCCGCCATGTCGGCGTCCGGCGCGATGCATGGTGCGGCGGCGCCGGCGGCAGCTGCAACAAAAGCAGCAGCAGCAGCCACACGGGACGAGCTCATTGGGGTGGCGCTACAGGCCGCTGCTGCCGTGGACATGGCGACGCAGGAGATGCACATGGCAGGCAGCACAGGTGGTGGCATGCAGCCGATGCAGATGGAAGCCGATGCCGGCATGAGCCTGCATGTAGCCGCCGCGACAACGGCGGCGCCGTTGCGTGGCGCACACCACAACGGTGTAGCGGCGGTCGATGCAGCGGCGCCGTCTCCGGCGTTGGCGTCATGGCCCACCGCAGCGGCGCCGGCTGCTGGAATCATTGCAGCCAGCGGTTTAGGCCCGCGGGCAGTGGCAGCGCAGCCGCCGCAGCGGCCGCTGCCGCACGCCGGCATTCACCAGCAACACCACGGCCTGTATGGCACGCAGGGCAGCCACCACCGCCAGACTATGCCACGCACGACCGGCGGCGGCGGCTCCAGCCGCGGCAGCACGGGCACTGGCGCTACACCTGTGGCCGCCGGCCTGAATCGTCGTGTCACGGCCATGGTCCTGGGCACAGGCCTCGAAGATGCCGTCAGTCATGCGTCCGCAGCTGCAAACCCCAACACCGCCGCTACTGGTACACCCGCATCGGCGGCGGTGGCGGCGGCATCAGCGCCCGCGCAGCCTCGTCCCTTGGCCCCCGCGGCTCTTGCCTCCTGCTCTCCCACGCCTGCTGTCACAATTACAAGCGCCGCAGCAACGCCTGTTGTGGCGCCGTTGCCGCCGCCGCCGCGCTTTCCCACCGGCGCTGTTGCCAAGCGCGCTACCGTGGCGAGCTACCTCGCAATCTCGCAGCCCAACGGCAGCATGGCCGTGACATCCGCGTCTGTGCTTGCGTCGGGCACGTCGGCAACCGTGGCGACTGCAGATGCGGCGGTGGCCGCTAGCAGCGGCACGACTGTGTCGCAGCCGCTGCCGGTGCCGCGAAGCGTGGCGCGTGGTGGGCAGGGCGCTGGCATGTCAGGGGGCATCATAGTGGGCACGGACACGGGTGGGACCGGTCCAGTGGCCGGGGCCGTGCGCGGCGCCGCAACCGCCACTGGCTTGACCCACATGGGCACGGGCTCGCTGCCCACAGTGGGCAGCATTGGCCCGGGCCTCCGCCACCACAACCATGCGACAACGATGGGCCTGACGCTCATGGCGCCGCACGAAAGCGGCCCCAGGGGCCTGGGCGGTGGTGCCGCCGTCACGCCCAGCGCCGCGGGCGTGCACCTGCAGGGGCACGGCCCAGCCAGCCTGCCGTACGGCCGCGCCTCACTGCCCGTACAGGGCGGCAGCTACGTAGGCTTCAGCACGGGCAGCGCTAACCGCCGAATGCTTTCGCGGCAGGGTTCAACTGTCTTCAACCAATTGATGTACGACGCGCTCCCAGAGATCGGCACGCCTGGCGGCGCGCCTGACGTGCCGGCCGGCACGCCGCCGCCGCAGCGCCGTCGCGCCGTCATGAGCGGCTTCACGCCGTGCCGCACCGCAGCGGCGCGCGCCGCTGCTGAGGGCCTGCCGGCGGCGGCCGCCATGGCAGCAGCAATGGGTTCCAATACCACGGACTTGTCGGTTGCGTTCAGCCCCATCGCGGTTGCACGGCATGAGGACCCGCTGTCTATTGGCGACGGCCATGGCTTGGAGCGGTCCAGTGTCGGGGCCGCCCCCGGCTTCCGCTCGGTGCAGTTTGGCCTTGCATGTGGCGCCGGCGGGGCGTACCCTGGCGCCTCCGCTGCCGGGGGCGCGCACCGCAGACAGGCATCCATGCAAATGCAGACGGCCTACACCGCGTCTGTGGGAATCATGGGCGCTGCCGGGTCCGACCTGGGCCCCTCGGCCGCCACCGCCATCCCAGGTGGCGGTGCAGCCGGCGGCCGCGGTAGTGGCAGCTACCATTCGCACGCGAGCGATACCGGCATGCTCATGGGCAGCAGCGCGCCGGTTTCGCATGCAATGCATCCGGGGTACGGCTCGGGCAGTGGCTCCATGGGTGGGTCGTACCGCTGGCCGGGCCAGCGCATATTGGTGCCAGACCAAGCCCACGGCCTAGCCACCGCCACCGTCACCGCCGCCTCGGGGCCCGCCGGCGGCCCGCCCGTCCGCGGTGGCCGGCTGCCGCAAGCGGTGGGTCTGGCCGCGAGCGGCTCCAGTCAGCAGACGTCGGGCAGCGCTGCCAGCGGCGCCGGGCCACTGGGGTCTGGCACCACCGTGGGCGCCGCCGCAGGTGCCCACGCCGCTGCCGCCACGCCCGGACGCAGCCGCCTGGGCAGCGGCATCCTGGGCCGCATGTCGGACGACCCCGCGGGGGGCAGCATGCTGGGGGCGGGTGTGGGAGCAGGCGCTGGAGGCGGCGGGTCTCACGGCCAGCACCCGGTGCTCGTGTGCACGGCTGACGACGTACACTGCTCCAGCGCCTTAAACATCGAGCTCGACGGCTCATGCAGTGTGGGCAACAACACCGGTGGCGGCAACAGCGCGGGCATGTGGGGCTTTGGGCCCATGGCAGGGTACCCGGCGGGCGCGGGCGCCGCCAGCGGTGCAGTCATCGCCGCAAGGGCTGGCGGCGGCGGGCGTAGCCGATGGTTGGGGTCTGGCGTAATCGACTCGTTGCCTGAGGACCGAGAGGTGCTTCACGTGGCGGGGGTGGATGACTGGCGTCTGGGCAATAGCCCCGGCATTGCCGGTGGCGCTGGTAGTGGCGTCGGTATGGCTGAACTGGTGCTAGGGGCCTCGGACCATTACAGCAGCGGCCTGCCGCCGGCGCCCACATCGGGGCCGACGCTGGCGGAGGTCAGCGCGGCGGTGGCGGGTGCCATCCTGGCGCCGAGCAGCAGCAGCGCCATGGGCTTTGGGTACAAGCTGTCGCCGCGGGGGCAGCCGGCGACCATTCCGGGGCAGGCGGGGCTGATGGGGCTGCGCCCCAAGTCTCCGGCAGGCAGCCTGGAGCTCCTGCGCGGCCGCACCAACGGCCATGCTGGCCAGGCGTCGTACGGCCACGGGCCATCGGGTCTGCATCAGGCGGGCGGTGCGCTTGGCTCGCCCTCGTCGCCACGCTCGCCAGGGTCTGGGGACGCGCCTGGAAGGCCGGGCAGCGCGCAGTTGCCACTGGCCGGGGATGGCAGTGGGATGAGGTTTGCGGCGAATGGGAGCCCGTCGCGGGCATGGGTGACGGAGGGCTGTGCGGCGGGTGGCGGGACTATTGGCGCGGCGGCGGTGGCGGATGTTGGCGCCGCTGCAGGTGCGGCTGGCAAACTTGCGAGCGCTGACAAGGCTGAGAAGAGCAAGTGGCCGCGGGCAAAGGCACTGCTGGGCGGGAAGCTGATCTCATCGTTAGTGAAGAAGTTCAAGGACGGCGTACAGGTGTCTGACCGTAAGTGATTCGCTGGGCTCCTGGGTATGGGGCTGCAGCATACGTACTTGGCTGCCGTTTGGCCGCAACAATGTCCGTGTGGTGCTGCGCGCGGGCCTAGCTGCATTTAGTATGCTTGGCTCTTTCATGACACATATTTCATGCACTTCACATTTTGCTGTTTGTGCGGACCCGCTCCGTTGGAGGTACGTGCATGCTGCGGAACCTTCGGGAACCCGGCATCTATTCAAGTAATTCTTGCCGCTGATTCAGTGGCCCGTGACATCAGGTCCGAGGAGCTGTCGCCATTGATAACGCGGCGCATTTGGAGTTGAGGTAGTGGCGCCGTGATGGAATGGTCCTGGGCGGTAAGAGGATTTTGGGGTCCTGAAGAGAGCATTTTCATCCAGGCAAGGCCAAGTGGAGGAGGAGAGCGCGGCGCCACCCGAGAAGCGGCACTGGCGCGCAGGCTGCAACCTGCCGGTGTATGTTCTGCAGTCTTTGCTGGCGAGCATAGGGTGGCACCGTGTGTGGTAGGCTGCTGTTTGGTTTGTTGCCTTCTGTGCGTGTGCTTGATAGCGGGACCTGGCTGGATGCATGGCGGGCGGGGCCTGTACAAACCGACCCCGGCTGTGTCCGGGAGATAAAGTAGAAACGTTCGGCCTCAGACCATGCACCAACGTGGCGGCACAGCTCGCTTTTCCCCTTGTGAGGGAGAGCCACCCTTTCTTGTCATACGCCTTGCGATGTTGTTTGCCGCTCGGGATTTAGGGTTTGGGTTTGGGGGTAGTGCATGCTTTTACATGTCGTGAAAGCCGTGCATGGCACGGGCTTGAGGGCGCGTGCCTGAAACGCACGCCATGGCCCTGATAAGGTCACGGCATGTTTGCCTTGACCGTGCTGCTGAACTTGACCTATCCGCGGAGACACGCCAGACTGGGCAAAACAGACAGCATAGCACGGTTTTGGGGGGGATTCTGAAGGATGGAGGCGTAGCTGGGACACAGAGTGTAAGATGCCCGCATCCGAGCATCTGCACCGATGCCCTAATAAGTGAAGCTGTGGGCTGCTCGGAAGTGCGGCGCATGTAGTGCTAAGCAAGTGTGTGGGGTATGTGGGCTCGCATTGGGTTCTTTGAGTGCTCGGTGGATGTGTGAGGGGTTCGGCGGCACTGCAGTACGCAGTTGTGTGTGCAACAGCGCAGCGCAGGGTCCAGGTGTATGCATGGGCTTGAGGGTTGATTTCGGTCTGATGTTTTTGACACTGGAAGAGGGCCGCAGAGACAGGTCCGTTGTTTGTTGTGTGACTCACCCTTGGAAAAGGCCAAAATGTCTCGGTGTAAACTAGTACACACAAGATTTCAAAATGTTTTGGGCTACGTCCCCGGAGTGAAGCCCCCACATGGGAAACACGAGCGGTTATGGGTACCCCCAACCAAGGGGGGTAGAAAGCTCGGGATCTCACCCCATGCTCAGGATTGTAGAGCTTTATGAGAGCATTATGCACGTACTTCCAACATTGTCAGAAGTGGTCTGGTGAGGAAGTTCTGGGCCGCCAAAGTTGGGGGGTCGGTCGTCGTCGTCCACCGGATTTCGGGAGCCCATCCTGGCGGATTTGCGGAAGTGCCCCACAAGCACAACTAGGAACCAAATGCAGCACCACGAGGCTCATATGTGCACCTTATGCCGTAAAAAGCACAAACAAAGCGTAGGAGGGCCGATTTGCGCGTCCTGACGTGGACATGTCGGCACCAGGTCGGCACCTACCCCTCAGTTGCCTCAGTTGACGCATGCGCACTGACACGGCTGGGCTCTCTAGCGCTGGTGCGCATGAATCACGTCTAGCAAGGCTGCCGATGCCCGCTGTCCATACATCACATGGAAGGGAGTTGAACGCGGGGCGGGCTGGGGCGAGGGGATTTCCATGAATACGAACACGTGTGTGGCCGAAGTCTCAGAACAGGGCCGCAGATGGCACAGCGATAGCGCTCATTAAAAAAAAGTCGATTGGCACACTTTGGGCTAAAATGGAGGGGTTCCACCCCCTAAACAACAAGGTTGTGTCCGTGGGGGGTCGATCGTCCCCCCAGGGGGGAGGTCCTGGGGGTTTTCGGGGCATGGGGTCTGGCACTTTGTTTTCTTAACCCCCCCCTAACTTTGAGCGCTCAAGCAACAGTTTGATGTAGCTTACTGCCAGCCGGATTTCGGCAGCTTCCTGACCAAAGCCCGTGCGTGCGTGGCCGTACACACTTCTTCATGCACGCACACATGAACACACCGCGTGCATTTGCGGGGACACGTGCCCGGACATACACGCAAAGCGCGTGTCGTTCTTGTTGGTACATGCTCCTCCAACACCTCACCCGACACTGCCGCCGCGCCCCCCCCCCCTTACTGCGCTTCTTGGGCCTGCTGAAGCGCTGCACGGGTGCACCTGCCAGGGGCAAGTTGAGCACATTGCAGTCATGGCTTCCAGCACGCGGCAGGCTGCGGGCCGACGTGTGACCGTGCGTCTGTCCAGGCGCCCGCTCTACGCCGCCATCACCGGTACACAGGGATAAGACAAGGCAGGTCGAGACGATACCGTACCTGGCTATTGACTCCCTGCATCTCGGACCGGATTTTGCGCGGAGTGCTGGTCACCTAGGCAAAGGCCGTAGGGCCGCAAGCCTGTTTCCCGCTGGACTGGATGTGCGATGGGACAGTGGTAAGGCAGGTTGGTGAAGTCCCGTAGGGTGCAGCTGATTCCCAGAACCCAGCAGATGGCAAACAATTTGCAACGGCAGGGCAGGAGTGCGCCGCTGGTCGAATGCCGGAGTTACTGTACCGACAAGTTGCTGGGTGGCTGGAAGTTTGCTGACGCGCATTCCTCACGCTCTGGGCGCCCGGCCAGGCGATATCACCACACAGGTCCCGCTGGACTGGCCTGAACCTGCTGTGGGGCCATGGCCTTGAGTAGATGCCTGGGCTGATTGTAAAGCATATTGATGGCCAGGGGAGGGTAGAACCACCCGCATTCCGCGTGATCTGGGGTGACCAAACCTTGGGACCCCGGGGACCAGGGGACCGAGGGCCGACTCTGAACTCGGGGGGCCATAACGTTTGTGAGCCTTCGGGCTGATTTCAGACTCCAGACCGTGCCTTCGGCACAGACATACAGGCGGTTTGGGGCGTTGCCCCGTGTTGAGCCTTCGGGCTGGGACCAGAATGTGCCTCCGGCACGCTAGCGAATTTGGGGCGCTGCCCTGCAGATGTGCTTTCGGGCTGGGACATGCTGTGCCACCTGGCACCAGATACGAGCAGTGCTTTGCGTTTGATTAGGCGTCGCTGGTGTACCTGATTTAGCGTCGGGTGCTGTAGACAGCGCTTCACGCGCAGACATGGGTTGCCACATGATGTGGGGCTTTGGCGGGCTTAGGCCCGCTTAGGCTTGGCTTCGACTCATGAGTGTGCACCCGAGACACGCTTTACGCGAAGACCTGTTGCACGGTTGTGGAAGGTCGGTAGCCAACTGGGGGGAGGGTGGTTTCCCTTCGGGCCGGAGATGGTCCCTCTTGACCTGGGTGCTGGGCGCCCTTGCTTGGTCGGATTGTCCCTTCTTTGTAATATTGCAACCATAACTGTCCCTTCTTTGTAACATCGCAACCATATCATAACTCGCAGTGCTGGGCACCCTTGCTTGGTCGGACTGTCCCTGCTTGTAATGTCGCCAGGGGGGGGGGTAGAATCTTCCGAAACAGACCCCATGCCTCAAATGGATAGAGCTCAAGGAGAAAATCACGAATCGGCTTTCAAAATTGACAAGGGGTGTCAGCTTTGTACAGCTGGAAAATGGGCTGAGCCCCTGTACGCTTGGGAGCTAACAGGCGTGCGCATCGGCTAGGGCCGTGCGGGATTTCCCGCGCCACGCATGCGTGCCTTGTCACGTTCCCAAACACCCCAAGCATTTCTTTCGCCTTCTGCCATATTCAACACCTCCCCGGCGCCCCACGCTCAAAGGGCTAGGCGCAGGGCGGGGGCGACCTCGGGGCTTCTCGGCATTTTGGCGCGTCGGCAGGCATGGCTCAGCAAGTCGCTCAGAACTTTCGATATACTTCCCCGCTTTGCTTGCCGCCAACATAATTTGCCTTAGAGACTGCATATCAGCGGGCACCGGATGCTTTCCTCGCGACCTCGCGAAAGTCAATTGTCCATGGACGCCAAGGCACTTCTCGCTCCGCCCGAATTTTCCCTGCCACCTATTGACATGCAATATGCATTAACAAATACTAATACGTAGCAGTCGCGGTTTGCGCCAGTATGCTATGTTTTGCCGACTGCACGCACGCACGCACGGACAGGGGTGTTCCTGGGGGGCTTCGCCCCCCCCCTGGAACGCTGCGCTGGGGGGGCTCAGCCCAAAAATGGGTTTCTGGGTGCAAAGTTATGACCCCTCAAAGTGGCCGGTCGGTCGGTCGGTCGGGGGTCCCAAGAGGTTTTGCACAGGTTCGTGCCAAGTTTTGTTCCTAGCGCTTCTGTCCTGCAGCACGCGGCACAATGGGTGCAGCTCAACGAGGCGTGCGTAGGTATACCCCAGACTTAGCACACATGCATAATATGGGGTAGTTTGGGGAGCGGCATGTCGGCATGTCGGGAGATGCCTGAGGAACGGGTCAGGGACAGGCCGGTGCCGGGCGGCTTTTGCATGGATGAACGCGTCAGCACAGTTCGTACTATCAAGTAACATTGGAGTAAGCCGTTGCATAGCAGGCCAGTCTATCAGGATACTTGTCGGTGGACGGGTGACACGTCCCACAACAACAAACACTCCGAACGCAGGAAACCTTGGTTTCCGATAACTCGCTGCGCTCGAGCGGAAACCATCAGGTTCCACCCCCTAACGGTCGGTCGGTCGGTCGGGGGGTCCGGGAGGTTTTGTGGCATGGGGTCAAAAAAGTTTGTTCCTACCCCCCCCCCCCTGATGTCGCATGCATAACTCCCAACTACTACCCTAACCGAAACGATGAAAGCAGATTCTAATTGCTCGCGTTGAACTCTTTCCTTTTGAATCATGGGGGCCAGGCGAACTCCCCCCCCCTTGAGAGCTACGCCACCAAAACTCGGTACGTGTGGTGTCGGGAAACTGCGAAAGTCTTGAAAGAAGTGTGACCTCGAGCCTGTGCTTCCAATAGTCTCTTTGGCCCGCCCTCCATCGGTGTAAGTATGGTTGCGCCCCCAAGTGACCAAAACGGGGTGTACAGCCTTCTCCTCGAAAGCAAGTCCACAATGCCAGCAAGCTCTCCCTACCCATTCCAGAATCAACAAACCGGCCATAACATCCTGCACACCTCAAAATATTTAGCAGGTTTCTCGCTCACTCATCTCTCTATGGTACCGGGTCCAGGTGTTCACTTTTTGCGGATCCGCCGCATGCACGGCAGCATCCAGTTGGGGCCCACCCGTGGTCGGGTTCTGGACATACACTTCCGTAAAGTGTGTTGTAGGCAATCTGCAATTCTTCGTAATCTTTCCAACCAACCGGCCAAATAGCGGGTGAAGCATCATCGGGCCAAACCTGCCTTCCTCCTGCGTCACACCACGACCGAAAGGCCCATTTTATCAACACCCAATGAATCTGCCGAAGACCAATGCTGGTCAGCCGCCGCACCTGCTGTCACGGCTGCCGTACCGCTGCGGCCCCTGCTATAAGCCCCGGCCCCAACCGAGTCAGCAGTTGCGTTGATATGGTTGTGCACTGTTTACCAGGGCCACAGCTTCTTGCTGGCAGCCTCTACAGGCTTGTCCTGCACGTGTTGCAGACACACGGGCCGAGTTACTACGGCACACGCCTGGAACAACGCAGTTCAAGCAGGGCTTTGAAAAACGGATGGCGCTGGGCTCCGTGACCGTGCTAGTCATCTTCAACCCACCCCTCCACTTCTCCACACAGCATATGGTTGAACTTTGGAGGCCAGGTACTGGCGCACTTGCGCAGGCACACTGCTTGAAGTGCTTGTAGACAAGCAGCCCAAACATAACTATGGCGCCTCACCTCGGGGCGCATCTCGTAGCCGCGCTCCTGGTTGACACGCTGCAGGGTGGGCTCTGCGGCGGCCATGGGCGTGCGGCCGATGTCGGGCTTGTACTCGCCGCTCATGGGCAGATCCGCCTGGTACCAGCCGTACACGCCCCGATCTGCACGTGCAGCAGGGCCAACATACCGTCGGCATGGGGTCGCAAGGCTTTCCATGGTCCATGGCCGCTGGTTGAGGTCTGGGCTCGCAACAACGGGACAGCGGCTGGGCGGCATTCGACCAGGGCGCAACAAAAGCGACAGCGTCTTGCACAGGCAGCGACCACTACGCCGGGACCCTCACAGCCTTCACCTCCATTCCCGCGGACTCACCCAGATGGGCCACAGACGGGGCCAGGCCCTCGGTCAGGACGCGGTAAGCCGCCTGGAGCGAGCGGCTGGGCTTGCCTGCAATGCGCCAGTGAGCATACCATTCAGCACTTCGGAAATCCGTAAATAGGATCTTCGCATGCCGAACTCCTCACCGCTGTACTGACAACAGCCGGGGGAAGAACCTAGTCGATGGCCCCGAACCCCAGCTGCTGATTCAGATGCACATAGCACGCAGCCGTGCGGCAGGGCCCACAGCCGCGAACGCAGTGCCCCTCGCAGTGTCCCCATGCTAGCGCGCGCCCCTCGCGCTCGTGCACGCAGCGCGGTGTCCAGCCCACCCTCGGGAAAGTTGGTGGAGGGCTTGAGGGTGCCGCCCGCCTCGCACATGGTGATGACACCCTTGGCGCCGGCCTTGGCCACTGCTGCCTTGATTTGCTCGTTGAACTTGGGGTTGGGGTCCACCGGGTTTACGCCGTTGGACCTGCACAACCATGCATACACCGGCATTTGGGTCAGCAAGGACAACATAAATACACGTCATGCGGTTGAGACGCGGCAGGGAATCGCAAAGCCATACGTGGAAAAATGCAGGGCCCGGGTGTTCGGGACGTGGACTGGCTGTGTGGGTGGCGCCTTTGACACTGCTGTTACGGCTGGGAAATGGGTAACTGAGACTGCAGTCACCGCAACTTCACTCACTTGTACATGACAGCCTTCAGCAACTTGCGGAAGTCAGCCCCCTCCATGGTAATGGTCTGCGACCAGGCAGGTGCGGTGTATTACCGTGGCGTGGGTGCACGTGCTGATGACGCCCGGCCGTAGCACGGGTCCAGCAGCTGTCCTCTCACTACCAACAGCCCTGCAGCCGCCCTCGCCCCGTCGTCTTCCCCTCCTCCTGTTGCCAAAACCGGCCGCACCTCGTAGATGGGCACGTTCACAGCACCCTCCGGCGCACCGGTCTGGTGCTGCTCCGCCAGGCGAACATCCACCAGCAGCCACTCCCCTGACGGAAACGTCATCGGTCAGATGACGGATTATATAGTAACTATGACCACTACGCAAGAGCGGAATGCGACGACCGGCCTGTGCATCAGCGCTCAGTTGCACTCGCTTTTTTGCACACCGGATCCCCGGATCTTCTTCGGAGCTGGAAACATCGAGTAGTAATCAACGCGATAACCGTCGATATCTGGCCCGAACGCAGTGTGCGCTGGGGCCCTCCATCCCTAATTCTCTTCACCCCGAGCTCCAAACCATGCCTGAGATGTTGACTGCGGATCGATATCAACCTACGAAAGCAGCGCGACCTGCTTGATTTGATCTTGTCGGAATACTATCCTACGGTATCGCTCACCGGACTCGACGCGCCGAGCGGCCTCCTCAGGCGAGACGCTCTGGACCTTAGCAGCGGTCAGCTTGGCGAACACCACCGGCCAGCGCGGCATCTCCGTGGTGGCAGCGGCCGCGGATACCAGCACCGTGGAACGGCGACCCACCCGATGGGCGGGACGAGCTTGCACGCGAGCACGAGAAGCGAGCATTCTTTAAAAGTTGATAAGTTGTCGATATGGAGTCGCAACTATCTACTTAATGAGCCTGGCACTCAACGTCTTGCAGCTGGTAACTGTCATGCAGAGCGATGGCGTCAGAATGACCCGGCACGCGTGCCCCGCCACTGCTCCTCCATTTCAGCCTCGAACGCACAGTCGCCCCTGCTGCCCTTCTTGTGCGAGGGGTCTGGTCTTTTGCACCCTGGGCGGTATGGACCTGTAAGCTAGATATCAGTACTCGTGTGCACGTCCCCTTCCTCACTCCGTCCTTGGCAAACTGAAACGAACCGCCCTACCGCCTCACTCGCAGATGTGACCTTCCTCCCTTCCGCCAAGCTGCTTAACTCCTTCAACGCTTACGCCTCCACTCCTTGAGGTAGCAGGGGTGGCAGAGGCCCTTAATGTACTTGTGGCAGTTCTGGATGCCGCAGTGCTGGCACTCGCCGTTGGGCCCACGCTGCTTCAGCCCTTTCGCAGCGAGAGCGCGGTTGGCCGCCTTCCGCCCCGCCTCCGCGCGCTTGGAGCAGCCGACCGGGCCCAGTGTGGTGCTTGGAGCAGCCGACCGGTCGGAGGAGGAGTGAGGAAGGGGACGTTGAAATGCGTAAATGCGAATGCAAATGCAGATGGTAGCGGAGGTTGTTGTCGCTTGCAAGCAGTGAAAGCGGTCAGCAGAAAGCACTGAGAGCTGACATGTTACATTGTTACCTCAAACGGACGGTAACCGCCGTCCGCTGCTGAGGCCGCCGAGAGCCGCCATGTACCAAATGAAACCAGGGAAACTGCTGGGCTGGTGGGTCGCTGGCGTGCTGGCGAAACGCGGGGTGTGGCACGGGGCGTGCGGGACCAACTCCTGTGGGTGCACACGAGTACTGACACGCGGGTACCACTCTGGCTACTATGGTTTGGAGCTACGAGGAGGCGACCTGAAAGGCCGTACGGCTGCAGCCGTGCATGGGGTGTGCAATGGGACACGCAAATATTTTCGTCGTGAAAACTAAAAGCGTGATAGCGTGACGGATAGCGTACGCACAGTGTATGCAGGATACGCAATCGCCACTGTAAAAAGAGTAGGCATCAAAAAGTTATGTGCACAATTGTCCGGGGGGGTGCGTGCTCCAAGCCAAACCCGCACACTCGGAGGGCTCTAGAAGTCGCCCGAGGCAAATCCTACCGCAGTATTTAGACGCCGCCTTTTTGTAGGTAGATAACTTACATCATTAGTGGACATTAGCGCTCGGCAGAGGACAAAACATGTTGGTCAGGGCTCAAGTCGCGAAATTGACCAGAGCCCATATCTCGCATAGGCGGTATTTTGGGCCTGTATCTAGTGCCGTCTACTAAGGTTCACCTATATATGTCATCCGGACAGCGTAGGGCGAATTCCAGTAAGTCCTGGCGAGCGCGACATTTACCATTTCGACTTCGGCTCCCGCTCGAATTTATGCCCGGAAATCATTCAGGGACCTTATTATATGTCACATGATAACATTTCGGCAGTCTAGGGCATTGGACACACGCCGTCCCTAGGGACTTGCCGGAGTGGTACCCGCGTGAGTACTGATATCTAGCTTACAGGTCCATACCATGCAAAGGCCCTGGTAACAACTGCCGCGCACCCGGGAGTAGTCAGGTAAGGGGTGTCAGCTTTGTACAGCTGGACAATGGGCTGAGCCCCCGTATGCTTGGGATGTAATAGGCGTGTAACGCCCCGTCAGAGCCTCCATGCCGCTACGACGCGCAGGCGCATCGGCTAGGGACACTCGGGTTGGGGCCGTGCGGGAGATCAGCCACGCAGCCACGGACCGGGGTGATCATAAAAAGTTCCCCCGTGTTCTCCCCCTTGCTCGCAGCTAGAGCTCGGCATACACGTCCATGTCGATCAATTGGCAGTAGGCATTCGACTGCCACCATCACAGAAGTCTAGTAGACTCTCATATGGATCCCAACTGCCATGGACCACACTGGAGCATGCGGGCTCATCGGCTCATGCGGGCGCCAGCTGCCGCCCCTGGGCAACTACGGTATGACAGCAGGCGTGACTCAGAACGCATTGTACACCTTGGTGTTGGCTCGCTCCAGCAGCTCACGCTCCCGCTTGGTGTGTGAGAACTGCACGCAGAGAAGCACAGCGCAACACACGCGTGAAACTGTCAGCCGCCTGGGCCCAAAACCCTCAACACCAGGCTTCAATACGCGATGATATGGCCTTCCTCCCGAGGGCCCCTCGCCCGAATCTCCGCCACCCACGCAGTCCTAACAGCAACACCCCTGCCGTACCGCAATGCACACGCACCTGACACCCGAAATTTATGAGCAGCAGCACGCCCGCCAGCCACATGACCCATGCGCCCGACAGCGCGCCCGGCAGCTGGTCGTAGGTGTCGTTGAAGGCGGATTGCGCGGACGTGAGCTTGGCGGCGTCGCAGATGCAGGCGTCCTGGAGGCCGCCGAGGGGTGTGGCGGGAGGGGTGCAGCGGGAGGGGTGGTGTGTGCGGAGCGGGAGCACGAGTTTGCCCGGAGCAGCCGAGGATAAGGGAATGGGTACCATGGCGGTCGAATGCCAGCTGTAACATTCCAGGTAGAAGGTGCTTGCAGCCTACGGCTTACCCCGCAGCCATCGCTGCAGCCAAGACGGCTTAGCGCCCCGGACCCCGCCCTAAGAGCACCCACCTGCAGGTCTGAGTTGATGAACACCAGAGTCGTGAGGTCCAGGCACTGGCCGGGGCACGGCAAGCCTTGGCTGCAGGCAGCAAGGACAGTAATGAGCAAAAGATTGTGGCTGTTTGGGTTGGGGCTCCCGGCGATGGCGCCACTGTGTACCTGGAGACACCTCCCTTGGCGCCAAGGGCGCCCCTGAGGCTGCAGGTATGACAGCATGTTTCCAGAATCTGTTGTCTTTCGACTTGCTTATTGCTACAACCCGCCAACAAAAGCCCTTTACCCTCCGCAACTGCACACTACCAATCATGTCTTTGTTGTTTCTTCAGCTGCAGGTGACAGTGCCTATCAACACATTATCACCACCCGATCAGCGTACCAAACTCTTGCTCTCAAGGCTCAAAACGCCGCATGCCGTTGCTACTTGGGTGGAGGAGATCGCGGTTCGGTATCGGCAAAAGCTCTCAAACTCGCCCGACCCACCTGGGTAGCCACGTGGCGGGGCCGTACTTTGCAATGGCCTCCAGGGTGCTGGTGATGGAGCCGCGCAGGATGTACACGCAGCTGGCCCATATGGCGTTGCCTGCAGGGGCGCAGCGTAGGTGGCACACATGCATACAGTGCCGGTAGTGCAGTAATAAGAAAGGGCAACCGCAGGGCCCCTGTGCCAATGCCCGGTGTAGGTAGCGAGCCTTTCCGCCTTGGCACTACTGGTGGTTGAGGCCGCTGCTGGCGTGCGGTGCAGTTCCCATGCACACACCCTCTTCGCACGGAGCCTACTCGCGTTGCGGGAATGCAACCAACCCGCCCCCCACGCACCCATTAGCAACAGTGTGAGCCAGATGTTCACTAGCGTCCAGTTCAGTTCAAACGCAAAGGCCAACAGCAGGAACGCAAAGGCGCCCTTTGCAACCTGGCCTGCAGGGATTAACGTAGCGGCAAAGCAGTCAGCACGCAAGGAACAACAGCGGTGTCCCCAAAAGACAGTGGTGCCAGTGGCCAGGTGCATACCTGCCACCTTGGCAGGGATTCAGGTGGTGGTACGGGCCTAGTGCGCCATCATACAGGATTGTGCGGGGGCCTTCCCTTTCCAGGACTGTCCCGCACTGTCCCAGCTTCCTGGTCTGCTGGTCGGCACGCGCTGCAATCCCGACGCGAGCTTACCGGTGGCATCATGTGCCGCCTCAATGAATGACCGCCACAGGCTCATCAAATAAATGATCACAATGATAACCTGGACCGCATGGGCGGACACGTCATGAAACAAAGGGTACTCAGCTAGCCAACTGCGTGTATCCAGGGTTTCGTGCCAACAAGCCTTTTGGCCCCTTCAGGTGCGGAGTTTGGACCAGCGACTGCTATGTAGGCCCCGGAAGGCTCGGGGAAGCGGTCAGAGAAGCCTACCCCCGACGCATCTATACCCGTACAGTTTCACTTGTTGCACACCCAGCACCAGTGATACCAGCAGTGCCCGGCCCAGCGTACCAGATAGACTATGGCTGTTGCGAGGAGGGCGCTATTCAAGCTCCCCACGTTAGATGCAGTCACATCCAGAGAGTCCAGAGCATCTAGTGTTTTGCTCTGGCCCTGTTTCGTGTAGTACGCCCTGCAGGGGTGAGAGGCTATCAGCAGGGGCGATGAAAGGCCACAGGGCTGAAGGCTGCGGCGGAGCAGTGAGCAGCCTCTAGACACCGTGGTATATTCTGCCACCACATAGACTGGCGCCTTGCAAACAGAGGGTGTAAACGCTGGGACTACCATTCCCCAAGTGCGGGCCCTGCGGGGCCCGCCACCCCCGCAGCTGTGTCTTCTGCTCCCGCGCCCGTGCCAAGTTTCAGCGTTCTGGGCCTGGTGGGTAGCTGCGCAACCCCAAGCTCACCAGACTCCAAGGCCCGCGACTCCCAAGCATACGCAGAACGTAGCCAACCATGGTACATAATACAGACAGCCTCTGCGAATGCAACGTACAGCAGAGCAGCCGGTCAATTTTAATAACTCCCGCGGACACTCGTGGCTTGCAAGCACCAACCTATCTCTTGTAATTGGAGGCATTTCTTAGTTAGCGTCACGTCATTAAGGGTTAAGCAGGTGGAAGGTCAAGCGAACGGGCAGCGGAACAGGGGTTCCAGCATGCTAGGAAGTGATTGTAAGTAAAAGATGCATCCACGAGAGGTAAAGGGTTGAGCGAAAACAGAAGGGTGTTTTGCAAGCGATGGAACCGGTTCGACAGATGAAGCCAAGTTGGCGACCTTGCCACCTTGGTTCCTGGTAATGTCCCCATCACTGCAACCACGGATTTATTGTTCGATCTGCTGCATTAATCCAAAAGTGACACTTGTGTCGTTCACGCCCTTCGCCACAATTGCCACAATCCTTCAATCAAAAGCTTCCCGCCCACAATCCCTTCAAACATAATAGGATAGTAACTTGAAATAAGACAACAGCAGCGTTCAAGGTGGGCTAAGGAGTAAGGGCGCGATGAAGGCTCGAACCAGTGGCGCCGCGAAGGCCACGCCCACGCAGGTGGGGTGTGAGCCATCGGGTTGGCGCTCTGGGGCCTGGGGTTGGTTGGGCATGGCAGACGTTGGTGGGAGGGCTTTGACAGCACTGCGAAGGAGAGCCGAACACGACTCAAGGTGCTCGGCTGGGGCTCTGGGCGCGTGTGCAACTCCCTGGGATGACCTTTCCCGCCACCCGCCACCCCGCACGCATTGCAACGACCAATCCCAGGCTGCAAAGCCCGACACTAGCGCCTCCGGCACGTCGCCAGACCCCGCCAGCAGCGGCGGCTCCGCGGCTGCGGCCACCGCTGCTTCGCTTGACGCGGGTGTGCTGCTCGATGTAACGGCGCAGATTGCGCAGGGCTCGAAGGCGCGGGATGACCACGAGCAGGACCAGGCTGGCCAAGGGCACGAGCCGAGCGCCAAGCGACAGCGTGTCGCCAAGCCGCCGCTGCCGCCGCGCAGCACCCGTGCGACGCGTGCGAAGCAGGGCAGCGGCGGCAGCGCTGCAGGCTTGAAGGAGGAGCCGGCGGGGCAGGGCGACACGGTCGAGCTGAAGCAGGAGGACCAGGTCGCTGACGGTGGTGGCAGCGGCGGCGGCGCCGGGGCTACCGCTCCTGACCTCGCAGGTTCGTGCGGAGGGACGAGCAAGTGACTCTGCATAGTGTGCGCTCATGCAGCGTAGACATACACGCTGAGCCAAGTGGAACCCGCCCCGCAACACGTAACGGGCACCGGTTGCCTTGTCAGATACGTCTGTGGCTGCCGGGTAACGCTGGTACCCCCCCCCCCAACTGCGTGGTGCAGGTGCTCACGCGTCTGCTGGCGCACCGCCCATGTCTGATTTGGACCGGCAGCGCGCCGAGCTGATGGAGCGCAACAGGCGCATGCTGCTGTCACTGAACCTACCTGGGCTTGTGGCGGAGACGGCAGCGGCAGCGGTGGCGGGTAAAGCGAGCTCTAGCAGCGGCGATGGCGGTGGCGGCGCTGCCAAGAGCAAGCCTAGCCAGCGGGGAGTGGCCAAGCGGTAGGACGATGTTTTGAGGGGTGGCTACGCTGCCTAGGCGCTAGTTGCAGAGCATCTGGCTTGACGCAGGCAAACATACTCTTCCGGAACTGCAGTAAGCTTATAAGCAAATGTTGGATGGGGTCTTGCTGGCATTGGTTATTGCGTCGCGAGGCCAACTACATCGCCATCCCCTCATGCAGTTCACGCGAGGGCGCAGCAGAGCCGGCGCCGCGGCGTGTGTCGCTGCGGCAGCGCGGCGTGTCTGCTGACCCGGCCTTGGCTGCGGGGGTGGATTCGGAGACGCCGGGCGGCGGGCTGGTGCTGGCGGCGGGGCAGCGGGCGCTGGCGGCGGCCACGGGTCGCGCCGGGGCGGAGGAGCCGGAGGAGCCCAAGGGCCGCCACCCGCGGGGTGAGACTGCAGCCCGTTCAGGGGGTGGGGTTGTGGTTCACAGGGGCAGGGCAGGGGTTTTGTTATAGGCACGGGCGCGGTTGGGAGCATGGCACGGCTACTGTGCGGAACTAAGGCAGCTAGGGCTAGCGGCACAGGGCTGTACAGGACCCCAGGAGCCTTACGCATTGCCCTTGCCCGCCGCCCCCTCCCCATGCCACAGGCCGACTGCCGTTCCGCAGCGAGAACGGCAAGCCCGACAGCGACGCCGCCTTCCTGCAGGTGCTGGCAGCCGGTGCGGAGGCAGCCCAGGCAGGCTCCGGGGCTGAGGCCGAGGCGCCGGGGCGGAACGGCGCCGGCGGTGAGGCGGTGTCGAAATTCGGGCTGGTGGAGAAGGATGTGGCCAAGGTGCGGGCGGCTGGAGTTGTTGATGAGGGGCCGCACGTGCCGCACCTGACGGACACCGCCTCTTGCTGTCAGTTGTTATGGAGCGCTCGTATGCCCTGCTGTTGCGCCGCCTTTGCCATGCTGTTGTCTTACGATGACCTTAACCCTATCGTGCCTGCGCGGTGCCCGATGTAGGTGACCAAGGACGGTGTGACTCACCTGGTGTGGCTCCCCAGCGGCGGCGCCGACGAGCGACTGCTGCTGGCGGCGGCGGACAAGGGTGAGTGGCCACGGCTAGGGGCTGGGGCTCGGGGCTGGAGGCGACGACCAGGCTGCGTGAGGCGACAAGAAACATGAGGGTGTGGGGATTGCAGGCGGCATGGCCTTCAAGTGTTGCGATTAGCCTCGTCCCTCTGCCTGCTGCTGATCACTGTATAATGCACATGTGCAGGCGGCCGCGTGTCCATGTGGGACGTTGATGGAGACGAGTCAGGACCAGCGGCAGAGACAGATGGTGAGCGCGAAGGCGCTGCAGAGCCATCGTGACACCAGGAACGCCCCCTGCAAAGAAAGGGTCGCCGGACTTGTGTCTTGTGTTTGCTTGCCGATTGAGGCACGCGCACCGATGGCCTGCAAAGAAAGGGTCGCCGGACTTGTGTCTTGTGTTTGCTTGCCGATTGAGGCACGCGCACCGATGGCCCTGCAGGCGTACTCATGTTTGCGCCGCACGGCGAGTACGTTAGCGGCATGCGGTGGCTGGGCCGGGAGGCGGCGGTGGGCGCCAACCGCCTCGTCACTGCCTCCTACGACGGCTCCCTGCGGTGAGCAGCGCGGCCCTGTGCTCGGAGCCGCCTCCTTGCCCGATTGCAGCTGGTTGCATCCAGGTTGCCAGTATCCACGACTCGAAACCCTACCTGCCCTCCCCACCCACGCTGCCCACGCTGCCCACGCTGCCCCCCCCCCCCCACGTAGCGCATTGGACCTTGGTGACGGCGGCCGCTGGCTGCAGCTGCCGGCGCCCGGCAAGCCCGAGGACGCCGAGTGGTCGGCGCTGGAGGTCGCGGCGGACGGGCGCACTGCCTACCTGGGTGACCCCATGGGCTTCTTCGAGCTGGTGGACTTGAGGGACAAGCCACGACCGGTGGCCGCCAGCGGTGAGGAGCGGGCATGTGCCGCGGTTACACGGGGCTGCGCACTGTAATCCTTGTGGTATCCGGTACTGCCCAATGGTGGGAGAATGGGCTGAGCCCGTGTTGGTCTGCGGGTGTGCAGGCGGCGCGGACGCAAAGGCATCAGGCGCTGTGGAGGCGGAGGGCGCGGCGGCGGCTGATGGCGGCAAGGACCAGTCCAAGCCGCGGGTGCTGGGTGCGGAGGAGCTGGCGGGGCCGGTGGGCAACCTCATGATCTGCAGCAGGTGGGCGCATGTGCGGTGAAGCTGCTGTGCGTGCGACACGTCGGTCTGCACAAAACACGCATTGCTGGCGCGCTTCACTACTCGCCCGTCCAGTGGCTGGCGCCAGTCATGGACTGCTGCGCTGCACGCGAAAGACACTGGTTCTCTGGTCGGCGGGGCTGCGCTCTCGAGCGCCGAACTCCCAACCCCCAACGCAAATCACCCAAACCTCCGACCTGGACCTCGCGCCGGTCGATGCCCAGGAAAATCAACTCGCTGCACCTGGAGCCCTCGGGCGCGCCGCTGCTGGCGACCAGCTGCTCCGACGGCAGTGTGGGTGTGTGGGACATCCGAATGCTGGAGCGGGGCGTTGCGGGCGTGGTGGCTGCGGCCAAGGCAGGCGGCAGCGGCGGGTCCATCGGCGCCAAGACCAAGCCGCTAAGCCTGCTGCAACACGCCAAGAGCTGCCACGCCGCGTACTGGGCACCGAACGGGTCCAAGGTACGGATGGCTGAGGTCGGGAGTTAGGCTGTGCGGTCGTGCGTAGATGGGCTGAGTGCATGGTACGGTGCGATGGACTGCGGGAGGGCAATTATGTACTCTGCGCTGTACAGTCTCGGCCTCGTGTGTACTGTTATCGAACCGTCGTCACTACCACCAACCTGCCTCAATCTCTTTGACAGCGCTTGCTATCCACGTCATATGACGACACTCTGCGGGTGTGGGGCGACCCCACCGCCGCCGGTGCCGCCGCGGACGGCGGCTGCTTCAGCCAGCTCCTGTCCATCTCACACAACAACCAGACTGGGCGCTGGATAACACCGTTCAGGTGTGGGTGGTGATGGGAACAAAGAAACTGCGTGAATGGGTTCGATGTCGTGAGCTTACTGGCGCAGAAAGGAGTTGCAGCGTAATTCCAGTAGCGCACTTCTCTACAACCCCATTACATCATCCAGTCAGAAACCCCTGTTTATATGTCATACATCACAGGGCAGTGTGGAGTGCTGTATCGGACGCGGTATTAGTGGGCTCCATGAAGCGGGGGCTTGATGTCTTCACGGCACCTTCGCCGCCAGCGGCGCACCTGGGAGCCGGCGGCGCCAAGTCGCCAGCCCGCGGCAAGAAGCCACCCGTAGTGGCAGGCTCCGCTGACCCAGCAGGCGGCCAGGTGGGCGCGGGAGCTCGCTCGCAGTTCACGTATTGTTCCACAGTTCTAGTCTTGCATGGACTGCTTTTGAGCATCGCGCGATCGCGTGCAGGTCAGGTTTTCCTACAGACAGCTGCGGGTGACCATGCTCACATGCGGCTGACGCCGCAACGACGTTTCTGTCCAATGGCAAACTCCCCGTGCGCTTCTTCCATCTCTGACTGTCTGTATCGTCTAGTGGCTGGCCTACATCCCATCTGCTGTCCCTTGCCTGTTCCCTTAGCAGCCCGCTCCCTCACCCTTACCTGCACACATCACGACATGTGCCTCCCCCACGCCCACGCCGCCGCAGCTGCTCGCTACGCTGTCCAGTGAGTACATGACAGCCATCCCCAGCCGCGCCGCGCCGCACCCACACCTGCCCGTGGTGGCGGCGGCAACCAGCAGCGGCCGCTGCCACATCTGGCGTTGAGCATACGATGCTGCCTCGGACGGAGGTGGGCAAATGGGTGACTACACTGCGAAGAATTGAAAGTGTGTATTTTGCAGGGGAACATACCCTGTGCGCGCCCGTGTGTGTATTATGTATGCGATGGGACAGACTAAGGGGCAGGTTGGCGTAATCCAGTAGTGTGCAGCGTATTCCCAGACCCCCACAATTACTTCACGACGTCAAGGCAAGAGCGCGCGGTTGGCATTTCAACGCCAGAGATATTGTACCGAGACACAGCTGACTCGCTGGCAGGCAGGTATTTTGCTGACGCGCATTGCTCACGCTCCGGGCGCCTGGTCATGCGACAGCAACACACACACACACACACACACACACACACACACACACACACACACACACACACACACACGCACTCACACACACACACATATGGCGCAACGCCACACTCGTGAAGCAGAGTCGCAGCGCACCTGCAGGCAGGCGACCAGCGGCCACGGATGAGCGCTGAAGAGGACCCAGAGGGAATGCACATACCGTAGAGTGCAGCGGACAGTGGCTGGGCGACAGTGTGACGGGCAGGGGCAAGAACAGGGCCCGGCAAGGCAGGGGAGGGAGCCCGAAATGTACGGCTGAGTGGTGGGCGAGTCGAGCACGAGTGTGAGACAAACACAACCGCATTGTCGGGTCGGAATTAGGAAGGCCGTGACTGTCGTCCGGGGTCAAGCTGAATCTCGCGCCCTATGGAGTATGGACCGAGTACGTTTGTGGTATGTACGTTACAGCGCATAAGCCATCATTGAAATGCGGAGTGTATGTTTGTAGCAGGAACGCTGGGAAATGACATGATGACTAGCCACAGCCAGCCAGAGACTGCGCAGGAGCTTTTGTAGGCTTTGGAAGGTTTCCCACCCAAACATGTGTGTGTTAAAAAAAAACGAAACGAAAGCCCGCCCAATGACGCACGTGTGTGTGTGTGTGTGTGTGTGTGTGTGTGTGTGTGTGTGTGTGTGTGTGTGTGTGTGTGTGTGTGTGTGTGTGTGTGTGTGTGTGTGTGTGACTACGGTTTCCACGGTTATTCTGCCAGATCACGTGAATCGTGTATCTGGTATAACCAACGACAGGGCTCTCAATCGAGGGCTGCCGTGACCTGGCGTTTCCCCGGCAGAGCGCAAACAGCTCTGGAGTCCACAGGGCAACGCACTCCGACCCTTCACCGCGCCAGTAATCCTTGCGGAATTACTACCGGTGTCACAACCTCAGACCCAGCGGGCGAGCTACCTCTTAAAAAACCAGGCGGGCAGACAAAAAACAGCAAACATAACAAAACACGCAGCACGCGACAGCACGCGAAAGCACGACCACAGTGGCTGCGGGGCTGAGTCCTACGACCCGGCAGCCTGCACGCTCGTGATGGAACATGGCAAGGGGCAGGAAAGCGTAGTCCCGATGTGTGTGGCTCCCACCCGTGCCCACATAAATGCGTAGCAAGAAGGGACAAGGCATTGGTGCGTCGTTCGCGCGCTGTTACTGTACCGACGGTAGCTGGCAGGTTGTGTCGATGTTTTGCTGACGCGCATTCCTCACGCTCCGGGCGCCCGGCCAAGGCGATAGCACCACACAGACTCAATGCGACGCCACACCGCGCGGATAGCATAGCCGATGCGCACCTGCAGGCAGTCGACCGGCGTCCACGGATGAGCTGTGTAGACGAGCACTAGCGTAATGCAACGGCGTGCAGCAAAACAATGGCCGGGCGACAGTGTGACAAGCAGGGGCAAGAACAAGGCGAAGCAAAGCAGAAGAGGGGCCCGAATGTGTACGACAATTGTGGCGGGCAGGCCGAATGCGGTGCAACACGCCAACAGCACAACCGGAGGTGAGGAAGCGTTGCTGATGGTGAGGATAGGTGCTGCGACGTTCGGTAGGGGAGCTGTGGCCGCGCACTAGATGGGAGGAAGTTTCCGAGGTGTTGTTTCCGAGGCATTGTTTGTGGCTGATGTTTGTGGCTGATTAAGAAAGAAGCAGAGTTTCGGCTGTGAGCGGCTGGCGAGGAGAGGCGGGGGCTGTTGCGTTTTGGAAGGCGGGCGGAAGGCCGCACACGCCGGGAGTCGGGCAGGCTGTAGATTTCGCTGAAGCTGCGTTTGAGAAGGGAGCCGAAGGGACAGCTGGGGTGGGACAGTTGGTGTGGGACAGCTGGAAGGGACAACTGGAAGGGACTACTGGAAGGGACAGCTGGGAGGGACATCTGGGAGGGGACAGCGGATGTGGGACTGCTGGGGTGGGACAGCTGGGGAGAGGCACGGGACAGCTGGGGAGAGGCACGGGACAGCTGGCATGGGACGCTGGGTGGCTGCAGAGGCTGGCAGCGCTGGGGCTGGTACGTAGGTGGGTACTTGGGTACGCGGCTGGATGGAGCCCGGGCTCACGAAGAGCTCCCCGGTGGCATGACAGGAGGCGGCGTCTTAAAATCATCAGCCCTGCGGCACGGGAGCGCGGAGAGGGGACACGCGCACACACACAGGGCAAAACACAGCCAGGACGAAAAGCCCGCCAAGGAGCCCGCCCACGCAGCCAACACGCGCCCGCCGCAAACAGGCACTCACACGCGCACACACAACCCACAAGACGGCCGAGAAGCCGGCGATCACGCACCGCACGCCCCACACACGGCCGGCGGGACAGCACACTCCCGAAAACCAGCGCCCCTAACGCAAACCCAAGAACCCGACCTGCGCCGAACCGACAAGGAAAAAGCCCACACGCGCGCCAAGCCCCAAACTTAGCACCGACCTGTGTCCCTACCGTACAAACGGGAAACCAGAAGCCCAGCACGGGAACACCGGCACGGCCGTCCCCGCACCGCAGAGCGGTTCAGGGCAGCCGGGACCGGCGCCCCACCCCCAATCACCTACTACAAGCCACCGCACCGCTCGGTACCGCCGCTACCGTCGCCCAGGTCGCCGCTCCACGGCTGTCGTGCTGGCTGAGGCTGACGCTGCTGCGTCACATCTGGGGCTGCTGCTAACAGATGGACATATCGCTGCCGCTGTCAGAGGAGATGGACATGTCGTCGCCTGAGCCGATGTTGTTGTCGCCGTGGCACCAGGCCGCGTGGCCAGCAGGAGGGAAGGGAAGCGGTGGTGCGGGCAGGGCCGGCAGGACGACGGCGGCGGCGACTGGTGGCGCGGGGGCCGGAGGGGGAGGCGGCGGCGGGGCCGCCGGCGGAGGAGGGGGCAGATCCGGGGGCGGCAGGAGGCTGAGGAGCCCGCGTGAGGTCATGGTACCCGGCAGCAGTTGGCGATGCCGACAATAGAAGCGCATGAGGGCCTTGCGGAGGAAGGGGCGCGGGTAGGCGCGCAGATGCAGCCGCCGCAGCGTGCGCCGTGCTGACGTGATGAAGGTGCCGAGGGTGGTGCAGAGCCGCGCAAGGGTGACGAGGGCGCCGATGACAACGTTGAAGCGCACGTGCCGGGGGATGCAGGAGTAGAACGGGGTGAAGCGGGAGACGCCGAGCTGCGCAAACTTGGGGCTGTCGCGTTTGTCGTACGGCTGTAGGTCGTACACGACGTGCCCGTAGATGTTGCTGCTGTGGGGGGTGATGGCGAAGTTGAGGTAAGGCGTGGCGACGCCGGCGGCGGGTGTGGCGCCGGAGGCCGCCAAGGTGAGGTCGGTGGAGTAGATGCCAGGGATGCCGGCAAGCGATTGGGATTGCAGCAGCAGGTGGGGAAGGAAGGGGTTGCAGCAGCCGAGGAGGTCGTCGGTGTACCGCTGGGTGTCTTGGAACGCCAGTAGCACATCAAGGGCGAGGGAAGCTTCCGCGCACAAGGAGCTGGCGGAGGGCATGAAGACGCGGGTGTAGAGTGCGTGCTGCCAGCGCAACTCATCATAGGCAAGGACCAGGTTGGCAACGTACGAAGCGAAGTTGGCGCCCATGGCGACGCCGCGAATTTGCAGGTAGGGCTGGCCGCGGTAGGAGGTGTAGGCATGCGCAAGCAGGGCGCGCAGCACCGTGCGGAGGACGCCGGGCGTCCACATATAGTATCGGCCGTGAGCGTCGAGACCTCGATGCGGATGGGGAGCAGGCGGGGGGCGCCCGCGGCGGGCGGCGGAGGTGGATTTGGGGCTGGCGCGGGCAAGCCATGCGGCTTCGGTAGGCCACTGGGCTTCGGCTGCACGGTTGTACGGGTAGAACTGGAGGCCGGCGGCTCCATCATGCAGGGTGGAGAGGACGAGGGAGAAGAGGTTGACCAAATGCTCGATGCAGGTAGGAATAGGCAGGTTGGTGAAGAGCCGTTCCACGTCATATGTGCACACGGCCTGCAGCCTGCACGACCTCAAGTGTGTGTGTGTGTGTGTGTGTGAAAAAATAGATAAACCTTCATCCTGGGACAGCTCCAACTAACGCCGAACGAAATCGTGCACGGCACCCCCACCCCCCTCAGCCGTACCGGAGCTGCGGTTGGGTGTCGGTAGCTGCCGCGGCTGGGAGCTGGTAGTTGTACGGTGGGCCGGCTGGGAAGCTGCCGAGCCTGGGGGCACGCACACAGGTCGTTGGCATTAGTCGGGTAGCTGCCGCGGCTGGGAGCTGGTAGTTGTACGGTGGGCCGGCTGGGAAGCTGCCGAGCCTGGGGGCACGCACACAGGTCGTTGGCATGAGTCGGGTAGCTGTACGGCTGGGAGCTGGAAGTTGCGCGGGAGACCGGCTGCGAAGCGACATGAGTGCACAGGTGTACGGCGGAGGTCAGGGGGTGGTGGCTGGCGGTTAGCGTGGCGCACGAGTGGGAGCTGGCCAGGGGTCGTAACTTGTTTTGGGGGTAATGTCTAGCTCCAGACAAAAACGGCCGGGTGGCCGCCATCTTTTGTCTGGGCACATGGCGGTTCGGGGGCTTCTCCATAGGAAATCGGACAAAACCCGCCCCGAAACCGGGCCAACAAAGTCTCACCCCAGACATTAGCCCCCGGGAGGAATGTCTAGAAAACGGCCAAAATGGCCAATTAATGTCTGGAGACATTAAGATAGGAGCCCTGGAGCTGGCAGTTGCATGTGGTGGGAAGCTGCGTGTGAGCTGCGTGTAAACTCAGATGGGATGCATGGGGCTGCGCCTTTCCATGAGCTGCATCTGGGCTGCACACGGGATTCACACGGACTGCACTGTAACTGGCGCGGCGGGGCGGCGCCAGCCGGCCCCGCCGCGCTGGGAAGTGGCGTGTGGGATGTGATGGGATGTGATCCAGCCAGGTGAGGACATGGCCGCGTGCGGTGCACTGCGTGCACCGGTGCGGCGCGTCAGTCTTCCTTATCAGAGCTCATACGCGGCTGCGGCTGACCGGCGCGGCGAGGGGTGGCTGGCGCCCCCCTCCCCCCCCCTGCCGCGCAAGGGGGCTGCACTGAAACGGGCGCGGCGGGGGCGGCGCCGCGCTGTGGGGCGAAAGGAGCGAGGCACAGAAACTCAAGGGAAACTCAGCCAAAACTCGGAGGCAACTCGGAGGAAACTCGGCTGAAACTCCGAAGTCGAACAATTGAGGCTGTTCTTAGTCTTTTTGCTCTTGTGAGTAATTAGCGACTAGCGTCAGTTCTTCATCGCCTTGCGAAGCGCGCGGTAAGCGTCGGAGCTCATGTCCTCTTGCAGCTGAGCCGCGGGCAGCCATTCAGCCTTGGGAAATCCTTTAAATCTCACCAAAAACCAGGGGTGCGGGGTGGCCAACTCGGCCCATGTGATCGGTAACGGTCGGCAACCGCCCCCATTTCCCAGTTGCGACCAGGCCCCGGCCCGATTTCTTTGCATAGACCAATAAGGAGTACCCCATAGAAGACCCCTGGCGCGCCGGGCGACTAGTTTACTGGCCTTTGACCGACGTTTGAAATTCACCGAGCAATTCTGCAACCTTTCCCTTTTTGGAGCGCCTGGCGCGCCAGGAACCCTCCATGTAATCATATAGACTAGATGGAGCCATTATCTGGTCGCGGGCGGATCTTAACACTCTGCTTGGCGCTACTGCTGCCGGTGAGACGTCGGCCTCGTGCTAAGTCGCCGGGATAACGGAAATGTCCTACTGGAGCCTGCATAAGTAGGATGGGCTGCGTCTCATAACAATATGTGGTGTCAACGCGACAAAACAAATGCGCATTCGGGTCAGGACACACACGGAAGCTTGCACAACCCCCGAATAGGCATCTCAGATACATATGGTAGCGTATGAGCCAGGCACGCAACATGCAGCGGCGCCAACGCGTATACAACTCTGTGGCGTAGAATTTCAATGCGCGGGATCAGCTGGGGCTGCAGCCCGCGGCTGCCAGGTGCGCCATGTCTGCTGAGAAGGTTAAGAATGAGAGGTCCCAGGGGTCAGGGTCTTCGATACTAGGATATTGGGAGACATGCACGATTGACCTTTACATATTTGCTATCCTCGAAGCGCGACACTTCGAAGTGTGTTTCGCCACGCGTGCCCGCAGGCTTGTTTGCAGGCGCAGCTGGTGGTGCCTCTTGAGCTTCAATAGCACGTGTAGCCTGCTGCTGAGTTGTGGCAAGAGCACGCGCAACACGCCGCACCTGGCGCTGCTCCTGTGCTGCCTCTGCCTGGCGCCCCGCCTGCTACCCTGTAGTCACTTTACGAACCAACAGCATTTCCGACGGGCTATGCAGGCGTCGCTTGCCCTCCATGGCGAACCTATAGCCCTTCTGCCGAGTCACGGTGTAAAAATGTCCTGTGAATAGGTGGCCACCTCCTTGTCGAACAGCTCCGTGCCCTCCAACAATCGTACGCGGTCACCAGGCTTGAACCCCTCACCACGCGCATGTTCTCAGCATGCTGCCCCTGATGCAGCGACAGCATGAAGTCCAACCCTGCAAATGCCTCATCAGAGGGCGGAGCTCCCCCCCACCACGCTAAAAAAGGCATATTTTTGGCCCTGGGTGCCGTGGGTGAGAGCGTGGCAAAGCTCTTCTCGCCAGTGGCGGTGGCCCAGGTGGCCTAACCCCGGAAGATCTATTTCTGGGTGCTACTTTCTGGGTGGTCTGGCACCCCTGACACGGGCTGTTTCAGAGCCGCTCTGTCTCTGGAGGGATCTGCACAGGCCTCTGGAGGGCTTTGGAGGGCTCTGAAGGGCTCTGGAGGGCTCTAAAGCGCTCTGGAGGGCTCTGCAGGGCTCTGGAGGGCTCTAAAGCGCTCTGAAGGGCTCTGAATCGCTCTGCAGGGCTCTGAATCGCTCTGAAGGGCTCTGCAGGGCTCTGAAGGTAACTGACAAGAGAAGGTGGCTCTCCCTTGCAAGGGAAAAGTGGGCTGTGCCGCCACGCCACGTCCTCCGTCTGAGGCCGAAGGTTCCGATACTAGCCTCATCTCCCGGACATAGCCGGGGTCGGTTTGTACAGGCACCGCCCGCCATATGTGCCCAGTCGCGCCCAGCTATCAAGCACTAGTGCAGCAGGTAGCAGGCCAACCAGACAGCAAGGAAAACCTCTCAACACCCCTGCCGCTGCAGCCGATTGCCTGCTACGCCATCCTCGTCAGCACAGGTCGCTAACCAGACAACACCGGCAGGTCTCAACCTGCGCGCCGGCGCCGCTTTGAAGGCGGCGCCGCGCTGTCCTCCTCCACGTGGCCTTGCCCGCCCCCTCTGCTCCGAACATGCGCGCCGCCACTGCCGCTGGGCCCAGGGCCGCCCGTGCCGCCACCACCACCGGGCCCAACGCCGTGGCCGCTGCTGTTGCCGCCGGTAGGCGCGGTGCCACCGCCGCCGCCACCGCCGTCTCCAGGCCCTGCACCGCCGCCACCGCCACCGCCACCGCCACCGCCGCATGCCGCATGTTTGTAGCCGAGTTGGCGTCGCGGCCCTGCAGTTCAACATGCAAACAGGGCGTGTGTCATCCCATGTGTCATCCCGTGTGTCACCCCGTATCATCTCCAAACCGCCCTGTGTCATCCCGTGTCATCCCGTGTCATCCCGTGTCATCATCTCCAAACCGACCTGCCGACCCAAACCTGCCCCAAACCTGCCATCCCACTTACCCACACAGTCCCGCAGTGTTGGCACACTTGGACGTCGCGGGCACGCGAGCCACCAAACGGAATGACAACTTCCAGGCAGAAAGTTTGAAGTTGGCAGCTCTTCCTTTGTGGAATCCGCGTGACAGGGCTGCTTTCCTTGCGACCTCGCGACCTCGCGAAAGTTAAGAAGTCCATGGACTCGCGAGGTCGCTTCTCGCTCCAGCCGAGTTTTCCCTGCCGCCTATTTTTTTACAATAGGGAATAGCAATTTATAATACGTGGCGCTCGCGGTTTGCACCAGTTTGGCACTTTTTGTCAACGCAGGCAGGCAGGCAGGCAGGCAGGCAGGCAGGCAGGCACGGACAGGGGCAATCCTGGGGGGCTTCGCCCCCCCTGGATCGCTTCGCTCAGGGGGCTCAGCCCAAAAAGGCCCCGATGCGACCGCAAGGGCTCCATCCGAAGGGGCAAGGGGCAAGCCAACACGAGCACCGCCTGTGCGCCCGGCCGCCCTGCATGCTTGGCGGGCCAGTACCCTGTTGGCCCACTATCCAGTTGCAAAGGCCGCGGCAACCCACAAGTGCGAGGAGTCCATAAACAAGGGGTGTCAGCTTTGTACAGCTGGAAAATGGGCTGAGCCCCTAGGAATACATGGGCCCCAATAAAGCCATAGGCTGGTTGACTTCTGCAACCAAACGAGCTTCAGGGCCCATGCCGATGCTGCACGGGCTCCGGCTCAGAACTCAGGGGAACACCTGGGCCAGCCCAAGCCACGCGTGTCTGGATCCCACACGCCACCCACGCCAGTCAAGGACTCCCTTGCCGCCAGTCCCTGGCATTTTCTACACCTCAACCTTGCCCCAAGAACTACCCGACGTCCGACACTCCTCGGGCCAGGCGCGGGGCGAGAGCGACCACCCGTAGCATTCAGACCGGCGACAGGCATTTCCTAGCAAGTCGGCGAAAGCTCGCGCTATGGTTCCCCACGCAAATTGCCGTCAACATATTTTGAAGTATAGATGCAATTAACGCGGGCTTGACTTGCTTTTCGCGCGACCTCGCAGAAGTCAATTGTCGATTCTCGCAAGAAGGCACTTCTCGCTCCGCCCGAATTTTCCCTGCCACCTATTTACATGCAATAGGCAATAGCAAATACTAATACGTAGCAGTCGCAGTTTGCGCCAGTATGATACTTTTTGCCGACGCAGGCAGTACCTCTGCGCTGCCATTCCACCCTCTGGCTGTCATAGTCCCCCCTATCCAACGGGACACAGGCAGGCACAGTTTCTCCTCCGTGGGTCTTACAAAGCAGCTGAGCGTGTGAGTCAAGCTCGGGCCTGCGCGCCTCGGGGGACAGCTGCTGTCGGCGGTCGCGCTTGCGCTTTGCGTCAGCCTTGCGGCGGCTCAAGGCAGGCTCGTAGTCCGAGTCCGAGTCGCTACCCGGCATTTAAGTTAAATGTAGCAAATACTAATACGTAGCAAATACTAATACGTAGCAAATACTAATACGCCGCGAAGGCCGCATTCAATAAGTGCGCAACGGCGGGTCCTGGGCTCGGCCCGCCGGCGCCCCGCCCAGCGGCCAGCAGCATTGCATTCTTGAGGATGGCGCAGGCGGTGCAATCTGGATGGGATCTGTGACGCGTCACGACGTACTACGGTACTAGTGGCACGCAGCACACTACTGCACAAACGAGTCGCTGTCGATCACCAGCTTGTCAGTGCCATTTTGGGCTAAGGGGTGAAAGTTGGTGCTGAAAAAGAGGCTTGGTGCTTGTAAACGCCTGCCTGCCTGCAGCACCCACACCCGCTTATCCCTCATACGGCCCATTGTATGTTACAGCTGTGGGTCTGCCTCTGACCCAGGCCCAACACACGGCTGCTGCAGCCTACCAGTCACTTACGGACTGGCGAGAGCGCCCTCAAGCACGCGGCACTCAACACCAAAGCCTACGGCACGGAATTCCCTCCAGAAGCAGGTCTGTCTCGCTGCGCTCGGGGAACTCAGCCCAAAAAACTCCAGAGGAGTTGAGAAATACAACAGAGATGTTGAATGTTTGGCCCCCGTGGGCCTGTGGCGAATGGTGAGGCAGGAGCGAATGAGGATAACAGTGCCGCCGGTTACAACTTTGTTCTGCATCACGGCGGTGGGTCGGCGGCACCGCCGCAGTGCTCAATCTCGCACACCTTATTCCCCCCATAACTTATGGGCACTGTAATTGTTAACACCTTCCATGAGGCACCTACCATTAGGCACCTACCATGAGGCCACAAAGCCCAAGCCCACGCGGGTACCACTCTGGTCATTTGCTGTGTCCAAACTTTGACAGCCTGGTAGACCCAATAGGTATCATCTGACCAGGCCGCCAGCATACCTACGGCTTCGTCTCGTTGTGTAGTATACGGCTACTATGGTGCGGAGCTACGAGGAGGCGACCTGAAAGGCCGTACGGCTGCAGCCGTGCATGGGGTGTGCAGTGGGACACGCAAATATTTTCGTCGTGAAAACTAAAAGCGTGATAGCGTGATGGATAGAGTACGTACAGTGTATGCAGGATACGCAATCGCCACTGTAAAAAGAATAGGCATCAAAAAGTTATGTGCACAATTGTCCGGGGGGGTGCATGCTCCTAGCCAAACCCACACGTTTGGGGGGCTCTGGGAGTCGCCCGAGGCAAATCCTACCGCAGTATTTAGACGCCGCCTTTTTGTAGGTACATAACTTACATCATAAGTGGGCATTAGCGCTCGGCAGAGGACAAAACATGTTGGTCAGGGCTCAAGTCGCGAAATTGACCAGAGCCCATATCTCGCATAGGCGGTATTTTGGGCCTGTATCTAGTGCCGTCGACTAAGGTTCACCGAGAGATGTCATCCGGACTGCGTAGGGCGAATTCCAGTAAGTCCTGGCGAGCGCGACATTTAGCATTTCGACTTCGGCTCCCGCTCGAGTTTGTGCCCGGAAATCATTCAGGGACCTTATTATATGTCACATGATGACATTTCGGCAGTCTAGGGCATTGGACACACGCAGTCCCTAGGGACTTGCCGGAGTGGTACCCGCGTGCCCAAGCCTAGGCGTTCACAGACCGCAAGCACTTACTGGGATACACCAACAGCCCATGTATCCCGCAGCTTGTTAGCACCTCCATAAGCTGCGAGGGGAAGGCACGGATGCCACGTCCAAACCTAGCAATTCGCTCAGCCGTTTTGTTCCCTCATTATATTCTTCAAATATGTAAATGTACTATGTTCATATTATATGAATGGCAAGTTATGGCCGGCATTAAGGGAGGTCTTGACCACGCAGGTCCACGGTAACGCTAGACAACGCTTCTTTCAATATGTTTCCTCCAGGCCACGGCTGATGAGCAGTTGCTTATCTCAACCTTATCGATCGGCGCTAGAATCAAAGAACTATCTTTTTGAGCCGGGCTACGGGAAATCCTTATGATAAGCGAAATCGTTGTTTCTGACAAGTAATTTGCCAAAATCGCGCGAAGGTGCCACGCTATCGAAAAATTGCTCCTGACTTGGCCAAACTGTTGAACCGGGCCCGATGGGCCCATCGCTTAGGCCCCATCTGCCACCGATTTGGGTTGCGGTCGGGTCCGCTTCCTGGTGCTTCCTTGTCCCTTCCAGACAAGTCCTAACCATTCCATGCATTTGCAAACACTGGCTGCAGCATAGATAAGGTTCCATCGAGGTCGCCATGGCCGAGACCGTGTCGTCCGTGAGCAACATTTTAATCGCTCGGCCCTGACTTATACTTAGCGTTATGGCTGTATCCCACCCACTCCTGTCACCTCAAGGACCTTGGCAAAAGGAGGAAGGAGAGAAAGTGGAGGAAGGAGAGAAACTGCAACAGGAACTTAACGACATAGGAGCGGAAATAGCCCGGGTGTCGGCCCAAGCGGAGTCGGCGAAGGATGCCGAGGACAAGCGCTACTTCCGGGAGAAGGAGCTCATGCTACGGAAGAAGGAGCTCATGCTTCTCGAAGCGCGCGGTATGTGTGGAGCCCAAACAAGTTCATCATGTTTATTGTGTGGTTGGCATTTTGTCTAGGTCAAGATCGCGCGCCTGAAACCTGCAGCGGCATGCAACTTGTTATGTTAACGCGTCCCCCGACCGCTCCCATGGCGTGCACCTCCCCCTACAGGCTCGCTGCCGGCTGCTGCTGGTGAGCATCTCTCAGAGGCTTTAGGGTGGGATCGGCACATTGGTAGTTGTTGGGGCTGCGGGTGGGACGTGGCGGTGCCAGACCAGTGCCGGTGAGTGAGAGGCGAGGCCACCATCCTGGTCCGTGTCCTTTCCACGAAACCTTCCTCCAAATAGCTTCAAGCCTTGCGTAATCGAAGTTCTGACCTTCAAGTCCTCCGGGAGCGGATTAGCGGGCATGGGGCAAGGCCCCGGACGCGGAGCGGCATCGGAGACGGGTGCGGGACGAGCCTCAACGATGGTTTGGGTCGGGTTCGGTCGAAGAAATTTGCGGAGAGCCAGGTGACAGGGGATGCGTACCAGGGTAGTTCAAGAGGCTGGCTCCGCCTGGGCACAAAGTCTCAGAGCCTAGGCGAAGCCAGCCATTCGCCGGAGCCTCACGGCCCTCGGGCTCTGGCCTTGTTGGCGGGGCGTGATTCGTTCCGCCCTGGCGATGCTGACTGCCTGCATTGCCTTGTGATCACTTTCACGTTGTGCAGGTGCGGCGGCTGGCCAGGGCACAGCACAAGCTGGTAAGTGGGACGATGCGCACAGGGTAGCGGATGATCACGACACGGCGCGGCTCAGAGGGTGGCCGCTGGACGGGGGTGGTGCACAGTGAGGTTGGGTGTGCACGCTGTCCCTCCCCGTTCACCAGCCTGCATCGTGCACGTGCAGCGCCGTTCCAACCTGCGCATGCCTTTTGTTCATATCTTCACTTAGTTTGCATCTGTGGTTCGGTCGCTTTCATGTGATGCAGGCGCGGCGACTGGCTTGGGCGTAGGGAGCGCGCCAGGGGACGGTGAGTTTGTATTCTGGCCTCGGGTCTAGGCGCCGCGCCTTAGCACCAGCCTTAGCATCCTATGGGCGGGCCATCGCGAAGAGCACGGCATAGTACGCTGGCCGTCGCGGGGATCCACCTCGGCCACTGAAGGGCACAGCTGCCCTATGATTAGACTGAAAGCGCATTGGGGTACTGTAGTGTTAGTCTGCAATCTTCAACTGCTATCTTGATGTATCCTTTCTGCTTACCCACTGGCTCATTAATACGTCAGTACAGGTAGACCGGGGTATTATCGTATGTTTTTAGAGCATGGTACCGACCCATGGTGCCGACCCAAGAGCATGTTGGTCATGTAAACCGGGTCATACGACCATAGGGATATATGGAAGAGGTTGGCACAGTGGGGGGGGGCGCGCTAGCAACATAGCACATGTGCGTGGGTCCGCGCGCAGGGGGTCCATTACGCCACTTTCTGGAAAACCGGGGTATTATCGTATGGACTCGGAACAGCTCCCAAATGCCCGCCGCTGACTGCGCCCGCCGGCGCACATGCTTCCAATACAATATATGGCATGTCTGCGAGCTCTGGTCGTTGAGCCGACGGCCGTGTGCTGCTTCGAGCTGCGATCCCCCGCCTGCGAACCGTGCCGGCCGTGCACGCAGCCGCTTTTGCGCTGCACCATAATTTTGTATTCATAAACATATACCGAAAGCCTCGTAAACGCTTACATTTTATCTTTCAGGTCCACGGCAAGTGCATTTCGAGAGACATTGAACGTCGCAACGCAGCAAGCTTGTTGAACTCCCTGAGCTGCTATGTATTACCAATGTAACATATACATGATTATTATTGCGCATTTTGGCGACGTTTTTGGGGCTACCTCGGTCGCGGACATGTCGACCACCGCGGCCACGCATGTCCAAAACCCGTGGGTGCTAACCTAGTGCCGGACCCCCCGTTTATCCCCTCAGTAATTGCGAACACGGTGCATAAACCTTAAGTCCGGGGGCATAGCCTGAAATCGTATGAAACTAGTGAGCACTGGCCTCAATACGGTAATCCCCCGGGTACGATAATACCCCGGTCTATCTGTGTAGGAACTGCTCTTCCACACGCTCTTCCTTGGGGCTTCTAGTAAGCGCTATTACCTCTCATGCCTTCAGCTCTGTGCATGGTGTGAACGCACATAGATTGTACGCCAATCACTAAACATGTGTTTGCTCCGGAATAAACACCTGCAGTTGTTCTCGAGCGGCTGGAGCAGCTCAAGCTGGAGCTTGGGGAGCAGGCCAAGCAGCTCAAGCTGGAGCTTGGGGAGATCCGGGAGGAAATCAGGGACCAGAGCCAGTTCGTACGAGTCCTGATGCAGGGCGAGTTCACAGCGACATCCAGCAAGGACAGCACGCCCTACCGCGAGAATGCCTTCAGGTACTACGGCTACAGCGCCAGCCCCAAGACCGTGCAGTGCATGGTGACCGGAGAGCACATGCCAATCGCCAGTATCAAGGCGGGGCATATCTTCCGTCAGGGCTGGAACCGGGGTTTCCTGGTAAGTCTGGTTGGCTGCGGTGTGGATTTGCATACTATCTTATTAATTGTGCCCGGAGTGGGCTAACACATGAGCATGCTACCAACCAGACTGGGTCTCTTCCACCCGGCCCTGTCCTTGGGCCGCTTCGCATCCACTTTATAGTTGCTTACTGAATCCCCTTCCCCCCGCCGCGCTTCAGAGTTTGTATCCTCTTGCTGTTGCGCGTATGGGTCCGGGTGACGCTTGTTATCAATCTTGAGCCAGTCCTTTCCTCAACAGTCTATGTGATTAGAGCTGCTCACACACGCACACACACCAAAACAAGAAATCCTCCATTTACTCCTATGCTGTGCAGCCGCTGCTGGGCGTCACCTCCGTGCACGACCCGCGCAACATCATCCTGGTCCGCACGGAAGTGGAGACCGCTTTCGACCGGTTTGAACTGGCCATCATTCCCCAGAACGAGAACGGCGTTGAGTGTTATCAGGTGCGCAAGAATGCTGGTTCCGGGGCAGGTGAGGGGTGGGTAGTCAATTCGCCGCATTGCAGCAGTCCCTCCAGAAATGTGGAGCTGTCATTGAAGAGTATGATGCCCCCGGATCAGCCCCTTCAAACTAATGGCTACTCATCATTCTCTCAGGGGAGCGCACTCGGATGGCTTCGAGGAATCGTGTCTTGATGGCTTGCAAAAGGGCCATATTCCGCACTTGAAAGTTGTGCGATCCCTTGATAATGCAGATCTACGTGCTGAAGGAGTCGTTGCTGCTGAACCCGCGGGAACAGTTCATTGGAACGGGCGACACCGCCAAGTCGGATACCCACAAGTGGAAGGACGTGCACACAAAGTACCTGCACGTGGCAGGCGACAACCTGCCCGCCCGCCGCCTGCTGGCATTTCACGCACACCACGCAATCAAGCACGCTGTGAGCGCCGGCTGGCAGAAGCCTGGCGAAGTCATAGTGTCGCAGGCGGGCTGGGTCTCGCCTGGGTATGACCGCGAGTTGATGCGCAAGTATCTGGAAGGAGCTGTGACATCAGAAGGCCTGCTGATAGCAGCCAGCGAGGACAACCAGTCGCAGTAGGTAGCAGCAAGGTAAGAGGTAGTAGTCGCTGGAGGCAGGAGGACTCGTTACGAAGCTAGGGGCGTGAGTTGTGTCGTCACCCCGGAGCTTTTGGTGAATGGACATGCGAGCACGCTGGCCGTCACGGGATCCACCTATAGTATGTGATTGAGCTACCGTGAAGAGCGCGCGAACACTCCTGCCGCTGGGATCCACCTGTGCTGCTGTGGGATCCACCCGTGACCCTGTACACGCAGCAGCTGCGCGGGACAATCCAACGCACATTGGGGTAGTCGTTTGCCCGCGACCTTGACGCTGCATTCGCACTGGGATCCGTTGTGCCTCCCCTGCTGCAGGCTCGCTGCCGCCGGCTGCTGCTGGTGAGCATGGTGAAGATCGGCGTGCAGTTAAGGGGACAGGCCGCAGAGCGGGGCCATCGCGCACTGGGCCGGTTGGGTAGAGGGTGACGCAGAGCAGTGTCACTCAGTGGGATGAGGGGCCACTATCACCATGCCAAGATCAAGTATTGCCGTGCCCTGGTTGACTGGGTGTTGAAGTTGCGCCCCGGCAAGCCGCTCCGGGTGATGGCTGTGACTCTGTCGGTACCATCCGTGCGTTACCTTGCACTATTCCCCCCCCGTGCTGCTGTTCGTGGGGCGCTCGGCGCCGCAGCTGCTCTCCAGCGCTGCAGACGGGGCCGGTAAGCGTATAGCATGCGCCTGCACCTGCACCTCCGTGTGCGGGGTTAATATTAGGCGTGCTCGTTACGCAGGAGGAGAGGCGTGCGTGGTTTGAGTTGGGCAGGAGGAGTCCGGGGGAAGGCGCATGTGGGTACAGAACCTCATCCTACAGTTTCCCGCTGCCTGCGACCGACCTGCATTGCCTCACGCCACTTCACCTGCAGGCAGCGCCGCTGCTCCACCGTCAATCGTGCTTCTCCGTCCATGGTCCGCTTCTGTTCGTCCTGCAGACCGCGGACCTGCTGTCAAGGAGGGGCCTCGAAGGCTGCAGTCGGCTGTGACGGTGCTAGCTTGCGCAGCTGAGCGAAGTGCCGGCGACAGTGGCATTGCGCAATGTGACGTGGTGGAGAACGAGCAAGAGTCCAGGAGGGTCATGTGCACGGGCTGGGGCTGGGGCGGCTGGGAAGGCAATACTTGGCAGTGAACCGGCGAGACGAGTGGATGCTGTCGTTGCCGAGGAGAGGCCAAGAAGGCGCGCGGGCGCCTGGCAGTGGTTTACGGCAAGGACTACCAAGCATGACCGCGAGCAGCTCGCTCCAGGACGCGGACTTGCAGCTAGCTGCTGCTGTTGCCCGAGCGAGCAATTAGTGTGCGTGGTCCAGCATGGGCAAGTTGAGCGAGCGGGTCTGCGGCGCGATGGTGTTAATGGTGATGGTATCCCCGCTGGGCTGCTGAGCCCTGCAGGGATGGAGTGCGAGTTGCACCAGTACGTGTGGGCTGCGAGCTTATGCAGCGATAAGGCTGGGGGGGGGGTACTGGGCCGTGTTTTGTGTTGCATGTGATGTGAGGTGTGTGCGAGTCTGTTCTGTGCGAGCTGTCTCTACGCCACCTGCCACTGAGTAGCTAAACGGAGGTGGTTCTCTTTCATCGCGGTCGGCCCTGCTTCTGGAGGGAATTCCGTGCCGTAGGCTTTGGTGTTGAGTGCCGCGTGCTTGAGGGCGCTCTCGCCAGTCCGTAAGTGACTGGTAGGCTGCAGCAGCCGTGTGTTGGGCCTGGGTCAGAGGCAGACCCACAGCTGTAACATACAATGGGCCGTATGAGGGATAAGCGGGTGTGGGTGCTGCAGGCAGGCAGGCGTTTACAAGCACCAAGCCTCTTTTTCAGCACCAACTTTCACCCCTTAGCCCAAAATGGCACTGACAAGCTGGTGATCGACAGCGACTCGTTTGTGCAGTAGTGTGCTGCGTGCCACTAGTACCGTAGTACGTCGTGACGCGTCACAGATCCCATCCAGATTGCACCGCCTGCGCCATCCTCAAGAATGCAATGCTGCTGGCCGCTGGGCGGGGCGCCGGCGGGCCGAGCCCAGAACCCGCCGTTGCGCACTTATTGAATGCGGCCTTCGCGGCGGCGCGTTGCCATTTGGCAGCAGCGCTGCTGGGCCCCGACGGCTGCCGCTGCAAGTGTGGCACCAAGGCCGCCGGGTACAGGCATGGCATGTGCGGCGCGTGTTACGAATGGGAGCGCCGGTGCAAGTAGAGCGCAACTGTGTGTGTGAAGTGCTGTCGTTTTGAGGGCCCACGGGACGAGGCACGTTAACTGACTCGGATGTGGCATTGCTCCGATGGCGGCTGTTGTTGTGAGGGCGCTCGGATGCGACCTGGCTGCCGTACAAGCGAGCAGAGCGACCGGTGAAGCCACTCGGGCCTACGTGCCCTCGCGCCCATGCACCCACTGCATGGTGCACTGTACCACTTCACACGCCTTGCCAGCGCTGGAATGGGAACTTCCCGGTGCTCACTTGTGTGCTGGCTCAGCCCGTGTTCTGCTTCGGCGCGCAGGCCGCTTGCGTGCCGGACTCAAGCCCTCCCCTTCAGAGCCCTCAGAGCCCTTCAGAGGCCTGTGCAGATCCCTCCAGAGGCTGAGCGGCTCTGAAACAACCTTTGTTAAAAATGCCAGACCATCCTTAAAGGATGCGGATTACAATTGAAGGGACAACCCGACAAGCGGGGGCACGCCGTACCCACGCCGCGAAGGGCCATCTGCGACCCAGAGAAACAACACCCGCCCCCTGGTTGGCTGCCGACCTTCATAGTGTTACGCACATGAGTCGAAGCCAAGCCGAAGCCCGCCAAAGCCCCACCGCCACGTAACACCCCTCATCTCGTTTAGGTCTTTTGGCGGCAGCACCAACGCACAACAAGGCGCGACAGGCCAGAGGTCTGCCGACATCCCCATCAAACGCAAGCACCACACATTTTCTCGACGGCGTCACAGACGCGCAATGCCTTGGCCCGGAGGCCCATGTCCTGAAACGTCCTTAAAGCAGCAGGATGCCGCTTCCGAGCTCTGGCAGCCTGCGAGCAGCTCACGCGGGCAGAGGGGTGGTATGGGGTATAGGATTGGTCCCGCCGCCGGTCACCCCTCCGTGGATTGGATTGGCCAGAGTAGGATTGGACCCAGCACTTGAGGATTGGGTTTGACCGGCCAGGGATTGGAATACCACTTTTGGGGATTGGGTTTGTTCGGGTGAGGATTGGTGTTGGCACTTGAGGATTGGGATAGGGCAGGTGAGGATTGCTTTGCGCACTTTCGGATTCGGATAGGACAGTTGGGTTTTGGTCCTTGCAGACTGTCCCGGGCTGTCCTGACACCGCTGCAATGCTGATTCGGGTCGGTCCTTAGGGTTTCGACGCGGGTACCACTCCAGGGGTCAAGGGCGGGATCGCGAGGTCTATGCCCAGATTATCGCCCCGACCATTGAATTGGCGTCCTATACATATAATAAGGTCCCTGGATGGTGCTCGGGCATAATTTCGAGCGAGAGCTCAAGTGGAAATGCTAATTGTCGCGCTCGCCAGGACCCCGCCAACTTAGCCTGAAGCTATCTTGTTTACATATATACTAGAAATTACATTGGCGGCAATTGATTCAGGCCCCAAACAGCGCATATGTGAGATATGGGCTTGGGTCAATTTCGCGACTTGAGCCCCGATAAGCATAATTTGGACGTTTGCCGACCACTTCTGGCTAATCATGATGTTGGTTATGTACCTATTTAAAGGCGGTGTCTAATCTGTGCGGTAGGATTTGCCCCGGGGCAACGTCCAAGGGCCGCCACGCGTGCGGGTTTGGCTGGGAAAACGCACCCCCGGACGGCAACCCAGTTTCACCAGGGTCGAGGGAAAAGGGTCGAGAAAAGGGTCAGCACCCTTGTACGAGTTATTGCTCATAGTGAAAAGGCCCGTGGAAGAAGGGGCTCCCCTAGACCCCATCCAGCCGCCTGGTGGTACCCGCGTGGAGCAGCTGCATAAGGACCTGAGCCTGAGGCGATGAATTGAAGGAGCGCACGGCTTACCCCCCACCGTTAACTGTCCCAGTAAGTACGATAATGTTTACAGCTGGCTATGCGCCAGCGCCTACGAATGGCCATTTCTCGGTTTTACTAGAGTTCTGCGTGTATGCGCCCTGCCCCCCAGCGCCCGTCGTGCACTCGCGCGATTCCCACCCCCGCCGGAGCCCAACTGTCAACCGTGTGAAAGCGTTTGCACCCAGAGGCAGCTTATGGCACAGGGGCAGCCCCATGCGTCTCTCTGAGCTTACACGCAGCTCACACACGCAGCTTCCCAGACGGCGCACGACTATGCACTGCCACTCGCGCGCCGCGCCAACCACCAGCCTCTGCCGTGCTCCGCCGTGCTCAGACGCAGCTTCCCACACGCGTGCGCGCTCAACTGCCAGCTCCCACTCGCGCGCCTGTCGACTAGCGCCAACTGCCCGTGTGCGTCACTACATACAGGTAGCTTCCGAGCCGGCCGCCATACAACTACCTGCTCACACTCGCGCAGCTGCCGACTGCCACGCTACCTCCTGTACGGCTGAGGGGGGTTGGGGTGCCGTACACGAGTTAGTTGGGGGTTAGTCGGAGCTGTCCCAGGATGAAGGTTTATCTACCGTACTGCCACGCTCAATTGGTGACACCAATTTGGTGAAAATCACCAATTTGGTAGCAGGGAACATTGTCGACTAGGATTTGCCAGAGCCCGTCACCAATGCCTGTGCACTCTGAATCCAAGTCGGGCGAAAACACGCAAACAGGCTGCTTTGGCTAGTGACGCTATTCCTATACTAAGCAATAGTGTACGCACAATGCTCAGTGTAGCCCCCAAAGGCCCTAAGCAGCTTAAGCTGTGGGACATTGGCTGGATAGCGCCTGACTGCGCCTGCAAGCGCGGGGCTTGTGTTGCAGCTGCCGGGGCCGGAGACGCTGGGTACGATTTGGGGGGTCCCATCACCAATTCTGTGACACGGGTGTACTTCGGCCTGGCTTCTGCCAGAGCCCATCACCAAAATCTGTGTCAGACTGTTTAATTCCAACGCGATTTCTTCCTGTCACCAATTATAAAATCACCAATTGAGCGTGGCAATACGGTATTTTTTTTGTGTGTGTGTGTGTGTGTCGCATGCACTCGCCTGCCGTGACAGTGTGCCCTGGTGTGCCTTGACCCTCGTCGCCTCGTGCCCTGTGTAACTTGCCCAACACATTTACATCTGCACCTGGCAGCAGGGTCCCACCGCCTCTTACCCCTGCCACCTCCCGTTCGGAGACTGCGTTGGGAGGGAGCTCGCAGCAGCGCGGGTTTTGCGTGTCGGCCAAATGCTGACCTTGCTCGGGATGATGTGCCCTCATGGCGCAGGCAACGGCCGCGCTGCTGGCGGGGTGCCACCAAGGAAGAGGTTAGAGGTGGCGGCGAAATCCCGCAGCCTGCCGCGTTCGGCAATGGAGGCGGAGGCGGCTAGGGCAAGCAAGGGCCTTGGCCAGGGCTTGCATCTTAAGGGAACGGCAAGAAACGCCCCCAGAGGCAGGCCATCGGGCGAGAAAGATTGGGCATTTCCGCGGGCGCATTCTCGCCGCGTGGGGCTGCATATGGTCGTCGAATGTCGCCAACTACCCCTTCCCGGCAGGGGGGCGCTAAATACGGTGGCGGAGTGACAGGCGCTGGAGTGGATGGCTCGGTGGGGCTGGGGGCTCCGGCGGGCAAGGATCGGCACAGCGACACAGCGACATTGGGCGGGGGGCAGGAGTGTGGAATCGGAAGCAGGCTCAGGGCAATGCGCTGCGTGCGGCCAGCCTTCGAACAGGGAGACCCAACCTCCCCCAACCCGGGGTGCACGCAAGGGTACACGTCATCGTTGCGTGACTGTCCACCGGGTGAAAGACCACGGCGCCGCTGTGGGGGGTGGAGCGGCGGGGAACAGGGGCGGCCACAGTGGAACAGGGTTGGCCAAAACCTTAGATAGCCGCGCGGACCAAAGCCTTAGATAAGCTTATCTATGCTTATCTATGCTTATTTAAGTTAGGCAGGCCCACCTTACACGGGGGGTGTCCCAAGGAGAAGTGGGTCATGGGCTGAGCCGTTTTTGCTGCTAAGTAGTCTAATGCGTTGCTCTCTCCGTCCCCTTCTGTAATCAACAGTCCGAAAGCCTGTGCTGCCCGACCCACTGCACTCCAGCCCCTGACGGTCCCCAAACCCATGCACGTCAATGCCGCCGCAGCCGCTCTCAGCCTCATTCGACTCCCCATATGGGGCCCCATGCACCCCACGCAGTCTACGTCAAGCCCCCATATATAATGAAAGAATGCGTGAATGCTCAAGCTGGCTCAGCTTCCTCTCCGCTGCAGCCTCCTGTCCGTGCTCCGCTGCGGCGGCCGCTTTGTTCACTCCACGAGCGGCTCCGTCTCCGTAATGTACGGCATGCCCTCTGCCGTCAGCTGCAGGCGCGGCTGCGCCGCCTGCTGCGCCGCCGCCGCCGCCCCCAGCTCCTCCTCCTCCTCCTCGCACTGCTGCAGGATCAGCTCCTCGTCGCTGGCTTCAAGGCCCGCGGCGAGGATCTTGCTGGGGCCTGGCACGTGGGCGGCGTACCGCATGTATGGCCCCAGTCTAAACCTTGGGTAAGATTAGATAAGCTTATATAATGCTATATACCGCAGCAACATTAGTTTGACCGTGCGTTGACTATGGTCGTCGGGGGGCCTCTGTCTAATGTCTAAGTTATATATAAGCTATATAAGCATATCCTTAGTTATCTAAATCTAAGGCCCTGCCAACCCTGCAGTGGAACTGGCGGCGCTGGTGTTGGTGTTGGTGGGGGTGTTGGCACTGGTGGGGGTGCGGGTGGGGGTCGTGGCGGGCCGAGGTCAGGTTCGGGTCAGGTTTGTGTCAGGTTTGGGATGGCAGGTTTGGGGCAGGCTTGGGTCAGGGCTGGGGCAGGTTTGGGGTGGCATGCAGGAATGGCAGGTTTGGGGTGGCATGCAGGAATGGCAGGTTTGGGTCAGGCACAACAACAACAACAACTGCCCCCCTTGCCCCCCCCGCCCCCATGCAGGCTGTACTGCGGCGGCTGCTGAGCCGGCAAGCATGTGTGTTGGTGGCTGTGGGCCATGCGTGCTAGACAGGTGGTGCGGAATAGCGCGGCAGCTGTGGAGAATTCTTCGCTCCTGCGCCTGTCTACTGATGGGGGGACGTGGCCGTTGCAGGTGCTAACGTAGATGGCTTCGGCAGCTTGAGTCGCGCTAGGATGCGTAAGTTGGATGTCTAGGACGTGGACATGGCCGTGACGCGCACCATTGTTGGTGCGCGTGCACCGAGCTAGATGATGGCCCCAGCCTGAGGGACACGCGTGATTCTGGTAGTACCCCGGCGGGGGCGGGGCAAAACCCAAATCCAACAGGAGAGAGCCAACACTACACTGCGAATAATTGAAAGTGTGTGTTTTGCAGGGGAACATACCCGTGTGTGTATTGTGTATGCGATAGGACAGGGTAAGGGACAGGTTGGCGTAGTCCCACACTACGTAGTGTGCAGCGTACTCCCAGAGTCCCAGACCCCCACAAGGCGAGGTGCAGCACATCAGCTCACCGCCCACATTCCTGCTTTGTGTTACAAGAAACCAATTACACCAGCCTTCTTACCGTACGAAGGGACAAGAGAAGGTGGCTCTCCCTTGCAAGGGAAAAGTGGGCTGTGCCGCCACGCCACGTCCTCCGTCTGAGGCCGAAGGTTCCGATACTAGCCTCATCTCCCGGACATAGCCGGGGTCGGTTTGTACAGGCACCGCCCGCCATATGTGCCCAGTCGCGCCCAGCTATCAAGCACTAGTGCAGCAGGCAGCAGGCCAACCAGACAGCAAGGAAAACACCCCTGCCGCTGCAGCCGACTGCCCGCTACGCCATCCTCGTCAGCACAGGTCGCTAACCAGACAACACCGGCAGGTCTCAACCTGCGCGCCGGCGCCGCTTTGAAGGGAAAAACGCGGCAAGCCAACTGTTGCTCACAACCAAGACTCGGCTTTAGGCATGGCTGCTCTAGTACACATATAAATGAGATATAAATAACAATTGCCATGACCTGGCTTCCTAGCACCATACCGATGCAGCGCACCCCAGCCTCGGAGTGATTGAAGGAAACGACGTGCAGCATCCTTCGCAAGCATATATATTTTTGCAGACCAGCCATCTATCCATCGCTAATGACTGGGAACGCCCACGCGAGGTCGGCGCGCGCGCTCTGAAAAACACCAATACTCGAATGGAGTCGTTGCGTGGCTTGGGCAATGCCCTAAGCGATGCGGGTAAAAAAGAGGTTAGGGACGACACCTCGGGGGCTTCCAGCTTTGTGGTGTTCGACCAGCAACGTCGCCCGAGCATGGATGTCCAAACTGCGCAAACCAATGGGCAACCACGCCAGCATGCAGCCCCTAGACGTAATATGAGCTATGATGCGTCAACCTTCAGCGCTCGTGAGCCCGGCCGAAAGGTGCGATGAGTGGACCGATGCATCCTGCCCGCTTGTTGCGGTGGTTTAGCCTGCTAAGGCCGCCGACTTGTGCATTCACGCAGCCGCCGTGGACGTTGGCTGAGGAAGCCTCACTGGCGAAGTGGCACAGCATTTTGGGCAACCGGTGAGCACGCCCTGCAAGCACGCCTGTCGGTGTTGCAGGTCCTGTGTGCCACTTGGCGTAACTGGCGTGCCCCTGCTGTTCGTAGATGGGCTGCGATATCGAAGTACCTGCCGGGACGTTCGGAGAACGATGTGAGTACTAGGGTTGGGTCAGGGTTGCCGTGGAGGGGAACACGCCAGGAGTAGGCGGCTGTTTTTGGGGTGGCCCCGGCAACGAATCGACCGGCAGCGCCTGGCATACTACAGGCGTGCATTGCGACTTACAACGACGGTTCTTACAACCCTTTCTCTGGCACACTGTCTTATACGGTACCATGCCGTGTCGTGCTTACAGTCTCCCCGCCTGATCTTTTGTATGCCCCCATGTTGTTCTTGCCGCTGCCCTGTGTCCGTCGTCCTGCACTCTGCCGCCCTGATTTGCGAGCAGGTCAAGAACATGTGGTGAGTCTTCGGCATGTTATTTGCAAAGGGGATTTGTGGTGTTGATGGCTTAGGTCTGATGATGGAGGACCGGGTTTGGGGTGGCTTGGCGGTTGGCACTGAATCGCCCAAGCTAGGGTCCCAGGGGATACGTTGTCTGGGGCGCGATGGCAACGCATGTCACATGCAATCATATCAGTGCACACATGCGGGTACACGCCTAGCACAAGGTTACAATCGGAGCAGCCGTTTGTTTGCTAACAAAGCAGGGTTTACAGGAACCTGTGCATGTGATAAAGGCGGAAGCGAATAGCAACATCAGCTGCACCTTGCGCAATGCAGGGTTTCCCTGGCCACGGGGCTTATGATATGCGACCAAGCTCACAGACTCATAGCTAAACATGCAAAGGTTCTCGCGCTTGCTTGGTGGCTTACTGAATTGTTGCGCTTGCCTTGTGTACCTCCCGCCTCCCCATTCGCAGGCACGTGAGTATGTGAACAAATTGAGCACCATCCAAACGCCACGGCTGGGGTAGACTAAATCTCTGCATGTGCAGGCAACGGGGCCGGGGCTGAACATGGGTTTTAGGGCATCTTGTCCAGCATACTTTTAGGAGGAAGCCGCACGATGCCGCGGATGTCATGTCGCCAACCCAAACACAATGCTACCACCGGCACCTTTCCTCACACCAGCCCGACGCCGCCCGCCTCCCATGTTGTACCGCAGAGTACTGTTCGCGCTAAGAGCTGCCGCCGAAGTAGTCTGCTGTTCAACTATTGCCGGGCGGTCAAGGACTGCAGCGACGACGCCACGGTACGCGCGGCGGGGCGTGGAGTGTGGGGCGTAGGGGTGCGGGTGGGCTTGATGGGCACGTGGAGGCGGCACCACAAGCGCCTGAGCCCTGCCCAGCGGGCGGCAGGAAGAATTTTCCCGAGGCAGAAACTCCCATGATTGTTGTGGACGTGTCGCAGCCTTGAAGGCAGTCGTGCCTCCGAGCGCCGGAGTAATATGACCACGCAGCTGCATGTTCCGTCCTTCGCCTTGGCTCTACCTGCAGGCTCGCCGAGCTGCCTTCGAACGCACCCAGCAGCAATGCGCCGGCTCGCCGATACCCTCGCCTGGCGTCGGCGGCGGCGCGGGCGTCGGCGGCACCCTGGCAGCAGGAGGTGCAGGCGGTGGTGCTGGTGGTGCTGGGGGGCCGGTGCGCATGCTGCCTACGAAGCGCAGCAGCGCCCCCGGTGCGCAGCAGCTGTTGGGCTTGTATGCGGCTCAGTCGCCGTCCGGACTGCTGCGGGCCGGCCAGGCCCTACTGGAGCGGCCCTTCTCAGGTGCGTCGGGGCGGCAGCGCCTGGGCCCTGGGGACTGTGTAGCTGCATTCGGGAGCGGCGTCGTGCCGATCAAAGGGATTGAACGGCGTGAAAATGGCGGTAGCATTTGCTGGCTGCCGCCGTCAGCAGGGCCGACGTGTTGAGATGCTACAGGTTGACGAGGTGGTTGGGGGACGCACATGGTGCACATCGGCACGTGGTGCACCTCCGGCTGCACTCGTCCAGCAGCTGGCACGCCCCGCGCTCTTTGGGCTGGTTCTGAGACCTGGCACCGTGTAGTTCGGTTTGGAATGAGCTACCCTGGCCCCCTCCCCCAAACACACGTACACTTGCTTCAACCACCTCCTCCTACCTCGGCGCCACAGGCTCCGTAACCGACCAGCTCGATTCGGGCATCCTGGGCAGCGAGCCGCTGGACCCGGCGGGTGGGCACGACTCCATGACGCACCTGGACTACAGCCCCGCAGCCGGAGGCGGCGCCAGCCGCCGCCCGCGCGCGGCCACCGCCACCGGCCTGGGCCTGAGCGGCACGTGTGAGACCACCCTGTACCACCACAACGACCACCGCGGCGGCGGCGGCCCTGGAGACGGAGGCCTGGGAGGGGTGCTCTCAAGCGGGACGCTTAGCGGGGGGGCCGGAGGACCCGGAGGAGGTGGGCTTGGCGATGGCGGCGGTGGCGGCGGGCAGTCTCGCGAGGCCTTCCAGCTGCTGCACCACGGCTCCCGGCCCACGTCTTTCAACGGCGTGGCCAGCGGCAGTCACAGCCCACAGCAGCTGGGCTACAGCCGTATGGGGCTGCAGCACCAGCAGCAGCAGCAGCAGCAGCAACAGCAGCAGCAACTGCAGCAAGCAGCGGCGGTGGGCCACGGCGGCATTGTCGGCCTGGACCGCGCTGCGTCCATGCCGCACCGCACATCTCTGCCTGGCAGTACAGGGCTGCTTGGCGTGCCGGACTACGGCCGTCGCGTTGACGGTGCCGCGTACGACGCCGGTCCCAACAGCGGCGGCTCGGCGGCACTCGGCGGTTATGCCGGCTCGCAGTCCGGCTACGCAGCTTCGCAGTACGGCCAGCACCCGTCACAGCAGCAACAGCAGCTGCTGCAGATGCAAGCAGCGCAGCAGCAGCAGCAGCAGCAACTGTATGCTTCTAACCAGATGCAGCTGCAGCAACAGGGCGGGAGGTATGACAGTGGCGGCAGCGCGCACGGCGGCCCCTCGCGACTGACACACATGGTGCTGAATGCCGGCGATGGCTCGCAGCATGGCGGCCTGGGCCCTCGCTCCTCTCAGGACCTCTCGCCGCACCACAACCAGCAGCAGCACCAGGCCTACCACTACCAGCAACAGCAGCAGCAGCAGCTGACATACGCGCAGCAGCAGCAGCAGGGGCAGCAGCAACAACCACATTTTGAGTTTCACCAGCACCACCAGGTGCCGCCGCAACACCAGTACGGCGGTGGGTACATTCCGGCGCCGCAGCACACACAGCAGCAGCAGTCGTACGGCATGCACCCGCAGCACCCGCAGCAGCAGCAGCAGCAGCAGCAGCAGCACCGCACCTCCATTAACGGTGGCATGAGCCTGATGTCCATAGACACCGACACGCGGACCGGTCCTGATGGCCCACATTACCGGACGAACGTGAACGCCGGGGGCGGCGCGCCGGTGGGCCCTGATGCCGCTGCCTATGCTGAGGCCCAGTACCAGCAGCAGCTGCTGCAGCAGCAGCAGTACTACCAGCAGCAGCAGCAGTACCCTCCGTACCAGCAGCAGCCCCAGCGGCCATCGTCTGGTACTGTGAGCGCGGCCGGCCTGATGTCGAGCGGTGGTGGTGGTGGTGGTGGTGGTGCTGGCGTCGGTGGCTTTGGCGGTGGTAATGGCGGCGGTTACGACGGTCGCCCTGGGCACAGCGACAACGGGTATGGTGATGCAGGGAGCCCCCATGGTGGCCCGGACTCGCGCATTACGACTGGCGGCGGCGTGGGCTCTGACGGCGCCCCGGGGCCCCAGTACGGAGCCAGCGCGCGTCAGTCCCGCCCCTCCTCCGGTCCCAGGCAGGAGGCGGTGGTCGGCGACGATGGCGGTGGCCCCGACGGGGCTGACGCCGTGCACACGGAGCAGCAGCAGCAGCAGCAGGCCCGAGCGATGGCCATAATGGCCATTGCGGCGGCCAGCGGCAGCCAGCGCGGCAGCCAGCGCGGCCGCGCCATGAGCGGCACCAGCAACGCCTTTGATGAGCTGGATGCCCTCCTGGAGCAGGTGGGTTATACACCCGCACTGTGTTTCACGTGTTCCTCCCTCGTGCGCGTCACCGTGAGAGCCACACCGGCACCGCATATGCCAGTACCGCTGTAATTTCCACCTCGTTTTTCGGGCCTGTCCAGTAGTATTGCGCACCAACCGCTTTTGTGCGGACTGTAACTGTTGCTTGTCATGCTCTCCATTGTCTCAATGAGCAGATCGACGTGATGGAGGACAATGAGGCGCTGACGCTCAACTACCTGGCCGTTGCCGGCGGCTCCAACCGCGGCGCCGCCGCGGCCCAGCATGCAGCTGCCGCCGCCGGCAGCGCAGGCGGCATGGATGGCGGTCATTTTGACCTGCAGCCGCAGCCCCGCTACCAGCAGCAACAGCAGCAGCAGGAGCCGCAGCAACAGTACCTATTCTCAGGGCTCGCGCCGCCCGCGCAGCAGCAGCACGAGCACCTGCAGGACGGGCCCAGCAGCGGCGCAGCCGGACACGTGCCCGGCACCGGCATGCTCTTTGGTGGCGGCGCCGGTGCCGGCGGTCCTGGCGGCCCTGGCGGCCCTGGCGGCTGCGGCCTGCTAGGCAGCGCCACCTTCAGCGCGTTGCTCATGAATGTCGACGGCGGCGCAGCGGGCGCTGGCGGCAGAGGCAACATGGCTCCTGCAGGGCCGCCGCCGGCCATCGCTGGCGGGCCGCCGGGCGGCCAGCGCACTGGCAGCATGACATCTCAACGCCACCACGCATCCATGGACGTTGTGACGATGGGCCTGGGGGATGAGGACATTGCAGGAATGATGGCGGCACTGGCAGGCAGCCGTGGCCAGGGCGGCCAGGGGCCGGCGGGCGGCGTGGGTGGGCGCTAGGGGGCTGCGCAATGCAGTGATTGGACTCCTCGTGTGATGAAAGGGCAAATGGCGTTTGGGGCATACGCGTATGTGTGAGGGGGGGCTTGCAAAGATGGTTGGAACAGCGACACAGGATACGGGGCGGGTGAGTACCTCAATGGCGTGTGAATGGAAGCCGCAGCAAGCCGGGGTATAAGAAGTCGCCGGGCCGACCGAAGGCCACCGCCATTCCTTGAAAGGGGTAGTCAATGCCAGCGGGGACAAGGGGTTATGTACCCAGCCGGGGGGGCAGCCCATGGGGCGATACTGGCGTGACGCAGAGCACGAGACCTACGTTTGCTGCCGGCATTGTATGTCAGGCTTTGGCAACGTCAGTGCATGGTCAGTGGTACCGTGGAGGCTGTCGGAACGTATGTGGATGTGTAAGGGGGCACGGTTACAGCGGCTTAGAAGTGTCCATGCTCTTGAGTACGCAGATCAACACATGATAGCATTATTGCCGTACCTGTGGACACAGTACTGAAGGTCTCCGTCGTCGCGTGGGTCCTGTGTTCCACGCATCCAAGGTTTGCAGGTTTGCGCGTAGTTGCACCATGTGTCAAAAGTCAGAATGGTCGACGGACCTCGCCGCAAACCATGTTGCTGTGTATGGGTGGGTGGTGACAGCACGGACCAAGCTGCGTCTGGGCAGGGTGGAGGAATTGAGTGGTAACATGCAGAAGTGGACCAGGTTGTCAGCCGTTTGAGTCTTCGTTCATGAGAATTGGAAGGATGGCAGGCTGGCAGCTTGAGCACTTACAGGGACACAGACCTGTGCAGACCTTTCTCGGTGTGTATGTGTGCGTACACAATTGGAGTCATCCTGGCTGCGCAGATTGCCTGCGCCGCACACCCATTATGACCCAGCCCATAGCTGCTGCTCCGGCATGTACACGCAGGGCAGTTAAGGAATTCAAACCTGAGTGCCTAAACATTACAGGGCGGGGAGGTGTTCATAATGCTGCTTTGTCCCTTCGGCGAGGGAGCTTAAATTGCCACGGCCTCGCATCCGGATTTAGAGTTCGCATTCATGCCGCTAGGCGCGCGGGGGTGTACGCAATGGTATCAACAGGGATGGGTTGCTAGAGTAGGCATGGACGGTAGGTTCCCATTTCAGTGGACATTGGGATTTGGATTCGAATGATGAATGGGAAATGGGGGATTTGGCATCTCCTATCGCAATGGCGACCATGGGCACGGCCACCTTGGTGGTCATTGGACTTGGCCATTGGAATTGGCATAGGTTACAACCATCGGGTCGATGTTTGGCAGACATGCAAAGCAGCAGGCCCATCGCTACATTGATTTGGAGTTGTAAGGTTGCACCCGGGTGCACTGTCCGAAACTGGGATGCAGGATACGGAGCAGCGTTCGGGGCCCATGCTCGTTGCAAGGGTCCGGAATGCGCGGGTGGATACAGTGCCCTCCATGGGTGCGACATGCCCCCACGGTATCATGGCCATCCGTGGTTCTCGCCAACGCGGCGTCCCTACACGCCGAAGCAACGGGTTGAGTTTGCGCCTAGGACAGTCGACCACTCCGGACAGTGTAAGAGGGCCAGCGCTAAGACAGGATCAACCTATCTAGTTCCTCACATCACAGACCTAGGCCGGACGGCTAGGGAGGACAGGCTCAACCTTCCTCCATATTCTGCACACACACGCTGCAGCACACACTCTGAATCACTCGCTATCGCTATCCAGGCACTGCCATCAATCCGGGTCAGTCCAGAGACGGCCTGCTCAGCGCATGGCCATGGCGGTGATAAGCAGTGATGAGGTGGACGTTTGCTGCAGCACAACGGCTACCCAGGCATTAAAACGTTTCCCAGTCCCACCCTCCCCCCCCCACACACACACGTTCCACCCATTGTGCACACTCCGGCGTTCGACCAGCCGCGCACTCTTGCCCTGCCGCTGCCAATTGCTTGCCATTTGTTGGGTCTGGGAAGCAGCTGCACCCTACGGGACTTTGCCAACTTGCCTTACCACTGTCCCATCACACACCCATTGTGCACACATCCTTCCACACAACCAAGTCTCGGGCTGAGACTGCTTCTCCAGGGCTTCTTAGGCGCATGCACCAGATGCCAACGGGCTGCCAGCGGTGATCAAAAGCGCCGGAAAAACGCGGTCCACATGTTGAGCAGCCGGTGGTGCAGCGACGTCAGCGTGTAGTTATATGCGAGGCCGCCCACCTCCGGCTGCCATACGAACGCCCTGCGGGAAGAAGCGGCAGCGGGGCTCGATACCAACAGTATGGTTGCGCATACCGTTGCGTGTAAGGAGAAACCCCTTTGTTCCTGTCTTCCTGACCAGGCCCGAAGAGTTCAGGGCTTCACACCGACCGGCAACATCCGGACAACGACGCAGGGACCCGGGAGCCCTCCTCTCACTTGTGCCATTGCGCCACTCCGTCCTGCAGCCGGGCCAGCTGCTGCGGAGTAATAGACTCGAGGTAGTCCAGCAGGCGGTACATATTGTGGCGGCTGACGCGGATGGAGAACTGCTCGTACGGCAGCACGTCCCACAGCGTCTGTGTTGCGTATGTGTGAAGGGCGGTGCGTTTGCATCGATGCCTCTGGGGCCCAGAAGGTGGCGGCGCGGGTAGCAAAGCAGGCAGGTGGCTAGCGGCAGCCACATTAATTGTGACACTGCAGTACCTTTACCCACTGCCGGCCTCCCGTTCTCTCCATGCGCCCCGGACAACACACGCAATCGCCTGCATACGCGCTCCTACCAACCCAGCGCATCCACCCACCGGCCACACGTGGTCGTGCACCATGATCGGCACGCAGCCCGTGAGCATGGCCTGGCTAAGGCGGATGCCCCAGCCAAAGCCCATGGGCGTGAAGCAGAAGCGGCTGCGCAGCATGCGCTGGCTGCCGCCGCCCTTGTTGATGGACAGGTCGGCGCGGGTGCTGTTGCCGAACAGCGCCAACAGGCCCTGGCGCACGCCCGCGCTGTAGGCTAGGTCGGGCCTGGGGAACGGTGGGGCACAGAGAGCGGGGAGTTGCGGAGAGGTGCGGGAAGGGCGTGCGATGCACACAGATTTGGTAGCGGTAGGTGGGCGCGAAGGGGAACCCAAGATGCCGCTGGAAACAGTCCGCATGCAAGCAGGAATGCGGCATCTGCGGCATCCAGCAACCATTGCAGTCTGCGGCAGCCGGGTTGGGGCTAGCGCGGTGAGCGCCTAGGACACTAATGGGGGAGGTTCGCTGCCGCATTCCGGCATTTGGCTCATCTCACAGCATGGCCACCACAGTGCCCACCACGTCCAGCATGCCTGAGTATTAATTGCAGAGAAATGCCTGAGAAGACGCAGCAAGTGATCAGCGTGCGGATGAATGGCGGACCGCGGCACACGCACTTGGTAAAGCCGTTGAAGTAAAAGAGTGTGTCGCGGGCGACTCCGCGTTTGAACGTGGCCTTGCCGTCGGGTGTGTAGTCGTAAGCCTCCTTCATAACACTGAACCAGTTGCCCTCCCGGTCAGACAGGTAGGGCGGGAACGCGACGTCGTGCTCGGGCCTGTAGGCGGGCGTGCGGGCAGCGGGGGCCAGGCAAGCTTGGTTAGTCACGTCAAGCCAGGGACGAGGGAAGAGAAGGGCGGAGCACGTGTTGCATGGTTGGCGTCGACTTGTGCCCAGTGTCGCGCCCGACCCTGCACACCCGCAACCAGGTGCTTCTGGCCGGCTGCCACCAAACCGCTGCACCGGGGTCGCACCTGTAACACTGCTCACGCTCCTACAGTGCAGCATTAGCGATCAATTTCATGTATGTCAGTATCAAAGCCTTGCGCATGTGTGACGCCAGTGATTGGCGTGACTGGCGTGACTGGCGTGACTGGGCGTTGCCCAGCGCACCGCTCCATATACACGGCGGGCCTGTGCACTTGATGCATCATGTTCCACATCAACCCTATCCCGAACACTTTGACCACCCTACAGCGCCGCTGACCCATCCCTCAGACTCGGAACTTCATTCGGAAACAGAAACACAACGACAACGCTGGGAGCCCATCCACCTGCTGCAGCGCTGGCAGCTCGTACAGGGGAAAGCCTCGGAAGCGCGGGCGGCCATCCAGGTGTTGCATCTCAGCGATAGCGCCTTGCATCGCCGGGTCCTGTCATTTATGTTTCAGGGATCGGTTTGTGGAAGGGTCTCAGCCGTCTGAAGTGAAATAGGTACTCAGGCGCAGGGCAGCGCGGCTAGCGGCAAGGAGGCAGGCGCACAGGGGCAAGACGGCAGTGGGCATGTTCGCATCTGTGCCAGCACGGCTGCATGCAAACCCGGGGCGGCGCACCTCGACATGCGAATTGAGCCGAGCCGCCAAGTGCTCCGGCTTCTCGCCTTCTGCCTCCCGCCCCTTGTCCCGATTGCGTGACAGCGGCACACCGTGCCGGGGCGCCTGCGCAAAGTGCACGACCTGCAGGCACGACCCCGCACATGGCACAAGTCCTGTGAATTCATCAACGTGCATAGTTGACGGTGGTTACGGCAAATCGGGAATATGTAGCGATGCCAATCCAGCACCACTCGCAGCGACCTGCCCCCCCACCCCTTTCCTTCCCCTCTGGTACCCATGCCGGACCTACCTCGGGCCTATAACCCAACCTCACACGCATACACACACCTTGATGGGGTGTTGCACGTCCGGCCCCATGCGGTACAGGTCGCAGCAGCCGCGGTCGTTGGAGTTGGACACGACGTGGTTGCGGCCCGCGGTCAGGTTCCACCAGGGGTACTGCTGCCGCACGTGGTGGAACACCGCCGTGTAGAGCTTGCCAGGGAAGCCGATGTTGCCTGCATCATGTAGCATGTAAGTGTTTGGCGTGCTTGAGATTAGACCGGGCTTGAGTACGGGATGGGCGACCTTTGCGACGACACAGATCAATACAGCACATTGCTGGGCACCTACGTTTCCGCTTATACTGTAAACGGCGCTATCGGGTTTAAACAGAAAAGCGCCCACACGCGGGGTCCTTACCAATATAATAGTATGTGTGTGTCGGGACGTAGAACAAGTTGGCTTCCCTGTTGCAGGGTGCGCAGCGCATACCGGCATGTGCGGCAGCCAGTAAAACACACAGGCCACAGCCACCGCGAAACAGACCGTCACAACGCGACATCACCGTTTGCCGTGTCCGTCAACTTGCTGGTAGAGACAAGGCGTGCCCGGGAGGCTAGAGGCCGTAGTTGTATGCAGCACACACGGCTTAGCCACAGCAGATGCTCACCAAGGGTTCTCAGTCACCACGGTGGTGTCCCCGAGAAGCCGGTGGTACAGCTCTATCTCAGCGAGGTAGATGGAGTGGTGCAGGGGCCTGCCCACGTGGCGATTTCAGCGGGTGGGAACTTCAGGTTTACCGCCCATCAGAACCGGTAACCTAAAGGTATTGTGTCTTGAGCGCATGACCATGTGCCATGCACGCAAACACCATTTGCAGTTGGGCCGGGGTCTGCTCCACGCTCCTCCCCGCATCCCTCGCCTGGCGGCCCCTACACACCAGTGGTCGCCCAGCGGCCGCATGTACGCCACGTGCTGCGGCAGGTCGTAGACGTAGATCTTGAGCTCACTGGGATGCGGGGTCCACTCTGGGTGAACCGTGGAGCAAGGGGCGCCGAGGTCAAGCGAGGGTAACCCAGACAAGCTCCTCCTGCGGCTGTGCCACATGCCCGAGCCATGGCCTCCGTGTCACAGTGTGCCACACCGCCCTGAGCTTCTGTCCCTGACGTGGCGAAACTACAAGGATGCCCCACGGTGCCCACCTCGGTCCCTCTACACTTCTAGGTCCCCGATACCGATGCTGCAACTGGCCACGGCCCCACTTGCCTTCTGCCGTGTACGCCTTGCTGCGCGTGCAGGCAGCGCCCCACCATCCGGCCTGGCAGTGGCAGAAGCCGCCGTCGCACCGCCCACGGCCGCTGCAGTTGAGCGGGCAGTGGGAGGGGTCGTCGAGCTGGCAGGACGGGCCGGTGAAGAAGGGTGCACACACGCACTGGGGCAAGCCACCGCCCGCGTCCACGCAGCGGCCGCGCTCGTTGCAGCTGCGGGCAGGAAGGCAGGCGAAGAGGGCATTTGTAGTGTAAAGAAGGTGAGGGTGCATGCGGCGTGGAGGGAGCCCATGGGCAGGCATGCACCTAAAGCGGAACCAAACTTCTGCGTTACTACATCCTGGTGCCAATAGCACGTGCCATTGCAGGGCCCGGGCGGCGCCCTGCCCCACTACTCACCGGTCTTTGCACTTGTCCATTGGAAGTAGCGTCTCGAGGTTTTGCGTCCGCAACCCGTCGGTCTTGGTGTATGGCTGAAAGAGGAAGCCCCCATCCCGATGTGCGCTATCCTACGTAGGTGGAAACGGAGAATCCAGGCAACGGCCTGACAGTTGATTCGCACCGCGTCCCGCGCATTGCACCAGTATCTGAGCCAGCTGCTGTTGCAACCGTGCGGCAATAGAACCCTCCATAGACGCAGTTTCACACGTCACCCATCCTCCCAAACTGCCCATGCGCGCCACCTCACATTGCGGACGCCTTGGCGCCACACCACCTTGGTGCTGCCAGCCTCTGGAGGGTCCGACAGCTGTTGTTCTGGCGGCACGTCCATATACTCATAACACTGCATGGCATGCAGATTGCAAACACAAGTCACCTGCCCGTTTCCTTCCTTTCTGCCCTCTAGCGCGAGTCACGATGGGTGGGCCGGGTCAGGTCAGTGCCACGTGGATTGCATCAGCGGCGGATGTGGGTCAGGGCAACCGGTTACAGTTTGCGCCAGTGAAATACATGCAAAACTAACCCCTCTATATGTACCTGGTACCACAACCCTCGGCATCAACTTATGCGCCGACAATCGGCGACCACGGGTTTGCGCTCCCTGGACCTGCTGAAGCAGCCACCTGGTGACCTGGCCTTCCACGAACCCACCTTGATGGTGTGCCACTCCCAGATGGCGGGCTGGTTGCACCAGAACGGGTCCTTGGCAAAATCCGATCCATAGCAGGATATGTTTAGCAACTGCCGGTAGCATTCGCAGTTCTGAAGACGTAGGCATGGGCATCGACAGTGCAAGCATCAGCGGCAGCGACGGGATGGGCCAACAGTGGTGAGCGTACCGGTACCGTATGTGGTTAGAGCCGCTTCGGCAACATCTATAAAGTGTGTTGCGTGGCCCTAACTCATGGGACACGCAGCTTGATGCCCCGGCCGCAATGGCTTTACGAGTTTCAAAAGAGCGGGTGGACTCGGCACGGGGCAATGTGTCGGCCAGCTGGCATGTGCGCGGACACTCACCTTGGGAAACTGCAGACCGTATTGCGGCACAGCGCCCTTTTTCCGCGCGCTGAGGCACCCAGACAGTATAGGCTGGCTGCAGTCAGCACCTGCACAGGTTTGAGGGGGGTAAGCGCCTGGGTATGTCCCCTTGGCGACTGGGCACCGGTGTGGCTGGCCAACTACGCGCATGTCTGGTGTCTCAAAAGCCAGCACCGCATGGCTGAGGGTCGCTCCCGTAGCTCCCCGTACCCTCCTGTAACTCTCACCGCCATAGCCAAAGCGGCACTGGCACTCGCCCGTCTCCGCATTGCAGTTGCCGTTCTCCTCGCATCCTGCTGCGCAGGACTTCTTAGCCTCTTTGAAAAAGCGAAGTAATGGCTCTCCTTGTTGCCCGGTAATAAGCGAAAGAAACGCTAAGCTCAGGAAACAAAGTAGAAGCGCGCGCATTCTGCAGACATAGTTATGTAGTCGTGCGTTCAGCTACTAGGCTCGCTAATTTTATTGTATGCTACTTTCGGGCCAGTCGGTCTGCTTGACGCAACAATTCCATGGCATGCGACAGCTAGGGCTGCCAGGCAGCCCACTCCATGGCACCCATGCCCACCGCACGCTGGTTTTGCAAGGTGTCCCGCGCCAAGGTCCTGCTTCCCACGCGTCGCGGTGCCACAAGAGAACGTTTCACTTGCAGGATACACAGCATGCCGATTGCATAGCACAAGCCAGGCCTGCCGGCGCGGTGGCGGCGGTGCGTAACCAGGCTCGCGCGGTCGCGCCTGATGCGTGGCCTGATGGTAGCATGCCCGTGGCATGCCCCTCTGGGTGCCTCTGGTACTGGTACAACTGTGAACTGTGTGCGTATTCTTGCCCATCCGCCCACCTTCCTCCGGGGGTTCAATCCCTGACCCCGGGCAACAACCGCTTTCCTCTCTGACAAGTTGCACCCCTGAGTTGCAGTGCCAGGCAGTGTCGAAGCTGGCGGAGAAAGCCAGGGGTCGAAGGGGTCGAAGGAAAGTGAAGACTAGAACGAGGTTCAGGTTAGCCCAGACACGCTAAGACTCAAAGGCAATGCGCAGGCATTCGAGAGAACTGAAGTGGGCAGGGCTGACAGAAGAGAAGGGCTTGGGAGACGGAACGCAGTTGCGTGTTGCTGTTCAACGCCAGTATTGGCGAACACAACACGAGCCGAGCCACGAGCCACTGGTCGCCATGTGCAAATGTCACAGGTACGGGCTCTTTGCATCTGGCCCTGCCGCTGACGCCAAACACTATACACCATGTGTCCTGTAGCCTCAACTTGTCCGAATGCACTCCACACTCACCAACAGCAACTGAACCACCCGCGCGAGGACGGAAAGCGTCCCCAATCGAGCCAGCTAGGGGCGCCATGCCATGGACCCATGTCGCATTCCTTAGCTCTCCTTTTGTAACCCCTCTCTCAGAAGAGAAGCTCCTAAACACCTACTGAACCGCACAAAGGCAGTGCCGCGTGCAACAGTCAACATTTCCGTTCATTATTGACTCCTTACTGCCGTGTAGCGTTACAAACCGCCACGGCCCCAAATGACAATCCCAATCTCTCAAAACCGACAATAGCCTCCACTCATGCCTTGCTTAAGCAGCCTCGCAACTCACTTGCGGCCCGCAGCGGCCTTCATACTACGGCCTCCTAGCTCGGGCCGTACAGTTCCCGATAACCCCACCAAGTCCGCCGTGCCCGCCCAAGCCCGCCCGTGTTGAGGTTGCACTAGTGGCCGAAAGTGCTGCCAGTACTGGGTGTGTCGCATGCACGTAGCGCCTAACGGCAGAGTCCAGACAACCACGCCGCGGCGCCCACGGGTACCACCACATTAATCCGCGGCGGCGCCAGGGGGGGCGGGTGGGTTGTCACCGTCCCGGCAGAGGGACGATCCGAAAATACAGTACAGAAGCACAACGGCAGATAAAGCGCCGTGTGCTCCTGACGCCTACAAGACCCAGCTCGGTCCGGCCCCATGCAGGCACGTACCCGAGCGTCCTGCGCCGTGCGTGACTTTAACGCAACACGGCACTTACGTCGCAATAACTAGACTTATCTCCACTGCGCTGCGATAAGTCAGCGCTTATCTAAAATTTTGCCTGCGTCAGGGTGTGGGGCTGAGTCCCACACCCCTAATAAAGATGACACAGAACATTAGTACTAGGAAGGTGCCTCAGACTGTGGAGGGGCTCGGCCCCTTTTCCCGTGACCGGGGGACACTTGTCTAAAGATGTGTTGCATTTGTGCTACCTCCGTTCCTGCCATCCCACACGTGGTAAAACTATCCAGTGCAGCACCTGGAAAAGTGCATTCGCGCGCCCCTGCTTCGGACTGGTGGCCGCCGTCCACAGCCTGGACGTCCGCCACGCAGCAGTGCTCCGCAGGCGCCTGTGCCACGCAAGCAAGGTGCGCCACAGGACTGTCATGCAGACGGTGAGCGCCAAGGTTATGGAGATGCCGAGCCCCGCATGCATGCGAAACCTACATTGGCAGTCCCGGGTCGCGGTAGGATGGCCCGGCACGCCGCAACACCACGTGCTCAATACAGCAGGGCTCACCTGCTGGGAATCTCGTGCCGCAGTGCGACACTCCTGACGCCACTGTTTCCAGCCAACACTGCCGTGCCGGGATGCTGTGCTCCCGCACAGCAGCTGCAACCCCAAAGTGTTACAACACTGCAATATGTTGGGGGATGCAGTGACGCCGTGTTGAAAAAAGGCAGGCATATAACCCTGCCACCTAGGGCCGAGCACCATAATGTCTTGACATGTATGCGCCGCGCCGCCGCTGGGGAGTACCTGCACGGACATAGATGCACAGTACTGACTAGATTGCAACGACGAGGATATAAACTCAGATAAAAACTAAGCCACGTGCAGCACAGCAGCGACAGATGCCCATCCACTTGCAGTCGCGCACCTGCCGACCATGTAGTCAACTGCGCGGCAACAAGCTGATGCCTGCAACTGTGCCGTACGCTAACGCTCCTCCCCTTCCTGACGCTGAACCCCTAACTCGTCCGGAGGCACGGCAGCTAGCTCCCGCCGTGCTGCCTGTGCCTCCTGTCGCCGCTGCCGAGAAGCCGCCTGGCGCGACAGCCGCTTCCTCTCACGCTTTATCATCAGCTTCAGAATGGCCTCCTCCGCCTGGGCCAGGCACAACGAGCAGAAAGACGTTGATAGGGCATGAGCGCCAAGCCATGGCGCCAAGCCATGGTGCCAAGCCATGGCGCCTGCGGTGCCCCAACAGGAGATGAGCCACGTCACTCATCCCCGCCCATCCGTTTCCGGCCCCGCTTACGTTCGCCACACGCTGGCGACCCCCTCCACCCTTCGTGCTTAACCACCACACACCCGCAGCCGTAACACCCCATGTTGCCACCCGTGCGTGGGGCCGACTCCCTTTCCACCCGGCCTCACCCCAGCATGCGCTACCGACTACCACCGCGGCCTCACCTGCAGCTTTCCGAGCTCTTGGCGCAGGGTGCGCTGTATCTTGCTGATCGCGTCCTGCTCCGCCCTGAGCGCTCCGGGTATCGACTGCAAACGACCCCACAAAAACTTGCATAAGTCGTAGGGCCCATACGATCAGTGGGAGTTCCCCGAACCGATACGGCCAGTGGGAGCTCTCTTGGCGATACGGTCAGTGGGAGCTCCCAGCGCCGATACGGTCAGCGCCGCTTACACGGGGGTGAATCGAGGCGGTCCAAGTGGCGCCCGCCTGCACGCTCAGCGCCGGCTCCGGCTTCCGGCCGTCGCTGCCCCAAGCGCCGGCGTCATCTCCCGACATTGGAGGCTTCGTTGACTCGACTGGTTATGCAAAGCGTGAAGTATGTCCCGTGCCCGATCCTTCGCGAGAAAAAGTCGCCGAAATCAGCCTCGGGCTCCCTATGCTTGATCAAATAGTCTATTGCAGCGTGCAAGGCACTGGAAATGCTTGCGCAGGGCGTCGCATGGCAGCGTGGTGCCAAGGTCGTGCTCCCCGCGCTTAAAAATCGTCACAATCAATGCCGGTAATTGACACTAACGCAGCAGGCCAGGTTTCAGGCCAAGGTCAAGGCCAGGCTCAGAAGTCAGAACTCCTCCCCAAGGCGCCTTATTATGCGCTAACCTTCTCCCTTGAGCCTGCCAACTAAGATAGCGTCATGAAATACTACAAACACACAGGACTAAGTAAGGGCGAAGGGGTTGATGCGCTCCACTGAGCCATGTGAAAAATGTCACATGTTGGGGCCTCCCCCTTCGTATTTGTCTCGCCCTGCCGCTGACACCAAACACCATACAGCGTGTGTCCTGTAGCCTCAACTTGTCCGAATGCTGTCCACACATACCAAAAGCAACTGAACCACCCGCGCCAGGACGGAAAGCGTCCCCAACCGAGCGCGACTAGGGGCGCTATGCCTCTGGCGGAGCTATGGCGCTTGACCAAGCTTGTCCCATTAGCCTGCACGGTGCTGCTGCTCTCGGTCCGGGCCCTGGCTGTCGACTCTGGGGGGCTAAACGACTCAGCCGACAATAGCAGCCGCTCCTTGTTGCAAGAGAGCGGGCAAGCAAGTGGAACAAGTCAACCTTACACCTATTCTTCATCGGACTTCGTGTTGTTGAATGGGTGAGCGCGAGGAACAAAGCGGACGCCGCCCAGCCCGTTATATTACGCTTGTTGGGGCTTGCCTGCATCAATGCAAGTGATGATGGACTCGTGGTGGCTGCTAATTGCCTGGGGTGGCTGACACTCGCTTCTCCCGCAAAACTCTTCCGCATGGCCATGACAACATCTATCGGCCCTCAGGTTCCTTATTTGTAAGTAAGGTCCTGTTCATGGCTCAAATGGATTGGAATGCTGCATGGGGCTTTGGGGCTGTTTCGGTCCCTGATACGGACGGCTTGACACCTACGGGAACTTTCTTGTTCATAGTACTGAGACTTCACATTGCTGTCGCTGTGCAGTCTTTATGCAAATTGGCTTCGTGTCAGCGGAGAGCGGGCAAGGGAGGGCGAAAAATGTGCGGAACATCCTCCTCAAGGTAAGTCAGGGCGCAGAGAGGGTGGGCCAGGGTTTACGCACGGGGCGCAGCGTTGGGGCCTGCGGGTGTCACCGTGGGTGGTATGCATTGCTGTGGACCTGCGCCCGGCAGGGAGACGGGAACGCGCTAGGGACGGCGCTGTACCCCCGCCCACAGTAACCACGGCGCGTGTGCTACCTGCCATATGAACAGAACTCGGTCAACATCATGCTGTGCGCCATCTGCTGGTGGGCGGTTGGCTACGCCTTCGCCTACGGCAACAGCGGCGGCGGCTTTATAGGGTGAGCGGGTCGTACAAAGCGACTAGCTGCACGATGGGTGTATGCGCTGGGGTGTCAGGCGAGTTCATGCTACGTTGCCACCGAAAGGCCTTTCGTTGCGTGACGGTGACTGCCCTCGTCAGCTGCTATGATTCCCTGGACGCGAGTTCCCATGGTCCACGGCCCGGCTTCTGACTGAATGCCCCAAACCTAACCATTCGGCCCCTGCAGCACGTCGCGGTTTTTCAGCGACGGGGAAAGCTTCGGCAGTAAGCCCTGGTTCTTCACGTGGACCTTCTGCTTATCCTGCGTGACCATAGCATCTGGCTGCCTGGCGGAGCGGACGCACCTTTTCGTGTACCCCGTGTACACGGTGCGTGTATGTCCCTGTGTGTTCATGGGGGCGGGGGGAACCGCCGTTGCGGAAGTGCTGCCTGGGGAAACCGACATTGCTCACTCCACCATACAAGGGTTCTGCGTGTGCCTTTCGTGGGTCAAGCTTGGATATGGCTAGCGCATCCAGCCATTACCTTGCCGGCCTGCTGACCACGCGGCCATACTCGTCTTGCATCTGACGTGGCTTTTGGCGTCCTCTCTTTCCCACGGCTGCTTCCGTGCTCCACAGGCGGTGGTCAGCATCGCGGTGCACCCCGTTATCGCCCACTGGGTGTGGGCGCCGGATTCGTGGCTCAACTCCATGACGGGGTCGCCCTGCCGCTTCCTGGACTTCGCGGGCGGGGCGGTGGTGCACACAGTCGGTAGGTGCTACTTATGGTCATGGTGCTGATGGTAATGGGGGGTGGCGGTGTGGATGGAAGAATGGGTAGGCGGTTACGCTGCCGGAGGCAGCGCGAGGAACGGCGGGGCGTATTGCGGGAGCGAGCGCGGGTACAAGGTGCTGCAGCGCAGGCACGCACACCGAGGCGCGCACACCGAGGCAAGGCGTTCGCCAGGAAAGAGACAAAGGGCGCCGGTCCTGCGGGCGGTCCGCTGCAGTCGTGCCCATGCAGGGCATGTCGACTTTTGCTCACCAATCCACGCGCTCATTGCACAGGCGGGCTCACCGGCCTGATTGGCGCCATGTTGTGCGGCCCGCGCCTGGGCCGCTTTGAGGATGGAGTGGGCAAGGACATCCCCGGCCATGACGTGTCGTCCGTCAGCCTGGGGTCGCTCATGCTGTGGTTTGGCTGGTGCGTGCGTGTGCGTTTGCGGGGGGGGGGCAGCGACACTCGCGTATCGGGAATAGTGCTCTCCGGAGCGATTATGGCGCTTGGGGTGAGTCGCCAACGGACTCACATCCACCGCGCACTCCGCATACGCCCGTGTGTGCGGCAGCCGCGTCCGACAGCGTACCGGTATTCGTGCATGCGATCGTGGCACTGACGTGGCTCACTCCTGTCCCGCCTCACCCGGCCCCGCCCCGCCCTACTGCGCGCAGGTATGGCTTCAACTGCGGCTCCACCTACATCTACATGGCACAGGGCGGCTCCGAGGCCAGCGCGGCAGTCAGCCGCGTGGCGCTCAACATGACGCTGTGCGCCTCCGTGGCGGGCATGACGTCACTGGTGGTGTCCAGCATACAGACAGGTGTGGCTGCGTGGTTGCGTGTGGGTGCTCGTGTCGGGGGATGGAGCAAGGAGGATGCCAAAGCGCAGCTTGACACTGGGGAGAGGGGCTGTGCGGGATACAGGGTTAGGACACCACAATGGCCGGGCGCTCGATAGGCGCACAGGGAGCTGCGTGTCCACGGCAGCTTGGAAACCACGGCAGATTAGTGCTTTCAATGCTGAGCGTCAACCAGCGCACACGTCGCCTACTTTCCTCGTCCAGTGCCGCATTAATTACCCCGCATCCTTCGCATTTGAACAGGTACATTTGACCTGGCGGTGTGCTGCAACGGCCTGATGGCGGGCCTGTCCGCCTCCACCTCCAACGTGGGCTTCCTCACGCCTTGGGCCGCCTGCATCACCGGCGCCCTGGCGGGGCTGCTGTATGTGGGCATCTCCCGACTGCTGGTGCGTGATGTGCATGGAGGGGATGGTGGACGTGTAGGGGCACTGTGCGACGCTTGCGACTGGCGGCGGGGAGCTGGCGCCTGCGGAGCGAAAACTACGCCGTTTGGCGTGGATTGAGGGCCGGGTGCCTGCAAGCTCTGGGCCGGGTTGGCTGTTTGCTGTGTTGAGCTTACTCCTGCTGCCTGTGTGCGCGTCTGCCGGGCCCCGTCGCTGTAGGTGCGCATGGGGGTGGACGACCCGTTAGACAGCAGTGCGATCCACTGCGGCAGCGGCATACTGGGGGTGCTGGTCAGCGGCTTTCTGGCGCGGCCCAGCTACGTGATGCAGATGGTGGGCTGCAACTGCGGCGGCGTCGTGTACGCCACCAACGGCGGCATGCAGCTGGGCATGCAGCTGCTAGGTGAGTGGCATGCAGGGCACACGGCATCGCATCGTCCGCAGCTAGCATGGTTGGTCCAGGCGAGGCGAAGCTTGATTAGGTTAGATGGACGCTGTATTTGGGGGATGGATGCACGCAAAGGCGGCGGGACGGAGGAGCGGGTGAAAGAGGCTGCTTTTGGAACAGCCTCTATATCAACTGTGAGCGGCTTGCGGTTAAGCCATGTCAACCTACCGCATCTGCCCTGCCCGGCCGCGCGCCTGTGTGCAGGCCTGAGCTGCTCCATGGTGTGGACAGCCATGTGGGCGCTCCTTACGTTTGGCATCCTCAAGAAGCTGCAGCTGCTGCGTGTGGATCAGCAGACAGAGCTTGCGGGCATTGATAACATGGAGCACGGCGGGCCGGCCTATCCCGAGTTCCTGCAGCGAGTGCAAAGCACCCGGCCTGGGTACTAACATCCAGCCTGGAGGGCCCGGTGCGGGGCTTGCTACCAGGGCCTGCATGGCTGGCCGTTACTTTAAGCAGGCGCGCGCAGGAGCAGCAGCGGCGTCGGGCGTTGGAGCCCATGGCGCCGTGCGGGGGTAGCAGACCGGCTGTGCGTGCTGCAGGTTCCCGGAGCAGCGTACCACAGGGTGCAGTTGATGCCGCGGGGGGAGGGGTAGACGGGGCCTGGAATCCTAAGCTCATGAGCAGCAGCAGACGGCCCGGGGCTGGGAGGCACGGGAATTGTGTGTGTGTGTGTGTATGTGTGTGTGTGTGTGTGTGCGCTGTGTGCGCTGTGTCATGTTGGGTGCATGCCGCTGCGTGCGCCGTACGGCTGGCGGCGACACGCGGCTGCAGTGGCCGGGGCAGCGTCTGCTGCACAGGCCGCTCACAAGTGTAGTAGACCAGCAGGTGTTTTGTGTCACACGGCGCTGCTGGTTGATGCCTGAAGCATATAACAATGAGGTATTAGGAGTTGGTACTGGGTAGAGCAGTGGCTGTTGCGACGGTTAGAGCGACACGTATGCGCATACGTCCTGGGGTGGTCCGGCTGGATAATAGAGTGGAAGCAGTGCGTGCTGTCCGCGCCTGCGTTGCGTATGTGGGTGCATGTACCCGGACACGCAGTACCTAACTGATGTGGTAGGTGGGGGCGCACGTCTGGCGTATTACCACCACTGCTGACGGGTCGTATGTTTACGGCAGGCGTGCAGGTCGTGCAGGTCGTATGTTTCACAGCAGGCGTGCATTGGCCATGACAGGCTTTCGCTTCTACTACATGCGCTTTGTACTGGGCATTTCTGGGCCTGCAATGCGCGGCTGGCACAATGTCTTCCAAAGCTGTAAGCTGGTGGGATCGTGTGGGGACCCGGAGCGGTTCCCGTGGCGTCGAGGCGGGCGGCCAGAGCTGGCCCCAGACAAGCAGATGGAATGGGCTAGCCAGTGTGCTTAGTGTATGCCGTTACTTGGGCTCTTATATAGCGTGCTAGACTGGCTATTCTTTCATGCTGACAGCCATGCTACGTGGCAGGAACGGTGTGATCAACATGTGTACACACAACTTGCAGCTCAACTGTCGCGTTGCGCTGCATGGACTGGTACGTACGCACGCTTTCTTGGAATGGATGAAGTTAAAGTGGCGATGGGGTAGCAGGAGTGTGCAACGAGACTGCGAGGAGCTGGGCGCGTGTGCTTAAGGGCGTGTTGCACGTGAGGTGAGGCCGGGCGAGCGTGGTCACCAGGGGGCGGGTGCGCACGACACTTGGGAAGGGAGTTGGGGACTTTTCACACGACATCGTGGACATAAGTAGTGGGTCAGTGCGTAGGGAGTGTAGTGTGCGTGTGTGTGTGTACCGGTGATGCATGTCGAGACTAGGGAAGTGGCTGGTTGCGGAAATCCTTCGTAACGCCTTGCCAAGTACTGAGTGATGGCAGCATGGATAGCATTGGGCCATACAGGAAACTGGTCATCTGTGGGGCCAACTTGCGGAGTGCGTCCGTTTACATCGATCTGGGTGGTCGCATACGGTGTGCTATACGCGATCCCATTGCACTGTTCGTGTATGAGGACATTGCGGGCGTTTGCGGAAGTCATTAGTGGCAACTATGGCGCTCAACCGGAGCTGGCAGCCGTCGCACGCAAGGTCCTTTACACTCGGAGCATCTTACTGGTGTGTTGTTTATGGGGTCAACCGACGCGACACTCGACAGCATGTGCGCTGCGAGGGTAGTGAGCTTCGGGGCTCCAAGATAAGGAGTATGCTTGCAGGAGGCGCTGCTGCGCCAGCTTTAACACAACATGTGTCATGGATGTCACATATTTACAGTGCCCTCCACGGGTGCGACATGCCCCCACGGTATCAGAGCCATTCGTGGCTCTCGCCAACGCCACGTCCCCACAAGCCGAAGCAATTTGCTGAGTTTGCGCCTCGGACAGACGAACCACTCAGGACGGTGTAAGAGGGCTAGCGCTAAGACGGGATCAACATATCTAGCTCCTCAGTCCTCACATCACAGACCTAGGGCGGATGGCAGGGGAGGACAGGCTCAACCTGTCCTCCAGACTCCACCACCTACATACGGTACGGCACACACGCACCCCATCACCCGCCATCGCTAATCCAGCCACTGCCATCAATCCTGCCGCCCCGCTTGGGCGGCCTGCTCAACGCAGCTGGCCATGGCGTGCCATCCTCCACGGCGGGGCAGGTTTGGGCAGATGCAAATTGTCCGTTCCAGCCACATGCGCTGCCGCCCTGCTGCACAGCAGCAACAGCAACAGCGCCGGCAGCAGCACCTGCCGCCGCCTCTGCCGCCGCCGCTCGCAGCGCTGCGCCGGGCGCGCGCCTGCGTCCGCCTCCACCTCAGATAATCGATGACACAAGAAAGTACACCCAGCAGATGATGACTCCCGACCTCTCAAGCACGGTGCGGTGGCTATCCACTTGTTGGCCGCACTGCAACGCCACGCACGCGTGCAACACCTATGCCGGAAGCCGCATGCCCACACAGCAACGGCACGCGGTTAGTACCATTGCCGTACTTGGGACACGCCGGGGCCCCACCGACACAACCACATTTAGGCGCGCACGCCATGCAGAAACAGTGCAGCTTCAGCTGCACAGCACGCACAGAGCCCAGCGCGTGCCTGATGAAGTGCACAAATGCGACAAACCTGACAGGAAGGGACTAGCCAAGCGCCCATGCGCATGCTTCATGTACCACGACTCCGCACTCACCACGCGAGCCAAACCCCTGTTCCACGCGCCTCCCCTTGCTTACGGCCGCCGCCTCCTTCAAAGAATCGGAAGCCCCCCTTCGACAAGTGTTCCCCGGTCACGGGAAAAGGGGCTGAGCCCCTCCACAGTCTGAGGCCGAACAACCTCATCGCCCGGACATAGCCGGGGTCGGTTTCCACAGGCACATAGCCAAACCAGGTGCCTATCTAGCAGTCGCGATGCCACAGCAGAGCCAACCGCAGCCAGACGAAGAACAGTTGTCAACAGCCGCACTACTTGTCATGCCGCTACGCATGCCCTGCCAGCCCCACCGCGGACCGCTACCTAGACACCGCCAGCCGGCTCCTCAGCCTGCGCGCTTGCGCCGCTTCATGGGCGGCGCTGCGCTCTCCTCCTCCACGTGGCCTTTCCCGCCCCCTCCGCTACCAAGATGCGCGCACGCACCCCCGCTGCTGCCGCCGCCGCCGCCGCTGCCGCCGCCGCCGCCGCTGCCGCCGCCGCCGCCGCCACCGCTGCCGCCACCGCTGCCACCGCCAGTCTGCAGCGATGCAGGTCGCTTGTGCCCCAGCAGCATCTCCACCAGCGCGTACCAATTGATAAACATCACAGTTATACCCTCAAGGCTTACAGGGCCACCAATGTCCGACCGCACAACGGGCACGGCTCTGTGCGACCACTCCTCGCTCGGGGGGCTCAGCCCAAAAAATACTTCAGCTAAGCGGAAGCCATAGACCCTGTAGCGCGATCCGGCACCAGTCGCCTCCGGCACCCACTGGCTGCAAGCCCCAACACTGGACCGCTGATGCACGTGGATCGACCGCACCTGCTCACGACGCAATGCGATGTATACCAGGTGCATGATTGCAATGATTGCAAGCACGTGAGTGATGTGACATGCGAGGTGGTTGCCCCTCTGGGACTACGCAATTCTGACACATTGCCTGCCGACATGGCTAGAGCCAGTTTCGTCCTTACTTGGGTTCAGTTTCATCAGACGCGACGGTTCTTGGCCACCGGCATCTTGGCCTTGGCCTCGTTGGTGCGCTTATTGCCCTCCTGGACCGCCGACATCTTGTACCGCGTTGCTGCCTCTGCCATGCAAGCAACATACCCTGATCGAGCAGACAGCTGGGCGGCACCGCCTGATGACGCGTGTCCACTCCCGCATTCTGCTGTACTACCCCACCAAAGAATCATGCACTAAGTGTTTTGATCTCAACAGCCCGCATGCACTCGTTTGCGCACGCAGCGTGCAAGCCTGCCTCTTGCCTTCCACAAGTCACTACACGAAGACAATACACGCTGCACGCACATCTCGATGCAATCTGGCTCGTTATTGGTTTGGTCTGGCGATTTATGGAATCATGCACCATGAAGCCTAGGCGATAAGGCGAGGTCAACACAGGAAGCTATGCGCCACCGTGTGCGCCACCAGCAGCAAGAAATGCCCACTTCTCACTCCCCACTTGATCAATCAAATTAAAAAAAGATGAGATCAGCTTCCCCCCTCAGGCAGATGCACGCATGATGAGATCAGCTTCCCTCTCAAGCAGATGCACGCACGGTGTCGCACTGCGAAGTTTATTGCCATTGCCACCTGTCGCCACTGTGGCATCCAATTCTAAATAATTCTGGTGCGTCAACTTAACCCAAGGTCATGGGCTGGGGCTGCCACTCCCGCTTCGCCTCCAGCAGTACGGCACAACCTCTTAACTGACGCAAGTTCAATACCTGCTCGACATCAGGCACCGTATGTATAACCACCCGGTTTATTAACGTAGCTACATCTTAGAATCCCGTGCGGGCGATTTGCCCACAACCTTTCGAACCGCCTTTATTAGCTTCTGCATGGGGCCCTGCTTGTGAGAAGTCGGGTTGAAGGCGGAGTCTCGGATCTGCGCAGCGCTGCCCATGCCTGTGCTGCCGGCGCTCGCCTCATCATATCCGGCCGGCAGAAACACTTCGCACCGATACACCTCGTTGCGCGTGGCGGTAGAGGCGCTCGACCACAGGCGGCCTAAAGGTTGCCGGGAAGTGCCATCGCAACCTGACCGCGTCATAGTGGCAGCTCGCAACAGCGGCGGCGCTCCGGATGTCACTGCGCCAGCAGCGGTCGCAGCGCAGGCGGCAACCTTCAGTAGCGGCGGCGCAGATGCGCGTTTCCAGCTCATGGCAGCCACGTGGGCGCCCCAATGGCCGGGCTGTTGACCGTCGATGCAGTCGTGCGCGCGCTCCGGTGCTGCCTCCTCGTCAACTGCCTCGCAACGCATCAGGCCGCTGCTGCTGGGCCGCACTTGGGCGGAGGCCTCCCTGCCCCACGACAATTGCTGCTGGTACGCAGCCTGCTGCTCCGCATTGCTATGCTGCAGCAGCTGCACACTCTGCAGCCGCAGCGGCTGGCTTGCGCTGCCGGTCCCCAGCTGCTGCGCCGCCGAGGTCATCCCACAGTGGCTGCTGCCCGCGGTGACCGCGATGCCAGGGACGCCGCAGGCGCTGCTGCTGAACGCTCCCGCGCCCGCCACCGCCGGGCTGCAAAACAAGCCGCCGCCGTCGGCTGTCGTCATGAACAGCGCCGCCGCCACGCCTCCACCAATGCTGTGGGATGCCCCGCCAGCCAACATGTTACTGCCGTCCCACCGTGTGTCGCCGCCCAGGGCCGCCAGCTCATCCAGAGGCTGTAGCACGCCTGTGGACAGCATGAGCCGGTGCTGCTGTTGCTGTCCGCCTGCCGCCCACTCCGGCGCGCCAGCGAAGCTGCTGAGCATGTGGAGATCGGGCTGAGATGATATCTTTCGCATGCCGCCGCCGGTGCCCGCGCCGCCAGCAGACAACGCGCTGCCATTGCCGGCGGCGGTCATGCTGATGTCCAGGCAGCTGCTGGCGGCCCGGCCAGCGGCAGCAGCAGCGGCGGCGGCCCGTCGCGAGGCCAGCGGAATGGTCACAGCGACCATGGGCGGCATGCACAGGGGCGGCGCAGCTAACGCTGTCGGCGCCGGGCATCGCGGCATGTGCAGCGACTCAGCCCGGCGCCGGACTGCACCATTGTTCTGAGCTGGCACAGCAGCAGCAGCGGCGGTTGCGGCAGAGGTGCGAGCCAGCAGCGGGCCCGCTGCAGGCGGCGTGCCCGGGTTGGACGGCTGTGACAGCAGCGGCCACAGCGGCGCACTGTGCCTGCTTGTGTTGGCGGTGCGCTCGGACGTGTACGGCCGCTCTGCTTCCGCAGACATCGGCGGCACCTGTGGCGCAGCCGCAGCGCGGCTGTATACCTGCGCCAGGGGCGCTGTTGCCAGTGCCACCGCCCGGGTCTGGTCCCTGGGAACGCCCCGCTTGCATGAAACAAGCTCAGCGTGCGTTTCACCAGCGGAGCATGCCGCCGAGTCGTTTGAGGCAAAGAGGCCGCCGAGTAGCTGCGCGGTGGTCCGTCGGAAGCCGCTGCGCAATGCGCGTGCCACGGCGCCGCCGCTGCGCGCCGGCGCGCCGCCGGTCCCCACTGGGGTGGCTGCGGAGCCCCACCGCGGCTGCTGTCTCCCTCCGCCGGTTGCAAGGTCGGGAACGGTGGAGAGGGCCTTGCTGCTGCCACCGCCCACGGCGCTCGGAACGTCAAGCGGCTCAGTGGCGGTGCATATGGTCACGCTATAGTCGCGGCTACTGAGTTCGCCATCCTCCTCTATCGCATCAATCGTGCCCAGGAGCACACCGTCAATGGTGAACCCGTGCCTTTGGGTCAGCGCGTGAACAGCGCGCGGCGTCAGGTCCAGTCCAGCCTCCAAATATGCCGCAACCGCATTGCTGCTTGCAGGGCGCACGGCCTTGACTGGCTGCAGCAGGCCGGCGACCTCAGGCGTTGTCACGCCACGGCCTGCACCCGCACCCACCTCGACACTGTGGCATGACGCACACCCAACAGCCCGCGTGGGCGCTGCAATGCTGCTGCCTGCGCTGACGTCGCAGCTGATACGACCTCCAGCAGCAGTGCCCTCTCCCAGCAGCAACTGCGGCACATGGTCGCAGGCTGCTGCGGGCCGGACGTGCGGCAGTAGAGCGCCGGGGTGCTGCTGCAAGCAGGCGAACGTAGCACCAACAGGCGTGTTGATGCCGGATTGGAACACGCTGCCAGCGCCGCCGCCGCCGCCGCCGCCGCCGTAAACGCTGGTGTTGCTGCTGCTGCTTCGCTTCATGCGTCCCGTCGCTGCCACCAGTCGGGCTGTGGCGGTGCTGAGTGACGTCGCTGCCACTACTGCAGTCGCGCTCGACCCCACGTCCCACAGCTGTGACCCGCACGATATCAGCGACGCGCCTGCTGCGCTCACAGCACTTGTGGCCGCAGCAGCGGACGCGGTGTGGCCACACAGGCCTGCTGCTGCATTTGTGGCGCTGCTGCCCCGCTCAGCGGTTGCCTGCCCCGCCAGCAGCACAGGTGAGCACACATGTGTCGCAACAGCGTCGCCGTGCGTCGTGGCCAGCGCAGCCAGAGATGCAGACACACCCAGGCAGCTGTGGGCATAAGCTGCGGCGCCCTGCACCACACTGCTACCACGGGCTAGCAGCGCGACCACCTCCGCATTCGCTGCAGCCGCTGAGCCGTCTGTAATAACGGAGCAGAGGGCGGTGCCCGAGGATACAGCGGCGCTGCTGGATAGCGGGACAACAGGGGCGGCGTCAGGGGCCCCACGCCGCTCCGCGACCGCCGCGGTGAGGGCCGCAGTCGCCGCTACACAGCTGGCACCCGCCGCCGACTCCACACCTGGCGGCGGCGGCGGCCCTGTCAGCAGCTCTAGCCCGGAGCAGGTGTTGCAGTTGCGGCCCTCAAGGAGCTCATGCGCCGCCGCTGCGCCGACGAGCGGCCCCGACGCCAGCTGTAAGTGTGCGGCAGCCGTGCGTGCTACTGCGTTGCTGAGTGAGGGCCGGTGCGGTGGTGGTGCCGTTGCCGCAACGGCGGCAGCAGCACTTGCCACCGCAAAGTCCAGCACGCCAGTATTCACGGCAGGCCCTGGCTGCTGCAGCGCCGCCTGCGGCTGTACCGGGTGCTGCGCCGGCGCAACCGGCCACGGCTGCCGCAATGGTTGCGTCTGCTGCATAGGGGCATGGGCCAGCAGCGCCTGCGTGGCACTGCCGGAAGCTACAGCAGCCGCGGCGGCGCTGCTGCCAGCCACCGGCTTCCCGGCGTCAGTCGACATCGTGGCCTGCATTTGCCGCGGCGGCTGCGGCTGCGGTGGGGCTGGCGTTGCCGGGGCTGATGAGGCGGCGGATGGGTCCACGGCGAGCAGGTGCTCAAGCACTGTGCCCTTGATGCAGCGCGGGACGTCCCTGCAGTGCGGGAGTCAGGAGGAGTGCAGCAGCCGGCTCAGGTTACATGTTCTAGCCGGCCAAGCATACACGCGCACAGCCTGACGAGCCGTAAAGAGTGTTATTACACTTGTGACACAGCAGCAGACACTCAACCCCGCATGCAAGCATGGACACGGATCCGCACCAGAAGTAGGGTAATTGCAGCAGCTCGCGGGCTGTGGGACGCTGGCGGGGATCGGTGCGCAGGCAGGCCTCCACCACCTGAAAGAGCCGGGGCTCCAGGTGGGGCAGGCGCTGGCGCAGCGTCTTGGACACGGGCGGCTTGAGCGCCGCCAGGGGCTGCAGGTGCGGGTTTGCAGCCACGCATGCCGCCTGCTGCGGCGACAGGGGGCCCAGGCAGCGCACAATGTGCCACAACTGGTCCAAGGAGGACGTTCCTGCACGCGTTGGCACAGAGCTGACGGTTGGTAAGGCTGGGAACCGAGCCTCAGATAGTTGAGGTGGCGGCGGCGGAGGGAGGTGAAAGGTCAGGGACAGGTGCATGCAGTGAGGCCGCCTGTGGCGGCTGTGTGGGTGCACTCCCCCCCTCGCCGCCCTGCACCTTGGAATAGTGGTCGCCCGGTCGCCATCTCCGCAATTGTGCAGCCGAGGCTCCAGATGTCCGCACTCGCTCCGTAATGGTCGCGCACCAATATCTCTGTGGGCCGGCAGGAAAAGAATGAACAAGCTCGGAAGCTGAGGGCCATCAGCGGACGTGGATTGCGCCAAGCACGCGGTTTGGTACTCATCAAGCATAACGTAACCGCCGCATACCGGCGTGTACCCTAAGTCCAAGCAGTCTGATGCCTAAGGGTCGGCCCTTCAGATTGCGCAAGGACTGCGCTCCACTACATGATTTCCATTGTGCTGCCGCATCTTGTGGGGTAGGAGGGTTTCAGCACATTGACTTGGGGCCACTTGCCCACCTGGCGCGCGGTACCAGCGGGTCACCACGTAGCTCGTGCCCCGGCGTGCTTCTCGGGGATCGCAGTTGGTGGCCTTGGCGAAGCCAAAGTCGCACAGCTTAGCCGTCAATGTGCACGGATCCACGAGTACGTTGGCGGGTTTTATGTCGCGGTGCACGATCTATGTGTTGAAGAACAAAAGGAAGGACACGCGTGTTTTGTAAATGTGTGTGTGTGTGTGTGTGTGTGTGTGTGTGTGTGTGTGTGTGTGTGTGTGTGTGTGTGTGTGTGTGCGCGCGCGCGATGTAGAGCACAGTGGTTTACACACACGGTACGTAAGTGGGGTCGGATGCAAGTGAAGAGGCTGCTGGCGTTGATGGTCGGCAACAATGTGTGGCATTGGTATCGCAGTGAACCAACTGGTGCCGCAAAGGGGGGCAAGGTGTTCGGGGCGGCGCCAAAAGGGACGCACCACACGTGATGCGGCAGAGGGCAACAAATGCGGGGGCGGGACAGCTATGCCAGCGGGAGAAAGCGAGAGGGTAGGGAGAGGCACCGGTATGCGCTCTCTCCAGCACCTCCATTTGCATGACACAAGCTGTTGCATGCAATTCCCGACATGCCGCCGTTACCTTGCGCTCGTGCAGGTAGGTCGTCGCGCGCAGCAGCTGCCACGCAATGACTTTGGTGATGGGTGCGGGCAGGCCGCACGGCATGCAGTCCAGCATGGCGTGCACGGTTGTGCGCATATACTCGAACACCTGGTGACAACAACAGGATCAGTACAAGCGGGATCCGCGTTAATTACAGTGTTCAACTGCTGCACACTGCAGATTGGAGTGTACGCCGGGTATGACATTGCAGGAAGTCCAACCGCGACCGAAGGCGTGCGGCGGCAGTACTGCGGCTTGACAGGTGCTTCAATGGAAACCTGACGGGGCTAGCCCATCGATCAATTTTCAGTGCGTTTGTTACCACGGCATATCGTGCAATTAGGAACTGCGCCTGTCTAGCCCGTTACGCACGGATGCAATACTAGGTGTGAGTCGGGCAGCACCACGAGCCAACCTGCCTGTGCCCCTTACTCGCCTCACCCGGCCTGGTTCCGGCACCGGTATGTCGGCTCAGCATTATTAGGCATTCGGATGGAGACCTAATCAAGGTCAAGAAACATAAGCAATATCTTGGCTTAGCACGCACCATGTAAATGTGCTTGTGTTGGCTGCGGAACGCTTTTAGCAACGTCACAACGTTGGGGTGCGCAATGGACTGAAGCAATTTCGCTTCTCTTGTCGCCAGGCGCATGACCACATCGTCCTTGTGCGCCTGTGCAGTCGGTAGGTGCGGGCAAAGCCGTGCGTGGCCGGTCATGACATATGGGAGTACCGTACTACGATAATGTGAACTTTTAGATGCCGGAAGAGGCCGACCACAGCCTTGCCACACGCATTGAGGTTTCCAGGTACCGCGTGCGAGGGCGACTGCGCGTATGTGCGACCATGCATATTGGCCGGCGTTGTGCGGTCCGTCCAGGACCCCACAACCGCCGGAAACGCTCGTGTGCGGCTAGCCGCTTTCATTCGCCATGGTGTGCCTCTAGCAACCGCACACACATACCTCCTTGAAGCCCTTGATGGCCTGTGTGGAGAAGGGGAGACAAAATCAGGTATGAATACATACAATCGCAGCTACTTGAGGTACTCGGTGTGCAAGTGTTTCCGCACCAGCACAGGGCGCCGTTCGTGGCTTGCCCCACTCGCCATGGCCTGCCTTGCGCCCTTGCGCCCGACGACGCATACAGTACACGATAACCCATACCCCCTCGCCCTGCCTACGTACCACGATGCGACCTGTGTCCCGATCCCGGCATTTCCAAACTGCATTCGCGGGAAGTAAGGCAAGAGTTAAGCAATCCCAACACGCATGCGCTGATGAAGGACCTGGTTGGCAAGCAAGGTAGGAGTGTCGGTGTGGCTGTCACCCGCAATAACCCACATCCCTTCACGGCTTGATTATTGGCAAATCGTCTCACCGGCGCCATATGCGCCCTCGCCGACCTGTTCCAAAAACTCGTAACCCTGGCGGGTGGGGCACACCACGGGGATTTATACAACAAGGCGTTGAAGAGGCTGATTGCTTGACATGTATGGCGTCGAACGTAGAGTTGAGCGGTATTGCCCTCGCCTAAACGGTAATTTGAGTTGACAAACTATAATAATGTATTTGGGTGCTCTGGTTCCGCCGCTAAAATTAATAAGGTGAAGCATGGGTTCTAGGGGGGTTCTGCATGCCCGCACACACACGCCCCCCCCCCCCCACACACACACACACACACACAGACATACATGGGTGCCACTGAGCCACCAAGTACCAGAAGGTTCGCAAGCGTAGCGTAAGTGCCAGATGGCACAAATAAGATACAGAGCGCTGCAGTATGGCAAAGCCCTGCGGCGTCTCGGACGCCGCGGCCTTCGTCGGCTGAGTCGTTAACGGCGAGCCCACGCGACAACCCTCACAGGCCCGGAACAGGCACGCGGGTCGCCGGGTGTGGTTAATAACGCATCGCACAAGGCCATGGCTCCTGAGCAGGCCCTGGCTGACTGCTCAGCTGCGTTGCCGGCCCGCGAACCGCAATCCCACAAAACGAACAATTTGCTTCTCACTCGACAGGCGTGCTAACGCTGGTATGACAACAATTGCTGTATATGCTGGTTGAATAGGACAAAAGCACAGAGCGGCGCCCGGCGAGGACGAGGCGACTGTTCATGGTTGCTGCCCGCCGGTCCGTGCGGATTGTTTGTAAGGTTCAATAAGAGACATACCTGCATTATACGACAATAGAGCTCATAAGCGCCTGGACACCCGAGAGCCGCGCGAGCCCACACGGCCAGGAGCGCTGACTGCTTTGGTAATTGATGGGCGCGCTTGTATGTTAAGGCATCAGCGAATACATCCTAGCAATCCTGAATGGGAAGGCCTCTTAGCAAGAATGCAAGGTTTGTGTGGCCTTCCAAGGCGCGAGGAGTTAAAGAAAAGGACTAGTAACCTGACTCAAATGATTTAGGTTCTGCAGGCACAAGTTACCTTGGATGCCCGGTGCCCGTGAACGGAATACGGTCACACCATTCTGCACACCATTCTTTGTTCTGGCAGGCCACTGCAAACGCCGAGCGCGGAGGCAGCCATGTCTTGTGCTATGCTTTTCAAGGAGTTATAAAATTCGCCCTATAAAAAACCTGCACACGTCCACCAAATGACGTGTCGGCGGGCAGGGGACTCAGCTCATTGTTTGTCCGAACTGCACTATATTAGCCACGGGACTCCGCCACACCCATCACATAGTTGGCCTGCTGCCTCATGCTCGGCACATTCCGCACGCAGTCATGAACGGTGGCCGACGCTAAAGCACTGCGCCCGCACCGTCAATAGCCCATCCACTTGCTCAGCAGTCCGGAGCATTGAAGCAGCTGCCCACTGGATACTTGTCCAACGCCGTCTTGTCGCCCTCCACATACCTGTGCGGATAAAGCAAGGAAGCAAACGAGTTACCGGTATTGCAAACTGCGGGGACTCGGGGTTACGGGTGCAGAACACAGGCCATGTGGCCGGGTGCTATGAACCTATCTATATATCTAATGCCTGTGAACAGCCGCGACACGGGGCCATACTCCAGGCGCTGTGCGTGAGCCAGACACAAGAGCATGCATTCCTGCACTGTATGCGGTCAAGCGCCTGCCCACGATTCCCAGGCCTCAAGCCAGTCGTCACTCGGTAACTCACTTTGCCCAGATGGACTGCATGCGCTGGAACTTGTCCGGGTGATAGTTGACGTGGATCATGACTGGCACATGGTTGGCGTACTGCGGCTCGTATCTGCGGGCGCAGGCGGGATGCAGTTATTGAATGAAATGAGTGCTGCATGATTGCATGACTGCTATGTACGCCTGCGCCGCGCGCTCTGGCGAGGATGTGTATGTGACGTGCTTGGAAACCAACATCATTCCCACCTGACGGTCCTGAACAGGCGCTTTGAGTTCATGAACTTGTCAATGTTCATAATGCGGACTGAGATGCGGCTGGTCTTGTAGTTATCATGGCTGGGGAACCAGATCTCCATGTTGAACACGGCCTGTCGAGCCGCCAGGAGAAGAGGCCGAAAGCCGCGTCAGTAGCTGCCCCCCGTCTGCTTTACGACCTAAAGCACCCAAATTGTCAGTACCGCGTTGCTGCCTCTGCCATGCAAGCAACATACCCTGATCGAGCAAACAGCTGGGATGCAATCCATGCCTGGCATTTATACACCCATCGCTACCCCCTGACCCCTGAACAACTGGATCGGCCCCAAGTCATTTCCACACCTGCAACACATTTTGCCCACGCCGCCCCCACCTGGTCCCACTCCTTGTTTTTGTTGAGACGGTCGGTGATCCGGTCCATGAGCCCGATGGTGCGCTCATTGGGGCGGATGTAGAAGAGGCCCGAGTTGAGTGTGAACACGCGAATGGTGTGCGCCCAGCGCGACCAGCCCATCGTGGGGTCGTCGTACACGTCGTCCCAGCCTGGGCGACAGCAGCATCAGGCGGTGAGTTGCGTGGAGCAGAGTGCATGAAAGATTCGAGTTGAGTTGGTACCAAATGATTCTGAATTCGTCCGGGTTAAGCCGACCAGCTGCGAACGGGAGTCCGCGCTCTCACCGTAGGCAGTCCCCTCGTCGTAGCCGTCACTTAAAGCCTCCACGTCCTCATCGCTATGAATGCGTGCACACGGGCGCTTCGATCGATAGGTGTCACAGTGTCGGAGCAGCTATCGCAGGCAACGCCGTCGCAGGCACCATGGATTCAAAGCAGTAAACCCAAGCCCCCCGATTCATCCAATGGTGCTTTTGACGCTCACCGGTACAGGTGGTCGAATGGGTTTTGGAGAGTCACGATATCTACCTGTGATGGCGTAGGCAAGCAAGGTACGGTGAACATCTGAGCACGCTGTCGTGGTACCCAACGCCCAACTCCCCAAGTGCGCCAGCCCTAAAGCATCTCAAAGGAGGCGTTCAGTCGCATTTCCCATCGAGCACTCTCAACTCACGTCCGATAGGAGCACCGAGAACCCGAGCGTCAAGAACTCCTGCAGGGATGAAGCACAAGGGTTGGATCAGCTGCCAGGCAAACCTGCGTACCACCCCTGCAGACGTATCCCCCCGACCAAGCCGCACCTTGATGAGCTGGAACTTCTGTGCGCTAATCCCGTGGTTGGAAGCCGCCTTGTCGGCTGTAGCCTTGGGCGTGCGGCGCCAGTACGCCACCCCCAGGTTCTCGCACGCCTTGGCCACCTGCGATTGTGTCACAAGAAAATGCGAATTACTTGGCATGGGATTCGTTGTTCCCTGTCTTGCATGGTCACGGAGTAGTCGAACCACGCCAGCCGCATTATGGGCTCGGCCTACTTGAACTGGGTAACCCATATGGCTCTCAACCCTAAGAGCCAGATCCATGTCTGCAGTCTTCACCCATCGCTACTTTGACAACACCAGCTTAACTGCCAAGTTCACCAAGAGGGCCACCTGATTACCTCATCATCGATTGCAATGACCATGAAGTTCTTAACGCCCGCCCGCTGGCAGCCGTCGATCCACAGCTTAAGCCTGAGGTACATGCGGCATCACGTACTGAGTGATAGCGCCCCGATGCAGGCTGTCCTGAGGATTGGCGCGCAATAGCGCCCGCACACACCCAGCACACCCCTACTAGCACACGGCTGCTCACATGCCAAATTTGCCATCAGGCGTGATCAGCGCGCCGTTAGAGACTGCGGCCATCACCTCCTTGTTCACCGCGATGCGCTCCTGTGGGAAGGAGCACAAAGCACATTCTTGTGCCTGCGCTGAGACCGAGGTTGGCGCACTGTCTCTAGAACACCCAGCATGCACACCATACGGCAGCACCCCTGCCAGCTCACAGGACATACCAGGTATCTGAACAGCCCCATTCCAACTCATGTGTTAAAATTTGACAACCTCCGTACTGATGGGCTCCGGTGCTGCAACACCCCGCCTCCTTGTCCTTGCAATGCGGCACGCACCGCCCTCCACGACCCAGCCCAGCGAGCAAGGCTGTTGCATGACCCCAGGCAACCAGCGCAGGGAATTCCCTTCAGATACGATGACGCACCAACACAGTTTTGAGGTCCTCGGACCCAAATTTGGTGTCCTGCACTGCATTTGCGCCTGTTGCTAGCAGCGCCAGCGCCACAAGGAGCGCCCCCGCGTAGCCTAGCATAACTTGTTCTACTTGTAAAGATGAATGATGGTAGTTGCCAAGGGGGCGTCGTTGGCCTTCAGTGCAAGAGCTGACGATCGACGTTGGGGTCACTCGCAGAGTCTTCTCTACCTAAACAAATAGCATACTGGATCACAACAAAAACCGTGCTTAAGCTTGAAGAGAAGAATGGATACAAAAGAGGCCCGGCGAAAATGCATGCAGAACTCAATCGACATGCGGCCTTGATTGACCAGAGCTCGTTACTCCAATTGCACTTGTGCACAAGTAGACATCAAATACAGCCTGCAACTGATTTCACACGGAGCTTGACAAGCGACTCGAAGGCGCACGGTTGCTCGGCTCCGGAGGGGCGCGTGACCTGGTGTATAACTGCACAATTTTAAGCTAATAGTGAGACTGGACATTGTAAGACTGCAGCTTTAAGCTGGCTCTGTTTCTTCCACTGCGCGAGGAAATGCAAGAGGTCCCGCCAGATTTCGAGGACGTGCATATAGCAGAAGCTCGGGTACGCAAAGCATGAGCTATTACCGGTTAAGTCCGGTTAAGGACTTCAGTCCGGGCGTGCTGCCCTGGTGCAAGGCCATGGACTCGGAGACATGTGCCCAGCAGGCGACGTTCCTGTCGGCTGCTATATGCCACACAGGTGGATGTTCCCAGCACATGGCGCGACCAGATTGTGAACACGAATGCGGTCGCGACGGAGACGCACCCATTGAAGTGCGCTGAGGTTGAGACGCAGACCGGTAGCAAGGATAACCAAGGCACGCAGACCGACGATGCCGGCGGCGGCCGGCCGCCGTCGCCCAGCAAGGTCCAGGCTTCTGGAGTAGCTGACTTCATGGCGAAGTGAGGCACCGGGTCACTGGGTGGCGCATGTAAGGGCAGGGAGGACGGCCCATAGCGTGGGGTCACAAGGGGCACCAATACAGGCACAACCTGGCGGCCTGCGCACGAAGGGCGGCGCTGAGGGCCGTTGCTTGCCTTGATAACACCATGGACACTGAAGTCAAACTGTTTATTATGGCTGCAGGGTGGAAGGCATGGTGGCTGGGGAGCTGGTGAAGGCAACGGAGGAGCACGAAGTGCTGGAGCCGTTCACACGGGCGGCGGATGACGAGCAGGTACCAATCTGGTGTTGGGACTGGGACAGGGCACTCACCGGCCGCTATTGTCCCGCAAGGGTACATCATCCTCACCAGCTTGGCCTGTAGTCCTGGGCGCCTGCTACCATTACTACGTAGCCCATCCGATGGTGTGGCATTGCACCACCACCTGCGGGGGCTTGGGCGAGGCAGGCACGCCAGCGTGTAGACACCTCGGCGCCCCCGCGCGCGTGATTTTGATGGCGCCTACCGCGCTCACTCTGCTGTGTTGTCCCCGGATGCCCTTGCAGGAGCCTGCGACGTGCATCCACTACCTGTCGCCGTTCCAGCAGGACGCAGCGGCCAACCAGGACCTCAACGCCACCAGCACCCAGCTCAACAAGCACAAGCTGGTGGTCACAGGCGTGTCATGGAGCAGCACCGGTCAGACCATCGCGGCCTCGTTCGGCAGGTGCGGACAGGCGGCTAGCAAGCGGAGGTCACTGTTATGGGCACATGGCCGAGCCAAAAAAGGAGCTTGCCACGGGGCATGTGGCCGCGTGATTGTAACGAGCAGCTAAAGGCTTAAATCTGCGTGGACGAATTCGGTGGCTATGATTGCTTTTGGTGCACGCAGGTACGACGTTGTGGGCTGGTGCACGTACCCTGGCATGCTGTGCACGTGGAACCTGGGCCGCGAGGAGGTGAATGCCACGCGGCCTGACACCCGCATCGACACCGATACCTGCCTCATGAGCTGCGCCTTCCACCCGGCGCACCCGGTGAGCGGTACAGCATTATTTCCGGGACGAAAGGGCAACGGCCAGCGACCTACCTGCCTTGCCTCTGTCCTGCGTCTGTTTGCTGCGCTCCTTGAGCACCGGTAACAGTCTCCCTGTGGCCCCGGCTGCGTACCCTCGGCCAGGCGCTGATCGCGGGCGGTACCTTCAATGGAGAGCTGTACGTTTGGGACCTTAGCCTGGAGGGCGACAGCCAGCGCGGCCGCTCCGACGTGCTGCTGGACGTGCGGCACATGGAGCCCATCATCGCCATCACCTGGCAGTACAACATGACGGGTGGGTGCGGGTGCCGGGCGGCAGGGTGATGGGCAGGCGGGTGCCGCGGTATCGTCGCTGCAACGTCGCCGCCAGTCGCTGCCGGATGTAAAGCGCGGGCGTATGGACTGATACCGAAAGCCACGCATAATGGCGCTGCAGTGCTAGTGCTTGCGCTGGCGTTCAGATTGCGCAAGCGAAGGCGTTGTGTGGCGCCTGCATGTCCACAGACGCGGCAAAGTACGGCACCAAGGACAAGTCGTACCGGCTGGTGACGCTAGGCGCGGACGGCAAGGTGCTGACGTGGCTGTGGCACAAGCTGGATGCGCCCGTGTACGGGTGAGCGTCTGCACGGCGCGCAAGCGCCTTGCTCGCGCTCGCTGGCCTACACGCCTACCATTATCGCCCTCAACCGTGCCGACGCTCCACTGTTTCCACTGCCACTTCTTGCACTCTCTGCTGCTGCACAGAAGTTATGCTGTCTCTCCCTTGCATACCTTCTCGTTGGGCTTGGGCACGTACCCCCCCCCCCCGCTACCATACGCACGCACACACAGGTACCAGCTCATGTTCCCGCAGCCAGGCGTGGACCGCAAGTTCGTGTGGGGAGGCGCCTGCATGGGCTTCCAGCGTGAGCCACGCGGCACCAGCACCGCCGCGCGCGACAAGGAGACGGGTCTGCACGGCGGCGACGCAGCGGGCACTTTCCTTGTGGGCACGGAGGGCGGCAAGATCTTCAAGTGCTACAACGACGCCAATGACGTCAACACCAAGGTGTGCGGGAGCCGTAGGCGTGGGCGTGGGTTGCGTTGCTTCACACGCACATATCCTCATGAAATGGCCACACAACATGTGCCTTGTAGTTTGCACTCCAAACCACCCTGCTGTGACGTCGCCTGTGCAGGAGTTCTCGCGTGCCGTGGGTGCGGGTGAGCGTGTCGAGCTGCGCACGCCGGTGCGGGAGGGCGGCTACCAGCCACACGCCGGAGCCGTGTTCGGTCTGGACTGCTCGCCGTTCCAGGTAAGCAGCAGCACTGTACAGCGCAGCTGAAGCACCGCTGTGTTGGCTGCTTACATCGTTGCTGAGGAGCACGGTTGGGCGCCGCCGTTCAGTGCGCGGCCGAGGAACATCGGGCGCATTGGTTTGGGATGCCAGCCTGTCCGACCGCCTGCCCCGACCGTGCGCTAACTTTGCAACAACCTCTCCCCCTTCCCTCCAGCGCGAGCTCTTCCTGACCGGCTCCACGGACGGCAGCGTGCGCATGTACTCGTCGCTGCGCATGCAGCCGCTGCTGCACCTGGAGCCCACCTCCTCCTACCTGTTCGTGGTGCAGTGGAGCCCCTTCCGGCCGCTGGTGTTCGCCGCGGCGGCAGGTGCGCGCTGGCCCGTGTTACAGGGATACGAACATGCGCGCGCCCATCAGTGCTTGAGTCCGATTACTATACTGGACTGCCGTGTGCGTGCATGCATGTGTGCATACGTGCCAACAATGCGAGCAAGCCGCGTCACGAGTAACGTTCTCTGCCCCACCCCTGCACTCAACCACCCCCCAGGCGACGGCTGCGTGTACCTGTTCGACCTGGCCCGGCAGCAGGAGGTGGTGCGGCCGGTGCTGACGCTGGACGCCAACGGCATGCGCAAGCCCGTGTACTCGCTAGCCTTCAACCCGCGCAAGCCCGACATGCTGGCGACAGGAGACCCCACCGGCATCCAGGTGTGTGCCGTGTAGGAGCTGGTGCGCGGGGTGGAGTGGATGTGCCGTGTGCGGGGACTTGACAGCTGTGTCGCGAGCTCCAGGTTGTATCACCGTAGCAGCGACGGTGTACGGCGTTACATTCTTGTTGGCCTGACCGCAGATCTGGCGGCTGCCGTCTTCGCTGACGTCGGTGCGCCGCGGCGAGGAGGCGCTGCTGCGGAAGCTGGCGGTGGCGGACGACGTGCCCGAGGCACTGCGCGGCAACTTCACGCGGTAGAGTGGCAGTGCCGGCAGCGGTACCGGTGGCGGATTAAAGTTGGCGCGGGGGTGGCGGAGCGGGTGATGCTTGTGCGACCAGCCGCGGGAGGGGCCAGGACTGGTTTAGGCCAGAGCCAGGATGGCGTGGAGGATACAATAGGTGGTTGCTATCATGGCATGAGCAGAGCTCCATCGGGGTGCAGGAAGCGATGTGGAGTTCCGGATAGACATGCTTTGGCGCGAGCTGAAGCGATGAGTCGAGAATGGGGCGTGACTCTTGCAGGTGGAGGTGGTGCGGAGGCGGGGGAATGCAGCAGGACCTCTGCGTGAGTCAGTTAATCTGTACAGTTTGTACATATAAATCGCGGGGAGGTGCTGAGACGCACCCGCTCGCAAAACAGGATTGCATGGGCGCTGCATGTAAGTGCATGATGGGCAAGTTTGCAAGGGGCACCGTCTTGGACGGGCACGCTCGGACGGGCCTAGTGCCCTTCCAACGATAGAAATGATCTTATGATTAGAGTTACACAGTGCGCAGCTTTGCGCAACCTGCATGCAGCAAACGACATGTTGAGCATCGCGACGGCGCAGCACCCGGGGGCGGGGGTGGCAGCGGCATCTGCCGCTGTGGTCCCGACAGAAGTTGGTGTGAGCGGCGGCGGGATGAGCAGCGTGTTCCGCTCTCGGGACCGGCAGAAGACGCCGCGACGGCAGCCGATCTGGCTCAAGGTGCGCCTCTAGCGGCCCGTAGCGGCCAACCTCACCCTCGTGCAGGACGCACGCGCCCAGCCAACCGATTCTTTCTCTTCCACGCATGCAACGCGGGGTAAAGCATTTCACTAGACGTCTTACTCCTGTCGCATTGCTCTGCAGCGGGACAAGTTCATGCGGCATGGCGAGCTGCTGCTGTCCGCGGCACTATCGGCCGTGATAAGCCCTGCGCCGGCATCGGAGCCACCGGGCCCGGCTGAGGCTGCAGGCGCCGCGTCGTCTGGCGGCCCTGGCGGCAGGGGCGAGGACGACACCGCCGGAGTGGCTCAGGCGCTGGAGCGGTGCCTGGCTGTTGTGCGGTTCGCGGTGGGGATGCTGGCGGACATGCTGCGGCCTGGAGGGTACGTGGGCGTGGGCGTGGGCGTGCCATACGTTCCTCAGTGCTGCTGTAGCCATGGTCCTGCACAGCTCGCCACGTGCGTGGTACTCACCGGCAATCGGCCTTGATAACTGACACGTACCGTGAGTGGCGCTAACGGCTAACCGTGTTCCGCCCATTCGACCTGCGCGAACAGGCCTGACTCAGACGACCTGCCCGTCACCGCGCTGGGCCAACACCACGTCACCGTGCGGCAGCTGCTGGCGGCGGCCCGCACGCAGCAGCAACACCCAATGGCCACCAGCGGCACCGGCCGGACATTGCCGGTGCCCGCGCCACGCGTACACGTGCAGGTGGGATTGGTGGCCTCAGACCGCGCGCGCACACCGTGCCACGTAAGATTGCGTTCAGTCATAACGCATTTACTGTCAAACGCCGGTGCTGCCAACAATGCAGGAGCTGCTCAGCTTTGATCCCGCAGAGGGACCAAAGTCCCTGGCTGTCATCGAGCCGGCGGCTGTGGCAGGCGCTGGGGACGGGACCAGCGGCCTGCTGCTGCTGGAGAGGCTGGCGGCGGTGGCGCGCGTGCGGATCGACCCACGTGTCAGCGCCAAGGCCAAGCGCTTGGGCCGAGAGGTGTCGCTCAAGGTGTGTGGGAGGAAGCCCGCGGGGGACTGGGGCGGTCTACCGGTACTTGACATGCAGGCGCATGTATTGTCGCGCGGTTGACAATGACCAGCCATGCGCCCATGCTGCCACCTGGCTTGCCAAGAAACACCGAAATTCGCCCCATCGACACCGCAACCGCAATTGTTACCGGTAGGTAAAGCTCGATGGCGGCGGTGAGGTCGTGCTGCTGCGGCCCTTGCCGCCCTTTCAGCACGGTGGCACGGCGTCGTCACCACCTGACGCGGCGCGGGCGGGGCCCGGAGGTGCCGCGCCGGTGTCGCCAGGCAGTGGCGCCGGTGGCGCTGGTCACTCAGGCGTATCGGTGGTCATGCCGCCGCCAGCCGGCCTGGCGCGTCCCTCACCCCTGGTAGACCTGCTGCCGCCCACGACACTCATTGCGGCGTCCATCTCTTCCGGCGCACCGGCAGAAGCAGCGCCGGCGCAGCCCGCCGAACACGCCCCTGGCGATGGCGGCGCTGTGGCGGAGCGTCAACCGCAGCAACCACCACCAAACCAACAGCTGCCACCCCCGCCGCCGCCAGCACCCCAACCAGCCCTGCAGCAGGCACCTGCTGCAGAGCAGCATCGGCACCCAGAGCCCCAGCAGGCTCAGGAGCGCTACCTCATCTCGTCGCTGCCCAGCCTCGTGCTGCGCGGCCGCCTGCCTCACGCCGCCGAGCCAGAGTTCAAAGGTGCGCGCCTCGCGTGTTGCCGTGTGCCTGACGCACGCCTCACACCTCCCACCCTCGCCATGCCTGCTGTGTAGCAACCACCTCTCCCTCGCGCCGTCCTGGCCTCCCACGGTCCCGCCTCTCCCCCACCTCATGACAGCCCAGCGCACTTTGGGCTTGGCGGGGCCTATTCGTTTGGCTTAGGCACATACCCCCACCCCACCCCTCGTTCACCCACGCAGGTGACTTGGTGGTTCACAGCCCAGACACAGGAATGATGGTCAGCATCACGTTTGGCGAGGGCGGCGCCGCCAAGGGCGTGGTAGAGATGCAGCCACCGCAGCCGCAGCTGCCAGCCGGCAGCAGCAGCAGCGCTAGCTTCAGCGCCGGCAGTAGCCCCGCGCGCCAGGCGGCGGGCGGCACGCCGGTAGGGCGGCGGCAGCAGCAGTCGCGCTTCGCAGGCGTACTCGGCAGGGTGTCGGGCTCGCTGCATGACAGCATCCAGGTCACGTGTCCAGCGCTGGTGAGTTCACCGCTGTGTGCCGCGATCGCCCTACCGGCGCGCAAGCTCGAATTTGGGCGCACACGGTGGGAGTGCGCGCGGTGCGAGGTGCACAGGGGCATACGGGCCAACACGGGCATTCACAGCCGTCACTTTGTCGGGCACATGAGTTGCGCGCCCGCTCGGTGTGGCAACACGTACAGGCTTTGGAGGGCGACATTCACAGCGAGCAGCCGCCCGCGCCCGGCCTGCCGCCGCTGGCGCCCGCACTCGACCTGGCGGCACCCGGCCCGCAACAGCTGCCGCGGCTGTGGTCAGCGCTGCACGATGCGTTTCTGTATGCGGACCCGGCTCAGGTACAGGCATATGGGCAATGGCGTCCGCATGGGTCCTTAAAGCTCGTGGCTGCATGTATGCTGCATGTGTGGTAGGTGTGGATGTGCAGAGGGTCAGACAGAGTGCGTGTGTCGTTCCTACACATTCCGAAACAGGCCTCGGGCGGCAAGGCGGCCGAGCAGCTGACACACCAACTGGCAGGCATGCTACACAGCCTGTTCCCGGGCAGCAGGAGCAGCAGCCGGAGTGGTGGAGCGGGCGGCAGTAGCAGTGCGGCTGCGGGGCCTGTAGCCATGGCGCGCAGCGCGCAAGGGACCCGGGCAGGCCGCAGCGTTGCCGGCGCGGCCGGGAAGGAATCGATCGTAGGTGCCAGCAGCAGCGCCGCCGCAGCTTCCACAGCGGCCGCAGCGAACCCAGACGACTCCGACGCTGACTCAGACTTTGAGGCTGCGGCAGCGCGTGATGCTGGCGACACGGCGGAAGACCCTCGCGATGTGCCCCCTAACTACAAGGTGCGTGCTGCCCGCCAACCGCCGGGCGCCTGGGCACGGCCGGCCAGGGCATCTGTCTGGCTTTGACTAGCAAGTATACGTGAGCCACGCACAGAGCTGCCTACCGTAGCTGCGGCCTTGTGACCTCTGCCAGACTGCGCACCGCTGCCACCGCACTATCACGCTGTATGACGCCCTCCGACATCTTGCCAACAGGCCAAGCATGCTGCTGGTCAGCGGCTGGGGTGGCAGCTGCAGTACACGCTGGTACTGCCCGACGCCTCCGCGGCTCCCGCCGCCGCCAACAGCGCCACTGGTGCAGCGGGTGGCACTGTGAGCAGGCTCCCTCACCCGATGCATCTGGTACCGTCAAGTCTGGCGGCGGCGGCGGGCGCGGCGGCACAAGGGGGGCAGGCACGTTTGCGCTAGAGGGCCCAACGCTGTGCCTGGCTTCAGCGCACCCATGCAGATAGAAGTGGCTTTCAATTCAGACGTGGATGGTGACCCGTGGTGACGGCCCTAGTTCAAGCGCACGCAGCGCTGTGCAGCTCGGAGGTCACTGGATAGCCTGGATTGGGGCCGCCCCTGTTGAGTGGAGGACATGAGGTGGAGAGGGAGCGGTTTCACGATTGCACATAATGTCATCCAGCCTATAGCTAGGTCCGAGCTGCCAGACCTACGGGGAACGTTCAGAGCCACCCCGGCGTCTCAAGCCGTCCCAGTTATCGCCTGTCTCAGGAAAATAGGCGTGGATCATATACCTTGTTGCTCCGTGTGGGAACGCGGCGATGGCGAGAGTCACGGCGGATGCCCCTGGTCGACCGGACAGTGACCATGCACTGGCAAGGGCGGGCTGTACCCTTGCAGGCCCTATGCGGCGGAAGAGGCGCCCGGCTAACCGGAAGGCTGCAACCCTCTCAGGCGCGACTTCACATGTTTACAGTGCCCTTCACGGGTTTGACATGTCCTCATGGTAGGCCATCCGTGGCTCTTGCCAACGCGGCGTCCCCACACGCGAACAATGTGCTGAGCTTGCGCCTAGGACAGACGACCACTCAGGACGGCGTAAGAGGGCTAGCGCTAAGACAGGCATCTGTTTGACACGCGGTTGACAGCGTGGAGTCCTTTGCATGGCGCCCTGCCAAGACAATGAAGCAGCTAATTCAGTGCTGTTCGACGGTTTCCTCAAAATGTGATACCTCGTCACGTGGCATGATGCATGCATTCCCTGAAACGTCCTTACTCCACACAGGCGCGGCCAGCAACCAGTACACAGGGTATCCCGTTTGGCAAAATGATTCAGTGGACGCCCTGTACGCAACAGCAACCGGACGTGTGGTCGAGTAGTTCATCATGAATGCCGCTCCCCTGCTCTGCAGGCACTCTGTAAACCGAGGCAAACACCACCGTGCAGCGATAGATCCAAGGTTCCAGCGTCACCCTTCTAGCTTGTCAACATAATGAAACAGACTGTAGTGCTCAAAGTTTCCATTGAATGCCCCTTTCATTGCAATGCACGCTTCCAGTCACCTCCGTGCACCAATTGCCTGGCCTCTCCTGTGGCTGCCGACACGCATACGCACCACAGGTATGAACACAACACATGCCACCGCGCTCAGCAAACACCGCACGGCTTCATATCCGCGGGTCTGCCAGGACAGGAAAGAAATGACAGGCGAATGGCGAAGGTCGTTGCATAGGAAATTACGCTATCACGGTATACAATGCACCTTGTGTGGAGCACAGAACACGGGCTCCTTGCAGCAGCTGACCACTGACACTGCGCTCAAAGGGTCTGCTGCACGCCTGCTTCACTGCGGTGACGCGGCGCCACCGTCCTCTTGGGCGCCAGCAGCCGGCAAGACACTTTTGCTGCTGGTGAGCGGCGCGTCGTTACTGCCGCTGCCGTGGCTCACGGCGCACGCGTCCTCCGCTGGCATGTATTTTAGCATGCGCTCCAAATCGCCTGCATTGTTCCAACACACGCCACGTCAGCTGCAGGAAGTTATGCTCAAACAGTGTAGCAGAACCAAACTTGCAGCCTGCTGATGCCTGAAGTCACCCACGTCAGGCCCATATGCAATGCACACCACACGGTGCCCAGCCTTCAGGGCCCGCTACCGTGGCCCGCCACCCTCACCAATGATTTCCTCGCAGCTGGGCCGCTCGCTAGGCGCGTCCGCCCAGCAGGCGCTCATGATGCGCCGCAGAGCCAGCGGACACACGTTGTCATCCTGCGGCACCGCCAGCCGGCCGCCGCCAATGACCATGCGCTGCAGGAACTCGTGCGTGCGCATGCCCTGTAGCGTGGTGTGAGGGGGCGCGGGCATGCGGGACAGCGTGTACAGGTCCTGGGTTCTGCATTGCATGACCGGCTCCCCGCCCCGCGGCGTCCAACCCAGCCCCGCCCTAGCTACACGCTTGCACCCGCCGTGGACCGCGCACCTGCCAGGGGAAAGCCCGTGTGATCATGACCCACAGCAGCACCCCGAAGGAGAACACGTCCAGCCTGTCCGTCAGCTTGCCCACACGCGCGTCAAAGCACTCGGGCGCCTGCGCAGCAGGAGCGGCGGCGAGCACGCGCAGCAAGGGCAAGGAGCAAGCCACGATGCTGTTAGTTGTGGCACGGCTGAGCCGGTGATGCTGGAGGGCTCCGGCAGCTTGCTGGACTTGCTGCAAGTCTGCGACCTGGTCTGGTTCCAGTCTCACCATGTAGGCCAGGCTGCCTGCCTCACGGCGGTTGGTCTTGAGGTACGACTGGTACTTGCACCTGTACGAACGTCGGCATGCCGGCACATCAATTGCACCATGAAGGAAACTGAAGGCGTCAGAACAAGCAAGGTCCAGGCCAGGCATCACCAGTACACAGGCCCCTTTTGCATGGTGCACAGGGCCGACGCTGACGTCACACGACGGCCACCTGCCCGCACCTGGCCAGTCCAAAGTCGCTGATCTTAGCGGTGCCGGATGCGTCCAACAAAATGTTCTCTGGCTTCACTGTGGGCAGCAGCAAGCAGGCCGTGAGGCAAGAAGCCAAAACCTTCTGTGCAAGGGCGCGCTATACGCAAACAAATGTTGCATCTGCCTAAGAAGCCCTGGGGGAAAGCTGCCAGCGTCAGCCGAGGCAGTCGGTGTCGCGAGTAGACCGCGTCACACTGCGGCGTCAGGTGAGAGCGGCGGCGTGCAGGCGCTGCGCACTCACGGTCGCGGTGCACGATGGCTGGGTTGCAGCGGTGCAGGTAGTGCAGACCGCGCGCAATGTCCAGCGCCACTGCCAGCACACGCCGCAGCGGGAACGGCTCCGCGGGCTCCTTATACAGCACGTCCGCCAGGCTGCGGTCCATCAGCTCTGTGCGGTTATACAGATGAGGGGAGACGACGCCAGATGGCAGGAGGAGTGGAGAGGGAGAAGCAAGCAAAATGTAAGGGCGTCTGCGGCAGGGTGCACTGATGGTGCGCTGCCAGCACCAAGCACCTCCTGCCAAGCTCACCTTCAACGATGAACACGTAAGGCGGCTGCAGGCAGCCGCCGTAGAACTTGACCACTGCACAAGAGTACATGAAAGAGGAGGAGGAGGCGTTCACAATCCTGTTCCATTGCACCGTCCCAAGAACGCAACACGCCTAGCCAAGCATATTAGTTCCACCATGCACAGGCACCGCCTACGCAAACCTCGCTCCCTCCCCTCTGCCCCGCCCCGGCCCACCCACGCCCGCCCCGGCCCTCCCGCAGCGCCGCACCGTTCTGGTGGTCCACTCCGCTGAGAACCGCCGCCTCCTGGATGAAGGTCTCCAGGTCGGCCAGGCTGGCATCACCCAGGAACATCCTGTGAGGTTGCGGTGCAGGTGGGCGGGCGGGCGGGGGGCATACGCGGTCGGCGGGGTTACGTGATCTGCCTAGGGACGATACTCCAGGGCCTCAGCCTCGGCAGCAACAGCCCTTCACCCCAACCAGCCGCGCCCTGTGCCTTACCGCAATCAACAGCCCCCGGCAACCTGCCCTGCCCTGCCTTGTGCATCTTCCGAGTACCGTATTCCTCGTTACTCCTCCTCAAGGGATGGTGCACCCTGCCCTGCCCCCACGTCCCGCACTACCCACTTGGGCAGCATCTTGATGGCCACCGGGTGTCCCTTGTACTCCCCCCGGAACACACTGCCGAACTGGCCCTGGCCGATGGGCGCCGAGTCGCTCAGCTGGATCTCAACCTGCACGGCACCGCCACGCGTCAAACAAGCGAAACGGTGTGTAAGCGAAGCTACCAGTTGCAATATAACTTGACTTGAAAGGAGTATGGCGCCTGCCCGGCATCCTGCGCCACCTGCCTCCTTGGGACCGCGGCGGGGGCCTCTCCCACGCATCCCACGACCAGCCGCGCTAATCCTGAACCAATCCATGGCTGCATAGGGCCCCGGGCAGACGGGAGCCCCTACCTCATAGTTGATGTCCAGATTGACGCCCGGCTGCCGCGCCAGCCCGTTCGCCAGCAGCGCCGCATGCGAGGGGCTCAGCACGCCGCCGCCGCCAGCGCCGCCCGCAGATGGCGTGCTAGTGGAGCCGTACGAGAACTGCGACCGCCCGCCCGTGCCGCCCGGACCACCGCCGCCGCTGCGACCGCCCAGCCCTAGGCTCGCCAGGCCGGCCAGCCCCGCTCCACCTGCGCCGCCGCCTGCGGCCTCGTAAATGGCCATGAGGTCTTCGTTGTCTGGGTCCGGAGGCAGCAGGTGCCCTCCGCCGTCGCCGTGCCGCCCCACAACTCCGGCGTCACTGGAGAAGCCGGGCTCCGGCCCGCCGCCGCCTGCGCGGCCGCCACCGTAGGGGTAGCTCCCCTCGGAGAAGCCCACAGAGCCGTGCGTGTCGATGATGCAGGCGCCCACGCTGCCATCAAGGGCGCCGCCGTAGAAGCCCTGGCCATAGCCGCCTTGGCCGTAGAGGCCCTGGCCGTAGCCGCCTCGGCTGTAGGCGAACCCATCGCCGTAGTATGGTTGCTGCCCTGCGTCGGCGCTGCTTGCGTTGTAGTGCCCGCCGGCCGCGCTGTCGTCATACGGGCCTGGCGCATAGTCGAACGCGCCCTGCGCACCCTCACCGTCAGGGCCCACGGCCTCGCCTGGCCCTGGTGCTGTGGCGCCGCCGTTGCCCGGTGCCGTGTGGGAGTAGTAGGTCGCGTGCTGCTGGTAGGTGCCTGGGTAACCATGCGCACCCGTGCCTTCGTGCTCGTCGGCCCCACCTTCATCCCCATCGGTCATAAACGCCAGAGTCCGCCCGTGGGGACTGAGGTACTGGTCCCAGCTCGGGTACCGCAGCGGCGCCTCCGTGTCTGATGCCAGTGGTTTTAAAGAGGCTGCTGCTTGCTCTTCCTGCCGCAGGTCTGCCTCGGCTGAGGGTAATGGTCCCGGCATGCGAGCTCCCAACGGACGCTCCTCCTGAACCGCTGGTCCCGGCTCCGCGTTGAGCACTCCCCCGTTGCTGTATACATGGGCGTCGGCCCGCGGTGTCGTTGGTGCAGAGCTCCTGAAGGACGTGAATACGTGCTTGAGTCCTTTAGATAGCGCGCCATTCTCAGGCGCGTTGTCATGCTTTGGGCTCTCTTTAGAGTCATCTTTCCCGCCCGCTACGACGCGCAGGAGCTTCTTCATTTATGACATTTTGTGTAATAGGTCCATTTTGGCACAATAAAGCCCAGGACAATCCTAAAATCTATGCAGAACAACTTAAATGGGCTCTGGCGTCAAAGCCAGAGCGAGAAGATTTTTGCATGAGCGCTCATCTCGGGCACTTCCGCCTGTGGCGATTTTGCATCCAGCTACTACAAAAAGGCGCAGCGTGCTATGCCGCTCTACCCTGATTGGCCGTAACAGGGGGTGTTTCGCAACATGGAGAAATGGACAGTCGGTGTTTCGCAACACCCTCAAGGATCACGAAATGAATATGTGCCTTAAGGAAGTTGTAGCTTTAACGAAACTGCTGGTTCTGCAGAATTTGTGACCTGTTCTAATGACGCGGAGGCTGTGCCGTGTTGTCTTGATAACAATGATGATACGGAAATCCTGAAGGATAGCGTGCTAATGAGAATGCTGGGCGGCGGCTTCAATTGCCACACCATGTCAGACACCATGTCGCGCCCCTGATACCTCTTCCAAAACTTACGCCTACCGCGGTTCTGCCCTGCGTTCCGCCAGGGCGCAGTGCATCGAAGCATTCCTACCCTAAACGGCAAGGCTATGTCTACAGGCAGCTTATGTACATACCGGGGTTCGTCCCGCGCTGGCCACATCAAAGCGCACGGTCGCGCCCGCATGCCTGTGCACGCATCAGTGATTCACTGACTCCTTGCCAGGGGTGTTCCTTGCGGCGGGGGTGCGATGGGACAGGGTAAGAAGCGGGTTTGCGTAGTCCCGTAGTGTGCAAGCGTATTCCCAGGCCCCAACATTCAAACTGCAACGTCAGGGCAAGATTGCGCGGCTGGTATAACGCCAGAGTTACTGGCGCCCGCCGCCGCTTCCACTGCCGCCGCCGCTTCCGGCGCCACCGCCGCTCTCGGGGGCGTCACCACTTCCACCGCCTCCTGGCGATGCCGGCGGGCCTGCCGCCATGCTGGTGGATCCGCGGTCGGCTTTGGGGCAGCGCGGCCCTGCGGGTGCCGACGGCCTCGATGAGGCCCCTGCTGCCAAGCGCGCGGACACCCGCGCCGTCGGGACCGCGGGCTCTGGCCTGCGGGCTGGTTTCCTGTTGGCGCCGGCTGGGCGGCGGCCGTCGCCTTCGGTGGCTGGAGCGGCTGGCGGCGCTGCTGGGCGTGCGAGCAGCTCTCTGGCTGCAGGAGGCCTGCTTGGCGGGGTGGCGGCGGCGAGCCCGGCGGTGACGCTTGGGCGGCTGAGGGTGGGTGGCGGACCCTGATGTGGGCGGTGGCGAGTGCGACTACGGGACCAGCATGCCCGCGGCGGACGTCACGGCCTTGCTGGCTGACCGCGATGAGGCCCCCGCCCCGGCATTACCTTCAAGGCGATCCTGCAGCAGGCGCTGTGGGATGTGAGTGATCAGTACGCGGTGTGCTGTCGTGGCACAAGGCGACGACTGATCCTGAGGTCCCTCCGTGGTGACGTCAGCGCCTGGGAGCGGGACTGGGTGGCGGACGGTGGCCCTCCCGTGCCGCAGCTGCTGGAGGTCGCGGCGCGCGCGGACACGGAGTTGCTGCGGACGCTCTGGGTGGCGGCACCCTTGTAGAGTGCTGGCCCGGTTTGGCGGCGTGTTGCTGCGTGTGTGCCTGCGTTTGGTTATGCGCCTTCGGTACTTCCCGTGCGGTATCTGGTCTGCTTTGTTGTGGAGTCCATGCGCGCGGCCGCTTGGTCCGGTGCGCGGGTGTGGCGGTCGGGAAGCTGCTGCCTGTGTGCCCTGGCTTGCGTGGGGCCCGTGACCCGGTTGGCTGCGGGTTGGTGCGTGTGTGCCTGCGCTTGGTCATGCGCGTGCGGTGGTTCCTGTGCGGTCGCTGGTCTGCTTTGTTGCTGGGTCAGTGCGCGCGGCCGCTTGGATCGGCGTGCGTGCGTGGCGGTCGGGTAGCAGCTGCCTGTGTTCCCTGGCCTGCATGGGGCCCGGGTTTTGCGGTGTGTTGGTGCGGGTGTGCCGGCGCTCTGTTGTGTGTGCGCCTGCCTGCGGTAGTTCCCGTGCTCGGTGGTTTGGGCTTGGGTGCGGGGTTTCCGTTTTCCGTGACCGGGGAACACTTGTCTCCTTTCTTTTCCGTTTGCGCTGTCCCCTTGCGTCTATTTCTTGCTCTGTTCTGTGAGTTCAGTGGTTGCTTCGCCTGTTTTGGGGGCCCCGGTCTGCTCTTGCTTTGTCCTGGAGGGATGCCCTTGGGTTTCGGTGGCTGGTACGGTGGTCCCTGGCGTGCTGCTTGCTCGTGTTGAAAAGCCTGTACCGATACATCGCTGACTTGCTGGCAGGCTGGTAGTTGCTGATGCGCATTCCTGATGCGCAACTTGGCAGAAGAGGGAGACCCGAATTGTACGACGAGTGGTGGGCGAGCCAAATGCGAGTGTGAGACACACAACCGGAGTGTAAGGAAGCGCCGCGGGTTGCAATGGGGGAACCGTGACTGATGATGGTTCGGTATGAGGCTGCGTCGCGCGCCCTATGGGCCGAGGGAGTTACACGAGGGGTTTGCTGGTGGCGCACATTGGGCTGGCGGGAGGCAACGAGCTGTTTATTCAACGGCGGCGTGCACGTGGGAGGGGGCGAGCAAGGCCACGTGGAGGAGGAGAGCGCCGCGTCGCCCAAGAAGCGGTGTTGGGCTGTTGGCGCGCAGGTTGAGGCCGGCTGGTATCTGGTTAGCGGTCTTTGCTGGCAAGCATAGCATAGCACAGTATGTGGTAGGTCGCAGCAGTGAGGAGCGTTGTGGCTAGAGGATTTCCTGCTGTTTGGTTGTCCTGTGCTGGCTGTGCTTGCTCTTGACAGCGGGACGTGGCTGGACGCATGGCAGGCCGCGCCTGTACAAACCGAACCCGGATATGTCCGGGAGATGAAGTAGACGCTTGCGGCCTCAGACTGGAGACGTGGCGTGGGCTCAGCCCACTTTTACCTTGCGAGGGATAACCACCTTTCTTGTCAGTAGCATGCAAGTGACAAACGACGAAGTTGGCACAGGGACAGTGGAGGCTGGCGTGGTGGGCGCAACTGGCACGGTCTGTAGCAGCTGCCGAGTCACTGGGGTAGGCGCACGGCATCGAGGGTCCGGGCTCACCAAGAGCTCCCCGCCGGGGGCACAAGGCACGCGTGTCGTACTGTCGTTAAGGCATGGCGAGACAGCCAGCCACAAGCCCACACCCACACGCGCGCCGCGCACCCACGCACACAGAGATGGTGGTCTTTTGCCTGGTGTCATCCAGTATGGCTTTCCTCATAATTCTGCGCCTCGGGCTCTTTACCTCGCAACGGCCGAAAAGCCAGCCATCGAAGTAACCCGCCACTAGCCCGATCCTCAACGTCCCGCCGAACCAGGCAGTCACAGCCTGGGGCCCGAACAAATCGTAGCAGCAGAACCCAATACTGCGGCCGAAGGCCCGAAGCCGACCCCAATCCCAACCCGATGAAGCGGAGCCCCCCCAAAGCCCTACAGCCCCACGGCGAAACATAAACACCGGCGCCTACGTAACCGCTACCAGACCGCCGTTACCAGACCGCCTTGCAGCGGGGGTACCGTAATGCCATGTGCTGGACACGTACACTGGGCTTCAGGTTTATTTCACAGAACAAACAAAGAAACAGGCATAACAGTATAACACAGAGCAATTTAGTTCAGAAGCCCTGCTACACTGAAAAGCGCACGCCCACCTAGATTGCCAATAAGCTCACCCCGAAGCCCATCTGCATCATATGCAATACAACAGCACTGGAGCGCATGCATGTGCCAGCGTGCGCCCCGCGTGGGCCGAACGCGCTGCTGCTGAGCCGCTCATGCCTGAGCCTTTATTACACACCGCGCACCTCCCCTATCCCGCTCCAGCTATGAATTCAGGTGTTGCTCCCAGCTGTGCCTGCACGGGGATTCCAATCACGCCGTCCGGCCTAGGTCCGTGATGTGTGGAGCTGTCAGACCTTGTCTGTTCAGCGTTAGCCCTCTTACACCGTTCCGGTTGTCGCCTGTTCTAGGCGCAGGCCAACCACATTGTGCTTGCTTGCTTCGTGTGGGAACGCGGCGAGTGCGAGAGAGCCGCGGATGCCTCAGATGTCCCCGGTCGGCGGGACAGTGACAGTCCGCTGGCGTGGGTGGGCTGCATAGGCCACTGCAAATGTGAGGATAATAAGATCATAATCCTGATAAGTGTTCCGGATTTGCTTGAGGCTCCACTGGTTGCTTGAGGCTCCACTGGTGCTGCTGGCGTGCGGGCGTCACCGCCAGGGTTTACTAAACTCGTGCCAAAGACCTCTTCTCAATGAAGTAGTCCCAGCCGCTGCGCTCTGAGCGAGCGTGCAACGCAAACATGAGCGCCGGCAGCGCGTCGCCTCTGGCCTGCTCCTCAGCCGTCCACTCCTGCAGGTACACACAGAAGTCCGTGGCTACGCAACAGTGCAGGCAGGGCAAGCGTGGGCAATCTGGACGGCGCATCTCCCTTCACAATCATGAGTCACAAGTGATACCGTACGGCATAGAATAGGAATGGGCGTGCCGTTTCACCCATGCAGCGACGCAGAAACTTGGCGACCAGCAATAACGGCCTGAGAGTGTGACACCCACCGAGATGTAGTATTGCTCCTCCTGCACGCCGCCATAACGTGTGTCGGGCCCAGCCAGCATCCCGCCCCTGCAAACCACAGGAACGGCGCGGGGTCGGGCACTGCAAGGCTGCGCGTCGTTTGCACAAGCCGAAGGCATGCACGACCCGCAGCAAAACCTAGCAATGCGCGCACGAGACGCACGCACCACATGGGGAAGCGGATGGCTGCTACGGAAAGGGAGACGACAATGATGGCGACACCCATCCACAGGATTCCCTGCTGGTAGCTGAGGCTGGTGGTCACGAAGAAAGCCAGCTGCGGCAGACAGGCACACGTGATTAGTGATGAGCAGAAGGCAGCGTCAGGACAGCCTTGATCAACGGCAAACACAGAAGTACTGGCCTTGCTCAAGCTCAAGGCATAGTGCATGCAAACAATGTGCCCAACCCATGACCGCCTGCAGCTCCCAGCAGCTAACACCTGATGTCTCACCAGCAACACCACACCGCCAAGCTGGCCGCCGGCAGATGTCACACCGAGCACAGCTACGAGAGCGAACGAGAGCGAACGAATGCGCGGGGAAACGATGTAAAGGCGCGGTTGTAATTGCGAAGGTCTTAGTGGGTTACAGGTACCGGCAGTAGGAGCACGGTGGGGTGTCTATTACGCAAGCTCTCACGCACCAGCAAAGGCCCGGAACGACACGTATGGCAAGACGGTGGAGGTGGTACCAGCGGCCTGCGGATGGCGTGGATGGGCACTGCAGGCGTCATGCTTGCATCCCTGCTGCTTGCTGACGAGGTGGTCCTGCTGCCTAATGACAGCTAGCACAGCCGTGACAATAACGTGTAATGCACAAAGGCGCGACGTCAACTTACGATCTGCGTGCATAGCCCGAAGAGGAGGAGTAGCACGCCGGTCGCCCCCAGTCCTGCCTGTCCGCCGCCGCACAAGCCCAGGCCCACACAGCACAGCCCTCCAGCCGTCTGCAGCAGGCCGGGTCACGTACAGCGAGCAAACGGTTGGTTGCAGCAAGAACGCGCTGGTCGAGTGCAAGGCACACCTCTCAGGCTGCCCGCCCGCCGCACGAGTGGGACCATCAACAGCATGCAGCAAGCGCCTGCTCACCTGTGTCACCCACAGCAGCCACAGGCGGCCGCGCATGCCGAAGTGGCGGCACACCAGCCCCGACAGCAGCGAGCCCGACACGCGGCTGAACACGTTGAGCAGGCCCGGCATGGCAGCCAGCGCGCCCGCCCCCAGCAGCGACATGCCGTACCGCTCGTACAAGTAGATGGACAACACGTTGTACAGCGCCAACTGGGCGCCGAAGTTATAACCGTAGTTGAGGGCTGCAGGGGCAGAGCAAAGCAGGACAGGGGGCGTGCAGCAGCGTGAGTGAAATGCGCACACGCACGTGGGTGATGCTGACAGCGCCACGCATACAGCAAGCAGGAGGCACATTGGAGTAAGAAGCGACGGCCACCGCTAGCAGAACTCACCCAGCAAAAGGCAGCGGTAGTTGCGACACGCCATGCTGTACAGCTGGTAGGCCTCGTGCAAGCCCAGGCCAAGCGCGTGGTGGTGCTTGGGCGGCCGAGGAGCTGGCAGGAGGCTTTGCGCACCCTCCCGCACCGCACTGCCGCCAGCTTTGACCGCCTGCGGCGCACTGCCCAGCTGCTGTTGATCGCCGCTGAGGCCGCCCGCTGGCGCGTTGTTGTTGGACCACCGCGGATGATGGGAGGGGTCATCGGTGCCGCCGCCAGGACCTACGTGAGTTACGGGTGACGCACCAGGTGCTGCTGCTGCGCCAGCCAGCAGGCCCTGGTGCTGCTGTCCGCGGCTCTTGCCGGCATTATTGCCAGTCGCTGCCGCTGCAGCTGCCGCTGCGGCCTTGATGGCACCGCCCTGGCTGAGGCGGCCCCGCACCAAATTCAGGTAGGCGGCGTGGGCGCCGCCGACGGCTCCTGACGACGCCGGCGGCACGCCTTCGGCCGTCGTCGCAGCAACGGCTGCCGGTGTAAAGCTGCCAGCTGCTGTGGGGAGGCCGCCGCCGCCCGGCGCTGTGGCGTGCACACCGCCTGCGGCGGTGCCAGCCACAGCACCAAGCGCGCCGCGCGTGGCTGCGGCGGCAAGGGCGGCAGCAGGAGAGGGGCCGCCAGCAGAGTAGGGCGCCGCAGCGCCAGAGTGCGATGTGGACTGGCGGCGTCGGATGTCCGCTTCAGTGCCTGGTGGCCTTGAAGTGCCTGCCACCGCGCCCGCGCGACTTTGGACTGGGATGGTCACGGCAGTCCGGAAGGGCGCCGCCGGCGGCACGGACGAACCCACCTTGCCAGGTTCACCGTGAGCTGCGGCGGCGGTGCGGAAGGGACTGGCGATGCCGCCGGCAACAAAGGCGGCGGTGAGTGCGGCCACCGGCGATGGCGGCACCTGCAGGTGTGGCGGTGGGAAACACGCCGACGTTTTCGCCGGCTGTTGGCTCGAGGCCGCCTCAGAGCTAGCTGCTCCACCGCCACCAGCTTCCCGTTCATCATGGGCACCAGCTTCGTCGTCGCCGGCAGCTGTGTTGTCAGCGGGCAGCAGTTCAATCTCCAGAGTGGCCTCGGGTGCATCAGGCTCATCCACAGCGCCTGCTGCTGGCTCCTCCAGACCCTCCGCCACAGGCCCAGCAGCCGAGCCAGTGGCCCTCCGCCCCTCAGGCGCGCCATGGCCGTAGGCCCCTGCGTGCTGGGCGCTACTGCTGCCAGCACCACAGGCCTGCTGCTGGGGGCTGCCGTCGCCCGCCGCTGCGTTCCGACCCGTGCTCCCGCTGGCGCAGGCAAGCGTCTCCGAATGCTCCTCAATGCGCTCCGGCATGCCACCGCCCGTGTCCATGCCCGCAAGCAGAAAGATTGGCTCGCCATCGTCGAACATGACATCATCCTCATCATAGGCGCTGGCGGCTGGCGGCGGCAGCTCCCGCTGTGACACGCGCGGCGGTCCACGGGCCTGCTGCAGGAAGCTGGTACCAGCAGCTCCACCTCCGCCGCAGGCACCACCGCCCGCATCTAGCCGGCGAAGCGACATCTGGCGTGCAGACGCGGCCCGCCAGCCCCGCAGGCTGGCGGAGGGCAGGCGCTGCGGCAGATCGTGCATGGAAGGATCTTCATCCTCTAGGCCCCCGGGGCCACGGCCATGTCCACACCCGGGGATCGGCTGCGCGCCGGACACGCCTGCTGCAGCCGCCGCGGCGGCCATGCGCGCGCCGCCGCTGCCCCGCTCAGGGGCGCCGCTGCTACTGCTGCCGCGCTTCGTCCCGTGTCCCGTGCCGGCTGTGGCGACGCCGCCTGTGGCAGTGGCAGCGGCAGCACTTCTCACAGGAGCGATGATGGGTTGCGCCGCCGCGCACTGCTGCGGCTGTGGCAGCGGCATGGAAGGGCCCACAGCAGCCTCAGACCTCAGGGCTGCAGGCGGCTGCGGCTCCACCTGAGGCGGCGCGGAGAACTGCTTGGTGGGCAGCAGCAGCTGTGGGGACTGAGCTGGCTGTTGTTTCTGCCTGCGCCGCGCCTGCAGCTGTGCAGGCGGTGTGGCTGGCGCAACATCGGGTTCGGCCGTTTTGAACGCTTTGGGGTTGTGATACGAGCCGCCACCCGCCGCCGCCAGCATCGCTCCGCCGGGCAGGTCATCGCTGGCGGAGTCAAAGTCCAGGAAGTCACCCAGCGCCGTGTCTTGACCAAACAGCAGGGTCAGCGCGCCAAGTAACAAGTGAGCGCCTGAACGTGTGTGATCGGGAAGCACATGGAGCACCGGTGTGTGTATGTGGGTTTGGTTAGGCAAGGGGATGTGCGCCTAAGTGACATGCGGAATGTGTGTTTGTGTGTATGTGTTTTGTGTGTAAGGCACAAGGGCGGACGTGGGCACGTAGTTGGTGCACAAGCGCAAGTCACGATGCCGGCTACACAACAGGTAGGAGCGAGGGATGCCCGATCGCGCACATACGAACTAAATGCATCACGATCAGTGGCAGCAGTAACAGCTCAACATGAATTCGCGCCCAAAGCATGAATGAGGCACACCGCAACTGCTACGCGCGCGCACCTGCTGGGAAGTAGAACACGGCGCTCCAGGCGGACCCTACATCGCCATTGTACACCTTGAGCATCGCCTGGTACCTGCAGACACACAAATATACACACACACACACACACATACGCGCGCGTGCATCCGTTTTGTTTCATTAACACATATGCATCTGTGTGTGCGCCAAGACACATGGATGGGTGTGACAACGGCGCGCTCGGCACCCGTCAGCGTGCCTGGCGGACAGCCATGGACACGGTTCCCCCAAAAGAGTAACGGTCACGGCCTGCCACCCACTGCCATCGTGGCCCACGGCGCGCTAAGAACGCCGCCACACCCTTCCCCCATCATCCCACCCTAATGTCACCCCGCCCTGCCCCTCCTCCCGCCCCGCTCTCCCAATGCGCCACTCACAGGAGCGGCATGAGCAACAGCGACACGCCGCTGCCGGCGTTGCCCCAGCTGGTGCAGGTGGCGGCGGCGGCACCCAGCACGGACGAGTCGAACATGAGCACCACCCAGAAGTTACTGGACACAAAGGTGGCCAGGCCGGTGCCAATGGCCGCACGCGCCGCCACGAAGCCGGCGGCGTTCCGCACCAGCGACGTACAGGCCTGCAGCAAAGCGTAAGAATGCAAGTAAACGCAGATGCAATCTGTGTGTGTGTGTGTGTGTGTTGAACGTTGGCGCCTTGCAGGTTGGTGGAGCGTGCACGGGGGCAGCTGCACGGCGGATGCTGTTGGGGACGCACGCTGCACCGCGGAGCACCAGTAGTGACGCACCAGGGCTGGCGCGGTCAACAGCAGTGCGACTGCCTGGCAGTAGCGCGGCCCGTAGCGCCGCACCCAGCCGCCCATCAACACGCCTGCGTGCGGGCACACACACATTCAGTCAGTGGCAGCTAGCGGGGAACGCACTGCTGCCCCCGTGCGGCTGAGGGCCCCGGTGTCGGGTGCCCGCAGGACTGGCGCCACCCCAAGCCTGTGGAGGCATCTGTAGGCAGTCACCATGACTATAACCAGCCTAAACTCATCCCGACGTATGAAACCAAACCAGCCACTGGCACTATAATCTAGTTTCCATCCAGCAGGCTGCTCACGCGTTACGAAGCTGGACAGCAGCGACATGGCCCCCGCCACCGCCAACACGGGCTTGCTCAGGTGCAGGTCGGCTGCGATGATGGGCGACAGCGCGGCAGGCGCAAAGGAGCTGACGAAGGTGAGGAGCAGCGCGGCCCAGGCCAGGTGGAAGGCCTTCATGGCCGGACCGGCGATGCGCGTTGGGCGGAACTGGTGGGACTTGGTGGTGACGGTGGAAAGCGATACAGCGGCCTCGCTGCGGCCGAATAGGCCTGCAGCGCCGCCGCCTCCGGCGCTGCCGACATCCGCGCCGCCGCCTCCACCGGCCCGGCCGCCGCCGCTGCCGTACAGCGACGCGCCGTCCTCGAGCAGTGCGGGGTTGCAGGTGATGATGCCGGCGCGCATGGCGGTGGCACGCCCGCCGCCGGTTGTGGCGGTAGTCCTGCCCACCGTGGTGGCGGGCCCCGGCGGCCGCGGCGGCTGCAACAACATGCCATCCAGCCCCCCGCCCATGTGGCCCCCACCAGCAGCACCTGCACGATGATGGGCCATGGTGGTAGCCGCCGAGCTGATGCTGTTGCCGCCGATGGAGGGCGCGCGGCAATTGTGCGTGGAGGTGCGCACCGCGTGCGTCACGTAGGCGGGCCCGGCCGCCGCGCCACTGGTCGTGTACAGCAGGTTGCCTGCCATGCTGGCGCCGGCGTAAAGCAGGCCGCCGCCACTGGTCATGACGTTGCTTCCACCGGTGGTTGTCAGGTAGGCGCCGCCGCCGTGCACGCTGCTGCTGTTGCGCACACTGCTAGTGGCGCCGCCGGCTGCGCCTCCGCGCGCACCGGCGCCGGCGCCGTAAAAGACACTGCCGCCATGCAGGCTGCCGCCGCTGAAGGGGCCCCTCGTGACGTACGCTTGCTGCACAGCACCTGGTTGTGCGGACGTGGGCGAGGCTGGCTGCTGCTGCTGCTGCTGCTGACCAGCCGCCGCTACAGCCGCCGCAGCAGCCGCTGCAGCTGTAGCCCCTTCAGATGCTTCTGTGGCGCGTGCAACTGTCGCGGATGCGCCCGACGCCTGGACAAGGAGCATGTGCCCGGCAGCTGCTACAGCTGCTGCTCCTGTCGCAGTGGGTGTGGTGGAGGGCGCAACGGCGGTGGCGTTGATGTAATGGGGCAGCCCCGTAGAGCTGTACGCGGAAGCGCCCACGGAAACTTGCGACACCCTGGAGTGGGAGTTGGCGTAGCTGCTGATCGGCGCAGGAGGCATTAGAGGCATTGAGGAGCCGTAGATATTGAAGCTGTTCGGCGCTTGGCCGGCGCCGCCAGGGCCTGTGCCGCCACTGCCCCCTGATGGCCGAGTGCCGCCACCAGGGCCGCCGGTCGTGTTGTTGCTCTGGGGGCCAGGTGAGACTGGGGCTCGCGAGGCCACAGCCACTGCCCCAGCGCCTGCGCGGTGCGGGTCATGGTGCTGCAGTTGCATCTGTTGTGCAACAAGGATGTTGAGTGATGGCAGCATGGGCACATCAGCGCTGGCGCCAGCGACTAAACCGCTTGCATGCTGCCCCGCATGCTGCGCCTGATTCTGCTCCGCCTGCGGCGGCCCTAGAATCACTGCCACAGCCGCCCCCGCCGCGGACGTGGCGTCCACGTGGAAGGACACGGAATCCAAACTGCCGCCAGACGCCGCGAGCGACGTCACGCCAAAGCTGCCTGGCACGCTGCCCCGCGCCCGTGCGAAAGCCTTACGCGCATGCGACCTACTGCCGAGTAGGGAAGACGGTCCAGGAGCGTCCACAGAGGACGTTTGCTGCAGCGGCACCTGCAGTTGCTGCTGTTGGCGGTGCCGGCCCCCAGTACCACTGGTACTGACTCCTGGGCTGTGTGCGCCGCCTCCGCTTGCTGTCCCGCTCGGCGACTGTGATTCCAGGCCTGCTAAACCGCCTGCTGATGATGTTGCCAGCAGCGCAGCGTCGCCGGCGGCGCTGCCGCCACCGCCATATGCATCCGCCGCAACAACGCTCCCCGACGCCATGGCGAGCTCTCTGCCCCCCGCAGTAGCGCCATCGCCGGCACTGACGTGGCGCGGCACGTTCCAGCCATTCGAGCTGCCTGCTGCTGCCATGGCTGTGCTGGATGGCTCGGCTCTGCGGATAGGTGATGGGGACTGCTGGCTTGCAGATGTCGCCGCGGCTGACGTGCGGTTCGGTGGCAGTGGGGACCGCGGCGAGGCTGGTGCAAGGGCCGAGTCCGGCACCTGGCCGTAGCTATAGAAGTTGTGCCATTCGCCGCCCCTGCTGCCGGTAACCCGGCCTGTGCTGGGTCCGCTACTTCCGCCTCCACCTGCGCCACCACCATCACCGCCACCGCCGCCGCCGCGGCGGAAGAGGGCATGGCTGCTCGCCGCACCGAACAATGGCGATCCGGGCCCGATGTGGGGGCTGGCCGCCGCGGAGCCGCCGCCAATGCCGTAGCCACCAAATCCTCCGGCACCATTGGCGCTAGCCAGTTCGAGTGCCAGTGTCGATGCCCGGCGCCTGCCTTTGAACGGCGTCAGCGATAGGGTTCGGCGCGAAACCTCCAGGGCGTCATGTTGCGTGCTGCCGCCGGCTGCGCCGCCACTGGGCAGGTTTAGCGGCAAGTTGCCAAGTCCAAGGCCCTTCTGGGCGCCGCTGGTGGGCCCCAACCCACGATCGGAGGCGCCCGGGGCCGCTGCGTACATGCCAGTGCCTGATGCAGGAGGCGTCCGCGATGGTGAGGTGGTGGGCAACATGGGTGAAGTGGGGCCAGGGCGTACGCCACCGGGCCCATTTAGCGCCACCCCTCGGCTACCCTGGCGCGTCACGCTCATTGACATGCTCCGCGTGGTGTGAAGACTGAGCAACTGCTCAATGGCGTCCTCCACCTCGTCGCGTCCATCGTCACCGACTCGTTTTTCCGCCCGTGAAAAAGTCATATTGAGAGCGTTAAGCTTGTGATCACGTACTTAACATGATTTCAATAACTAGGTCAGTTAGATGCGAACAAGGGCTTCTGAGTTTAGTGGCGATAATGGCAACACTTCTTACTGTGACATTGCAAAACAGCTTGAAAAACGCTACTGGGCAACCTGGCAGCGCTGTCACTGGGAAGCGACGTGACAGAGCCGCAATACGTCCCTAGGCTCCAGTGGTATGAGGAAACTGCATAAATGAACAATAACCATACTTGTGAGTGTGTTGTTACACAAGCGATGTGCGCGGGTGCCACCTAAGCTCGTCCGCCGTGACGGGCCATGTGTTGCCCGTATCTGCGCTTGCCCGCAGCCTGCCGAAATGTTGTATGCGTTGTTGGCGTCATTTCAATGTCTGATCGATACCCTGAACACGTGAGGCCACCCGTGAACCCTAGTATTACTACCTTGGTCACTCTTCCTGCACTCGCGCACACACCTTTTCCTGCCCTCCATCAATCCAGCTCTGCACTTGCATACGTACTGTGACCGCGGTGGCTCCAGCAAGCAGCGTTCCATGACTGCCATGCAGCCACCCGTCACCCAAAACACCATGCCTACCCATGCCAAGGTCCGCCAAAACCCCGCTGCCGATTCATCTCCCGCAAGTCCGCTACTTTCACACAGGGGTGCTTCCACCCCTGACCTCTGTACAGCGCAGCAACCAGCCCATCCTTACACTGCACATCCGTGAGTCTTACTAGGGCTCAGAGCTGCAGGTGCGCCAGGTTCCAGAAGATGTTGTTGTGCGCAGGGTCCGCGACGAAGTCCAGCACGTTCTGCACCGGACCTACCCGCGTCACCGCCGCCTGCGCAAGGACAAAATGGGCACGCCCGCACAGTTGTGACTCTCCTTACGCAGTGAATCAGGAAAGGTAGGGGCATCTGTTGAGCGTGACGACTTTTGGTAGTTCAGTTATTTACGTCAACCAGCAGCGCACTGTGCCTCTGAACAAATGCGCGCGGACAGAAACACAGCCACTCCTGACAGCTGGAGTGTGCCAGTGTGTTAAATTAAAAAACCCTCACCTGCACGAAGAAGCCCAGCATTGCAAGCATGGCCAGCCGCCCGTTCTTGACCTCTTTGACAGCCTGCAGATGCGGGAGCAGATGAGCGGCGGCCGTCGTACGCGGATGAGGTGCCGCACATGCCGCACAGCCCTCGTCCCCTGCACAAAGACAGGCCCGCAGATGGCGCCCTCACTCTCACCTGCTCCACGAAGCCGTCCGCATCTGCCGCGTAATTCAGGGGATCAAAGGGGCCGCCGCCGGGGTAGTTCTGGTCCCCCGGCAGGAACACACCCACAGGCTCCAGCGAGCGAATGCCCACGTACCTGCAAACCCAACACACATGTCCCTGCTTAAAAAGAGAATCATGCGCATCATCGCTAATACTCCTACACCACGCAAAGCCATCAAACCCTGCGGCCAGATGACCGCTCCCCGGCGTGGCGAGCTGCAGCTCCCTCTCCGCATGCGCCCGTCGCCGGCCTGACCCGCACCCACCGGGCATACTCGGGTCCGCCCATGAGCACCGCCTGGCAAGCCGCGATGAGGCCGATGCCCTGCTTGCCGGCGATGCGGAACCCCTCAATGCCGCCCCAGTTGAGTGTCAGGTCCGAGTTGAGCTTGGAGGCGCCCACCTGGCGAGCGAGCGAGCACATGTGCAGAAGTGCCGGGTGCGTGGCGTAGCCGCGAAGGAGGGTGGGTGGGCGGCGCCAAGGCGTGCGCATAAATGTGATGTGATGTTGCTTGCCCAGCCTGCCCAACGCATGCGCCCGCCCCGCCGCGCCTCACAGCAGCACCACGTGCCGGCGCTCCGCAACCCGCCCTCCCTGACCCCGTCACCCACCTTCCACCAAACCGGCTCCCCAAGGTCCACGCCCCTGAGCGCCAGCAGCTCCGGCACCAGGCAGCCCACCACGCCCAGCATGGCCCAGCGCGCGTGCAGCAGCTCCGCTTCCTGATACCTGCATGTGCGGGCATGGCGGGTTGCGGCCGGAGCGCCGCCAGGTTGGAAGGTCAACGGACTTGCAGAAACTGCTCCATGCCATCCAGCCCAACAGTCGTGATACGCCCGGCATACGCCTGTCCCTCCGACTCGCCTGCTTCCCGCCACCCCATGAACCCATTCGCACTACTCACTTGGCAAAGGACGCCTGCTCCTTGGACAGGCCCAGCGGGTCAAACCCCGCGTCACCGGCGATCGCGCCTATCAGGTGTTCCGCAGACCCCAGCGGCCCTGGAAGCCGCGGCCGGGAAGGCCCGTACCTAGACGCACAGGCCGCGGGAAAAGCTCTGTCCATTATTGTGTAATAATATTGCAGGCTTCTCTACTGCTGTTGCGCTGGCACGGCGGCACCTGAAACAGGTCGCTGCTCACCACTTGCTTTGCCTCCGCGCCTCTGCATGCGCGGCTCTCGTCTTGTCCGCCTCGGCCTGCAGCTCCGGCAGCTTGGCCTCCAGCTGCTCCTGGACCTGTGCGGTGGCAAGGGCGGCAGGTCGCAGCGGCCGTTGAAAGTCAAGGTTGGGAGACAAGAGAGTTTGAAAGACGCTCTTATGAATATGTGCCCAACGTATGGGGCGGTGCTGCCGCGGCCATGCGTTCCCCACACCATACCCAATGCGAGCACAATTTATCTGAGCAATGGTTCCCCACCTGCTTTCCCACGCTGCTCTTGCTTAGCGCGGTAAGGGCAGTGATGGGCAGAGCCGCAAAGATGAAGATGGCTGCCCCGTCCTCGCCCGTGCTCGCCACAAGTTTAATTGCCAGCAGGCCTGGAGTCGCGGCAGTACAGGAAGAGGTTCAGACCGCCGTGCGTCGGCATCCAAATGTGACCTGGCACGTGGCATGGTATTCTTGCACCTCATGTGAAACGCACACGTGATTAACCGATGACCATCCACCCAGCTGCACATGCGCACCCGCCACGAGGTAGAAGATGGGTGATGCCACGATCTCTGCGGCCAGCTTGGCCGCACGCGTGGTCAGCGTCTCCGGCGCATCGGCCGGGGCTGGCTGCTCAGAGCTGCGGCCTTCGGGCTCCTGTGGGGATCAACATCAGACAGGAGAATGCGGTGTGAGAGTATGAGAATGCGCTTAAGGTTGATTGGAAAAGCTTCCCACGAACGAGGTTCAGGCCCCGAAACGCATGCGTGCTGCGTGGCGTGTGGTCTGCGACTGCTTGGTCGGCCTGATGAGCTGCGAGAGCCCAGGCGTGATTGCCTTAGCACAAGTGGCCTTCCCAGTTTGCTTTACTTGCCTGGGAGGCCCGCAACACCCACGATTTCTGATGGCACCGACTGTATTTATCCCTGCACACCCGCACGACCGCGCTGCCAGCTGAGGTTCTTGCGCAGTTCAAGTGCACGAGACGCGCTCCACATCGTGGTGTAGGCCAAAGCGCGGAAGTTTGGCCGGTCATAATTGGTGTTGCAGTCTTCATTGCTAGTGACATGGCGCCCTACAGATTACTGCCGTAGCAATTATTATGTATCGGTATTACAAAGCAGAAGAAGCTACTGGACGACGGCAATGCATGGGGACCCAATGATGCAGACTCAAGTTCGTGTGCTTGCAGCTCCTACCCACCCATGAACGTGCATTCACAACTTGCCCTATGCTTCATTTTCAAGAATTACATGACAGTCAAGGTTGCGCTTTCGAGCCTGAACGAGTCAAACTTCCAAAACGTGTATCAGACTACAGACGCGTTGTTTAGGCGCGCGCACACGATGAGGAACCGTAAAGTCTGGAACCGTTATATACCAGTCGACACAGCTGGTGGACCGGTCTAAGCGGGTGCAGACATGGACAGCTTGGGAAAGGCAAAGGTCGCCGCTGCGTCGACGGCAGTTCGCGAGAGCGAACGCGCGGCCATGACCCCGTCGCTCCATCGCGTGGCGTCGCCGAGTCCAATAAAAGTGAAGAAGAGGGAGGCGCAGAAGCCCCGACTCGACGTCACGGCCGCCTCTGTGGGCGCCCTAAGGCTGCCCACGGAGCTGTTCCAGCTTGCAACATCCCGAACACTTGCTGCTTCCCATGGCCAAGCGGACCTTGTGCTCAGCAAGGCCCTCGATGGCATCCAAGCAGCGGTGGGCGCGGCGTGCGGGAGAATGAGCTTGGGACGTTGTGTTGAAACCATGAGGCATGCTGTGTTGTGCTCCGGCCAAGGTAGCATTCCTGTGGCCTGCAGGCAACTCGCCTGGAGGCGGAGCGCACACGGTTGGTCATACAGAGCCAGGAGCTACAAATCTGGGACATGGCGCGGGAGGAAGAGCTGGGTTTGCTCAAGGTGGGCAGGGTTTAGGACAGTGTGAGTGAAAGGAGACCACCCCATGAAACACCGGTCGCATTGGCTGAGCGCCACGGATACCGTACATGGATTGGACCGTGCGTTCTTCCGGCGTCAGGGTTGAAGGCTTTGCAAGTCATCGTTGTGTGGGACTGACGTGACTGCTGTTCCTGCCGCTTTGTGGCTGCAGGCAGAGAATGAGCAGCTGGAGCAGCAACTGCTCGTCGTCAGTGAGAAGATCAGCAAGGTGGGAGTGAACCTGCCGTAAGAAAGGTGGTTGCGGGACGATTGCAGCCGCCGAACTACTTGCGTCTTGCGTGCTTGCTGCATCGCAACTTACACACTGGCATGTTGCCCGAGCTGGCGCAGTAACAGCGTTGGCTACATTGCTTGTGGTGCACAGGGGCTTGGTCGCGATGGTGTCCTGGAGAGCCTGCAGTTCGCACTGCGCAAGGCGCGCGGCGAGCGGGATGCGGAGGTGCGGGAGGCGGACACGCTATTCAACCAGCTGCAGGACGCCAAGGCTGCAGAGCAGGTGGGGGCGGCGCGGAAGCCCGGCAACGGATGTGGCAGCGGCAGGCGCGGAATGCGGAAGCAGGGATTGTGTACTGTGCCACTAGACCGGACTAGTTATGGAGCCCGTTCAAATGCAGTGAATGAGACATGCGCGGCGGCGGGGTGAGCATAAAATGCCCGTACCCCGCAGGAGCTACGAGAGCTGCGCGCCGCGCTGACGCAGGCGCTGCTCGGGCTGGAGGACGAGTGGAGCGCTGTGCCATTGCTGGCGGAGGAAATGCGCAGGATGCGGGCGCGTGCTGCTTCAGGTTGGTTGTGAGGGGAGGGAGCAGGCTAGCAGCTAATCACGCCAGTCACCTTTGAGACGCAGGTGTGCCGCTGCTGGGGCGAGACCACTCACTTCCCCTGCCATTGGACGCCTTAATAGCGGCTTCCGCGCATGCTCATTCTTACTATGCGTACGACCACTCTGAACATCACTACCTCAGTTAGTGAGCATCCCGGGAGACGGCAAAACCATTAGGGGGAATCAGAGCGCCGTTCCGGGAGGCGCACTTCTAAGCGCCCTTCATCCTCCCCCGTGTGGCCTTTAACTCGCGGTTGCGTGCCCACAACCGCGACAACTCAAGGACTGCCCGGCTCACCATACGCTGGGCAGCAACCACCCTCCAATGTTAAAACGCTTAGCATACTCCACAGCTATGGCCAACGGCCGGCAACATGAGCACCACCAACCCACATGCCAGTAAGGGGCGAGCAGGCGGGCGATGAAACTTGACGTCTCTGCACCTCGACGTGTAGTTCAACCGCCAAACAACAAGCGCATAAGAGTGTCTGCTCAGATGCGAACGGGCCGCCCCAGCCAAACGACTGCTCCAGGGTGGGCTGCATGCTGGCATGTTCGTGCCGGTGAAGTGATAACCCCTGGGTCCACCAACCACACCACTACCCGAGCCCATGCACGCATCTCGCCTTGAACGCATGCTTACCACTTGAAAAGCCATTCAACGCTTCGTACGCCTGTTCTCCGCCTAAAATGTACCTTTTCGGTGAACGCACCCAATGGTTGACGCTGATACAACGCCCCCACAGGCATGCTGGATCCGACACAGCTGAACCAGGCGGACCTGAACACGCTGCTGCGTGGGCTGGCCGCTATAGGCAAACAGGGCGTGCAGCTGCAGGCAGAGCTCCAGGTACGGGTCCATGTGGGGCGCAAGCAATCGGAACAGTACGGCCACGGGATGAGCAATTCATGTGTTTGCTCGCACGTTTGATTGAGTGTTTGCCGCGTTGCGATGCAGGCATTGCGTGGCGAGAAGGCTGCCCTCACCACAGCGCTGGATGCTGCGCACGGCCAGCTGCAGGAGCTGCAGGCGCAGAACGAGCAGCTCCAGCAGCGGCCTGTTGCGTCCACAGTTGGGTCGCCTGCGCGCAGCGCTCTGCCCGTCGTGGCAGGGCCGCAAGGTTCGGGTGCTAGCGCAACTCCGGCCGAAGCGCCGACCGAGGCACTGGCTGAGGCTGCGGGGCTGCGGGCGCAGGTGCAGGAGCTGAGTGCCAAGCTGGCCGAGTACAGATCGTACCTGGAGGACAACCAGCAGGAGATTGAGGCGCTGCAGGTTCGTGGGGGCGGCTGGTAGTGATGCCAATATGATCACTGCAACAGGAGCGTGCATGGACAAGTACGGTAAGCTCGAAAACGGGGGTATGGGTTCCAGGAAAATGCTGTTTCCGGACGTCCGGCTGTTGTTGTGTTAACATCATGTTTTGTGCATATACTCTGCAGGGCGAGATTCAACGGCTGCAGGCTTCTGCCAACAACAGCTCGCAGCACCTGCACAACCGAGGCGGCCGCAGTCATCACGCCTCACAAGTGGGACAGAGCCAGTTCCCGACCCACCAGGCTCAGCACCAGCACCCTCAACAGCAGCAGCACCATGGCAGGCACTCGAATGGTGTCGTTGACGCAATGAAGGCTGCGTCCTCTCAGCCGTTGCACGCCAGTCAGCATCCCACGCTCCAGCCGCTGCCGCCGCACGTGCCTCCGCAGGCAGTGCACGGCACACCCACGCGCCACCACCCCTCCAGCAGCTCGCCCATCAGCACTGTGAACTACGCCTCGCCACCACCGCACGTGGCCTTTGGAGGTGGCAGCGCGTCGGTGGGCGCCATCTCGCCGTCGCAGTTGCACCAGCAGCAGGTGGCGGCCGACATTGCCGTCAAGGTGCGGCACTGTGCTGCCGCACCACAAACTGCCGGTACACCAGGATGCGCAGTCGAGACACAACTGGGGGAGAATTTGCGGGACCTTGCTTGTCGACCTTATCGATTGATTGCTGCGTATGCGCGTCGCTCCGCATGCGCAGGTGGCTGAGCTGCAGGAGCTCGCGGTGCGGGTACAGCGGCAAGCCGCGGAGCGGGAGGCGGAGCTGGCGGCGGCCCACGAGTCCGAGCTGGCAGCGCTGCGCTCGGCACTGGAAGCGGCGCAGGAGGCGGCGCAGCAGGAGCTGGAGGCGGTGCGTGGCGCGCTGGTGACCCAGCACGTGCAGGACCGGCGACAGCTGGAGGCACGCCTGCGGGCGGCAGCGGAAAAGCAGGTACCATATACATCGCCTCTAATCCCGCACAATGCGCTCGTTTCTCGCAACGCTATCCAGCTTCCTTATGCTGTCCACACGCTTTGTCGTAGTGACCCTGGAATGGATGAGAGTGAACATGCGCCCCGCACTGACCTGCAGATCCAGGAGCGCGAGGCGGCGCTGGCAGCAGCACACAGCCAGGCCCTGTCAGAGCTGTATGCCCAGCTGGCGACGCTGGCGCAGCAGCACGTGGCGGCGCTGGCGGAACGGGAGGCAGCGCTGGCGACGCAGCATGCGCAGGCGCTGGCGGGGGTGGAGGCGCGCCTGGGCGACCTGCATGTGGAAGCTGTGGGGGCGCAGGCCGCCGCGGCGGCGCAAGCACTTCACGAGCAGGCCGCGAGGCTGGAGGCGCAACACGCGCAGCAGCTGCGTGAGCTGGAGGAGCGGCTAGTGGCGGTCGCAAAGCGACAGGTGGGAGCAGGTTACTTCGTGAAGCGTGTGCCACACCGTGTCTAGGTTCAGTGTTTATAAAGCAGCAGTTCCTTGTACCATAACTGACGAAGTGCTCCTCGTTCGCAGGCGGAGGAGCTAGAGCAGCGCGTGAACCAGCAGCATGCCGAGGCCGCCACTCAGCGCGATGCTGAGGTGCGGCGGCGGCATGCGGAGCGGCTCGCAGAGCAGGCGGCGCAGCTGGCACGTCTGCACGCTGACCAGGCTGCGGCGCTGGGCATGCAGCACGCTGAGGCGCTGGCAGACCGCGAGGCCGAACTCACTCGTTTGCATTCGGAGGCCTTGGCGCTGCGTGAGGCGACGCTGCTGGCGGAGGCTGAAAAGCAGTGGAGGGAGCGGGAGGCGGAACTGCGGGAGGCCTTCGCTGCAGAGGTGGTTGAGCGTGAAGCGCGGCTCGCCGCCGCGCAGGAGGAGCAGGCGCGCGCTACGGTGGAGGAGCTTGGGCGGCTGCAGGCCGCGGTGGCGGAAGCTGCGGCGAGGGAGGCAGCGCTGGCGTCACAACTACGCGAGGCAGTGCGCGAGGCGCAAGCACAGGCGGAGCAGGCTCTCAGGGTGCAGCTGGAGGAGGTTGCTGCGGCAGCAGAGGCAGAGGCTGCTGCTCAGGCTGCTGCCGCGCACAATGCCATGCTCGCTGCGGAAGCGGAAAAGCATCAGTCAGAGCTTGCAGCGCAAAGATCGCAGCTGCTTGCGGATGCAGAGTCGTGGCAAGCCGCAGCAACCGAGCAGCTGGAGAACGCGAACACAGCGCTGCAAATGCGCATTGCAGAGCTTGAGTCAGAGCTGTCGCTGCTACAGCAGCAGCTGGAGGAGCGGCCGAAGGAGGCCGAGTCGGCTGCGGCAGCTCAGCAGGCTCAGGAGCTGCAGGCTGCGGTTGGGTCGGTGGAGCGTCAGTATGTGGAGATGGTGGCGCGGCTGGGCCGAGAGCACGAGAAGGTGAGCGGAGGATACGCTGGCATCCAGCAGCTTAACAAGCGTCCCGGTGTGCTCGTGCGGTGTGCTGTTGAGTGCTAATGGTACACATGGCAAGAATGCACGTGCGTCCTTTGAATTGTCATCTCAAGCGGTTCCCTTCATGCTGCTTGCACAGTCTGCCGCGGAATCACGGGCCGCTGCGCAGCTGCGTGAGGCCAACCTGGACAAGGTGGTGGAGCGCCACGCGCGGGAGGCGGCTGAGGCGCGGCGCGAGGCGGCCGAGGTGAAGCGCATGGCCGCAGAGCGCGTGGGCGAAATGCAGGTACGCAGCAACCGGGACCCCAACAGCTCAGACGTCCGCACGCGCGCCCTGTACAGACGTCGCCATACGTCAATACCATATCGCCCGCTCGCTAACGCGTGTCGGCACTGTGCCCGTGCCTCTTGGCTCGCTCAGGACCAGATGGCGGATTTGCAGTCGCTGCTGGACCGGGAGCGGCGGGCTGACGCCGCAGCCGCGGCGTCCGCGACTGAGCAGCTCGACCTGATGGAGGGGGAGCTGAGGGCGCTGCGGGGCCGGGAGGAGGCACTGCAGCGGGAGGTCGTGCCGCTCAGGGAGGAGGTGCGCCGATGCAGGTGAGGCCGGTGGTCGGGACGGGGAAGGCAGGAAGGGAGGCGGCTAGGTGCGCAGCAACCGATGTAGAACCTGCTAGATGCGCAGTTCTTGGTTGTACGTGCAGCTCACCTCCCAGGCTCTACCTAACGGCTTCCTGCCCTTCTGTTCTTCCTCTTCCTTGCCTTGCCCGCCTCGCCCAGGTGGCTAGTGCGGGACACGCAGACGGACCTGTCCGACATGGAGCAGGAGCTCGCCCGCTACAAGGCCGCCGCCTCACCGCCCGTGTCGCCGGGATCAGCAGCCGCGCCAGGGCCAGCGCACAGTCCGCAGGAGCGCCGTGCGGTGCCGGCTAGCCCCACCGCCTCATCTTCGTCGCCTGCGGCAAGGCAGCAGCAGCAACAGGAGAGAGCACCGGGCCATGACAGCTCGCCAGCCACGCGTAACGTGGCCGGCATCGGTGCAGCACTACCTGCAACGGACGCTGCGAGCACGCCCGGGATGCCATCGGAAGCCTCGGGAGCAGAGGAACGGGTTGGATCAGGAGATCAGCAAGCCAGAGCCTCGCCCACCGCGTGGGCGGACGGAGAGTCAGTGGCATGGCCATCGCCGCAGCGGCCGACCCCTTCACGCCTTCTTGCAGCATCCTCTGCCGCTGGCTTGCAGGGCACAACCACGGCTGACGCGTCTCGTCCGGCTGCGCTGACGCCCATCCCGCTGCCGCTGCCGCCGCCACCTCCGACGGGCACGCCGCTGTTCGCCCAGGCGCACGAACAGACACCCGTCCTCAGCCAGGGCTTCCAGCAGCAACAGCAGCAACAGCAGCAACAGCACTGGGACCCGCGCGTCTCGGAGCCGGACCTCGCAGCGAAGCTTGTGCGCGTGCTCAGAGCTGGATCTGGCGGCGGTGCGGAGGACAGCCCTGAGAAGGATGAAGAGGACAAGGTGTCGCCCGTTGACGGCAAGCGGAGCTCCAAGCGGCGCTCGGCTGCTGCGCCGCGTCGGGCGCTGCTCAGCGAGGGAGGACCAGCGGTGGGCGGCAAGCCCGCATCCGCGGGTGGCGCCAGCAGCTTCTGGCCATGGGCGACGCCGCAGGCGTTCTCGCGGCCCGCAGCCGTCACTGCACAGGCCGGCACTGACGCGGCTGGTGCCAGCGCTACGGTTGCGTCGGCGTCCGGCCCGCCGCGACCGATGCGGAGGATGACGGCGGACGACATACCATCGGGCTGGGACGGCTCTGCCTACGCCACGGCCTCTCTTGTCGACTGGCGCAGCGCCGACCTGGTGCAGCGCCCGCCCACCATTAGCACAGCTGATGCCGGCACATCCGGCCCTTCTCACCCGCCTGGCAGCGAGTTGGCTTTGACCGCTCCTGTTGAGGCGGGTGGCGCTGGGCAGCATAACACCCAGCAGTTGGGCGTGCTGAGCGATGAGGAGTGGGGCGACTTGCGGGGCGCATCGCCGCAGCGCTCGCCAGTGCCACATCCGGCCGACGCAACACCTGCCGCCTCCCCTTCGCGCGAGGCCAAGCAGGCCGGAGGCAGCGGCAGCGTCTCGCCGGTGGCCTCCGTCAGCACCACGTCTTCCTACAACTCCAACACTGAGTTGTGCTTTGTAGACGAGGACGAGGAGGATGCAGAGGCGCAGCAGCGCGTGCTGGCGGCGGCTCTGGCCGAGTCACGTCGCGTCAGTATGGCGGAAGGGCAGCTGCCAGAGGCGCCGCCGCTGCCGCCGGCTTTGGTTGAGATTCAGCAGCGCCGCATGTCCGTGAGTGGCAGCACTGGAGAGGCGGCGGCAGCGGGTGCGCGGGTGTCGCTGAGTGGAGTTGCCCCCAGCAGTTCTTTGCGGGGACGAGCTGTCGCGACAGCTTCCTCAGGGGGCGGGGTTGCTGGTGGCAACGCCAGGTCAGTCCTCCCAGCAAACGTGCGCAGACAAGGCGACCGTGCCGCGCCACGACCAGACGAGGAGTGCAGCGGCGACAGCATCGGCGAAGCCGAGCACTCGCACCGCATCCGGCAAGCGGCTCAGTCAGCCTGGACACACAGCGGCAGTCGAGAGGGGAAGGAGGGGGACCCGGACCAGGAGCAGCAGGAAGAGCCAGCGGACTTTGATATGGAGGCAACCCTGTCAAGCTCCTTTGCCGCGCTTGTCATCCGGCAAGCTCGGGAAACCGGCTCCAGGGCAGGTGTGGCAGCGGCCGGCGCTTTGCACACTGTGGAGGACGAGGAGGAGGATACGGACGCCGAGGAGGCCGAAGCTCAAGGGGGCGAGGAAGAGGCGGAAAATGAGGAGGGCAAGGATTGTTTAGACGAGGATGGGGACGGGGACCAGCACTACGGCGGCGGTCGCGGTCGTGGCGGCGGCGGCGAAGGCAGTACCAGTGAGCATGACAGCTACAGCTACAGCGGGGATGGGCGTGGGCATGGGCATCAGCAGGAGCCTGGGACGCAGGAGGATGGCCTTGACATGGAGGCGACCCTGACTGGACCCCTCCCGGCGCTGCCGCCAGGCGTCCTCTTGCAGCACGGCAGCGGCGGCAGCGCCGACGGCGACGGGGCTGCGAGCGGCCAGCCACCGTCGGGAGCTGAGGACAACACCGGCACGCCTGCTTACGGCCGTGCAGGGTCATTTGACTTCGTGGCCGGCAGCCGCCGCAATGGCCTGCCCGCTCAGGCAGCGGAGGCCAGCAGAAGCGCGGTTTCCAGCGGCGGCAGCGCCCCCGGCCCGTCCCCGCTTGGTCTGGTGGACACTGCGCCAATGTTAGGAGAGTGTGAGGAACAGCAGCTTGCCGGGCAAGAAGAGTACGACCAAACAGGCCGCCGCGCTGCTACCAGCAGCCATTTCCCTGCAGAGCGTGGCCAAGATGCTGGCCCGTGCTCCGGGCTTTCCAGTCCCAACTACAGTCGCGGCGGCGCCGCAGATAACTCCGCACCGCAGTCCTCGGCGGGCTCTGTGCAGCCACACGCGCAGGACGGCACCGAGGAGGTTTGGCGCATCTGGGGCGGCGGCGTCAGCGCTGGTGGCGGCGATTACGATACCGGTGAAGGCCTTGGGTGCGGCCTGACAGGCGAGCCGACCGGCAGCAGCCTGACGTCCACGTCTTACCCCAGCCCCAACAGCCGCAACCATCACCACCATACACAGCAGCTCCAACGCAGTCCCGCCACTGCAGGCGTCGCTGGCGGCTCCCATGCGTTGCAGGCTGCAACAGCAACCAGCACACCCGCTCTGGCTGCCTCTACTTCTCCTCAGTTGCAGCAGCATGGCGGCTCCCCGCCGCCGCGCATGCGCTCAAGTGATGGGATCGGCAGCTTCCGCCTCTCGCCCGGGGTGTCGCCACACAGCCAGCAGCAGCAACAGCAGCCGTGGTACCGCAGCTCTGTGACCGCTGTGCCGCTGATGACGCCGAACCCGCTGTTTGAGGATCGCGGCAGTGCACGGAGCGGGGTCTTTGCCGGAAGTGAGCCTTCGCCACCTTGGAGTGCCGCAGACTGGAGTGCCGCCGGCGGCTCCGCCCAACACCCGGCGGCTGACGACGGTGGGTTTCAGCTGCTTCGGCTCGAACAGCTGTTTTTCCTTTGCCTGCTTACGCGTCGCTCAACGTGACGGATACCGTGTGTTTACCCGCAAGCAATAACTGACCACCGTCTTGCATTTATACTTGCAGCTCCATCCATGCCATCCACACCTGGGAGCGTGTCAAGTCCAGCCAGCGCCGGCAGCGTGAACAGCCCTGGCGCTGCCCCGGCCGGCCCCCCCTCAGGCCGGGCCGCCGGCGGTCGGGCGACGAGTGGCAGTTCGGACAGCGAGGAGGGGCTGGCGGCGAGCGATGGCGAGGCGGACGGCTTGCATGCGGAGGAGATGGACTTGGAGGGCAACGAGGGCTTGACAGAAGCGGAAGATGATGGCGAGGCGGTCGTTGCGCTGCGAACTTTGCGTACTTCCGGCACCCCCATGCTCGGCGACGGCACAGGTCAGCCGGGCATTGACACGGGCGCTCCTAGCCGCTACAGTGGGGCGCCGGCTGCGATCCCGGGCAGCCCTGGGCTGCTGGTCCGGCAGCGCAGCGGCAAGCGCAGCATGCAGGGCCGTGAATCAGGCGGCCTGAGCCCGACGACAACAGCTGCAGCTGAGATGCAGAGACGTGACCGCCGCTCATCGGACCGGTTGGCACGCGGTGGCCATGTCCCCAGCAGCTGGGCGGCGTCGGACGCGGCGGCTCCGCAAGGCAGCAGTGGGCCCCCTGTGGCAGCAGACGAAGCGGCCGAGACACGTAGCCTGCTGGCGGCGGGCGCCTCGTTGGGCAGCAGTGAGTTGCGCAAGCGCCAACGCCGGCGAATGGGTGATTTCCCTTCCCCGCTGGCTCTGTCATTTGCGCTGGACAGCCCGTTGGACGCGGGTCTGCTCACAGGCAACGCTACTCCTGCCGCTGGAGTGGCACGGCAGCCAGCGGTCTCGCCAGCACCCATCTCAGGCCCTGCGCAGGTCAGTGAATCACAACCAGGGCCTGTCGCCACCTCGCCTGCGTCGCCCTTCGACCCGCTGCGCCAGAGCTGGGAGTTCTCCTGCGGCGTCGCCACGCCCCTGTCTCCAGGCCACCGCAGCCGTGTGCAAGGCCACGTGGTGGGGCACAGCGCTCCCCGGGGCTACCACCAGCACTGCGCCGCGTCGCCGAATGCAGCGCATTCCCCGTCGCAGCCCGCTCGCGCCGCCGCGCAGCCCGGTTTTGCAAGGCTTTCTGCTGACAGTGCCGCCACGACAGGCACCCGTGGGGCCGGCGTGGGTGCAGGCCCTGCGCCCAGTCGTCTCCATCCGGGCACTCCCGGTGTGCCGCAGGCGAGCACTCCCGGCGCGCAGCTGCCACCGCCAGTGCCACTGCCAGCAAGCGCTGCAGAGGCGCGGGCGCGCGGCCGCGAGGTTCTAGGTCGAGTGATGGGTCGCGTGGCCTCGCTGCAGGGCCTCTGCGCACACCTGTCGCCTGCAGCAAGCGGTGCCGCGACTCCGATGGTCGCCTCCATGCCAGGGAGCGCGAACGCCACGCCGCGTCGCTCGGCAAGCTCCTTGAGCGGGACACCTGCGCCGGTGCTACAGGGTTCTGTGATCAGCTCCATCTCTGCGGGCGCACCGCCTGCCGACACTGCTGCGGCAGCAGGTGGTGCTCCGGCCGCTAGCATCACCACCGTCACACCCGAGATCATTCGCCAGCTGCTGGCCCGCCACCCGCAACAGCAGCACACGCTGCATCAGCATCAGCCGGCGCTGCCCCAGTCACCTCTGCTGGCGCCTGACGACCCCGACCTGGTTGCGGGCGTGGTGGGGGCGCTGGAGGAGCTGCGCACCGACCTCTTCGAGCTGGAGAAGCTGCACCAGCTGGCACGGCTGCCGCAGCCCGGGGCAACAGGCGCCGGCCGCCAGCCCTCTGCAGCCGGCGCGCCGATTTCGGCGGAAGCGGCTGTGGTCGCTGGACGCGCTGGCCACGGCACTGCCGCTGCGCCTTCGGAGCCTGGCGCCAGCGCCGCGAGGCAGCAGCCAGCGGCCTCATCACTGCTGCCCCCGGGTTCCCCCATGCTTGCGCCCCCCGCCGTTTTCGGTGCAAGCACACCGGCTGCTCCCGAAGGCATCACCGCCCCGGCCGCCGCGGCCACTGCCACGCCAGGCGGCAATGCGGACCCCGTGCTGATGGCCGCGCTGGCGCAGACGGTGCAGTCGCAGCTGGCCGGTCAGCTGGGCGCCCTGCAGGCCAAGATTGCAGACCTGCAGCGACAGAACCAGACCTGCATGCAGCGGGGGGGCGACGGAGGCTGTAGCCCAGCGTCTGGCGCCAGCACCGCCTACGCGACGCCCATGCTGCGTGCAGCCACTGGGCCGGCTGCCAGCACCGGGGCGGCCTCCGCGGCGCCTGGCGCAAGCCCGATTCAGCAGCTGCTTGACCTGCTGACACCAACCTCGGCCGCTCCCGCGGCTGCGGCCTCCACCGCCGCACCAGCTGCGGAGACGGCTGGCGGCATGTCGGCGGCACAGCCGCCCACGCGTACCCCGCTCCATCCGTTCTCACTGGTGGCCGTGGCCTCAGCAGCAGCTTCGGGCGTGGAGCGGGGCGCTGCAGCGGCGGCCGCTGCCACAGCTGCTCCATTTGGCGGCACTTCAGCTGGGGCCACACCGATGGCGGCACCGGCGTGGGGCGGCATCCTGGCACCGCCAGTGCCGCACTCCTTCACATCCGAGCCGCGCACCCCGTTGATGAGCTCGCTCAGGAGCCCAGCCAATGCACAGCCGGCTGCGTACGGCGGTGCGGCATCTGCAACCCCCATGCCATCAGCACAGCAGGCTGCAGCGGGACATGCGCCTGGGGTCAGCACGCCGCCGCCGCTCTCTGGCTCAGTGCAAGTGGGACATAGTGGTGCCGTCCTGTGGGCCAACGCCCCGCCCGTCACACCTGCAGCAGCGGGAGTGGTGCCGTGGGCATCTTTCGCCACGCCTGTGCAGCACGGGGTGCCCAGCACCGGCGGCAGCCGGAGCAGCGGCCCGCCCTCCACTGGCACCTACAGCAGTACTTCGCCCCAGCAGCAGCACACCTCCATGAGCCTGTACCCTTTCGCCTTCGGTCACGGCGGGCCCGGTTCGGGGGCAGGAGGGTCAGCAGGCGCGCATGGCGGTAGCGAGCCGGCCTGGTCAGGCTCCGGCGGTGGCACACATGGGGCTGGCATGCTACCGGGGCATCGGGCTATGCCGCATCAGCCCTACAGTCCAGAGGAGTTGTCACATTTGCCGCCAGGCGTGCAGCTCTTTGCGCCGCCGCAGCTTCGCGCAGCTGCCGTCGCAGTGGCCACGAACAGCCGGCAGCACCCATGGCAGCAGGCGCAGCCTCAAAGCCTGCCGGGTTTGGGAAGAGAGGTGTAGTCGCTCGTAGCAAAAAAAATAGAGAGGCAAGCGATGAGCGTAGTGTACAGTGGGTTTGGGGTGTATCCTTTTATGGTGGGAGGCTCAGGCGGTGACATCTACCGTACTTGGACATCACCCCTGATGGGAATGGACATTGAGGTTGGGTTAAACGGACGTGCATTGCCGCAACCGGCATGATTACGTGATTACGGTACAACACTGTGCGCTGTTGGGTATGCCAACCTCCCCAACGGAGGCGTGCAGGTGTAAGTGCCGTCGCCCCCTGATAGCGAGCCAGTGTCCCGCGGGCTCATGCGGTTGCGCCGGCCGTGTCTGTTCACGTGTGCGGTACGGTATGCATATACACAACAGCTATTCTGCTGTGGCAATCATGGTAGCCTGCTCAAAGGGGCACTGTTACGACGGTGCTAATGTCAGGCATCTGGCTTCTTGGATACCCTCAGTGGCCCGGTCGGCTGGACAGTGACACTCAGAGGAGTCGCCTGGTGACAATGCGCTGGTGTGTGTGGGCTGTAACAAAGTGTGGCATTGTAATCCGCATCCATAAGTGACATATTTTGTAAAATTTGTCAGCCCCCGCATGGGCGTTCGGTCATGCCGTACTTGCAAACTCAAGCCCAACCGTTGGCCACATCGCCACACCGTTCGCCTTTCATCCTGACTCCTTCGCCAGCGCATGCACGCGCTACAGTTAATACTGACGATCATCCCGGATGCAAGCATACATCATGCACGGGCACGCTCAAGCCCCCAATAGCTAGATCCCGCGACCAATGCAGCGGTCTCAATCACTAGCACGCTAGTTGGTAAGCAGTGATTCTGCTCCTAGTAAGAATCAATGCCAGCAAAACGGTTCCCCACAATTTGGTCAGGTTTGGTTGCGTGTTGCAAACCACCGCCCAACGAATAAATGGATCTCATGCTGCAATCTAGCCAGAGCGACCAGGCAAAATCCGACAAGCAGCGGATACAGAGCGGCCCCTCGTCCAGGCGCCTACGTTGCCCCACTAAGGGCTGGCAATGAGTGCAAACGGCATCCTGCGGAGCTGTCTTAGAATACCCGTTGACCAGGCAATCACCTCCCACATGCGGCAAGTTTTAGGAAGAGGAATTCTTCTCCATGTAAAAGACTAAACGAACGCACATAGTCACAACGCCACATAAGCTATCCTGCAAAGTGCGGTCACAATACTCAGCAAGGCGTTGCGTCTGTACGCTACTATGACCACCTTCCTGACCCGTTACTCATTCTTATTGCTGCAATCACGACACTTCTACGCACCTCGAAGTTACTGCTGAGATGCAGCTCCATCCTCGTCTATCGCACCCCACGCGTCCGCCATCTCCTTTTCATTAACAGTAACCACGCTAGCTGTGTCGAAGGACTCCAGGTGCTTCTGCTGCTCCTGCTGCTTCTGCTGTTTCTTCTCAGTGCGCTTCTGCGCTCTACCGCCTCGACTCTTACCCTTGCCGGCCCTCAGCTTCCTCACAATGGCCATGGCTGCGGCTTTGGAGCCGGGCCCCGGCTTGTCCAGTGCCTCCACGACCTCAGGCGACAGCTTGCCCCCTGCCACAAGCTTGCGCAGCTTGCGCCGCAGCTCCAGCGCATGCTCCAGCCGGGCCTTCTGCTGGGCCATCACACCGGCCTGAATGGCGGCCGCGTTAACCTGCGAGCAGGCAGGCCAAAGCCGCAGGGCGCGATGTGAGAGGATGATGTGGATATCAGTAAGGGTGTGCAGGCGTCGCTGCTGTGTGAGTGCCCGGCTGCCGGTGACACGAACATACCTTCGCCCCCCGTACCCCAGCTCACCTGGCCAGACTGCTCCTCCTTTGTCGCGGCCAACTGGCGGCCACTGAGGCCCCACTTCTTTTTAAACAACTGGAGATAGTGCAATCAGGGATCGAGCGGCTTAGCAAAGCACTCAATTGCCACGCTTTATGTATTGCCTCAAAGGCGCACAGGCGCAAGGCCCACGGGCAGTGGAGCCTTGCGGGGAGCAAGCTTGCGCCCTCCCTCTCTCCCTCGCCCTCCCTTACCTCGGCCACGTTGGGCACATCCAGCCAAGCGCATGCATCCTCCAGCTGCACTGCCACCACCTCGTCTGGCACAAACTTGGCCCACTCCCGGATGTACGGACACAGCGAGCTGCAAATGCCAGGGCCAGACGGGGAGATGTGGCGTCAGCTGCCGCGTAGCGCGTCAACTCAAAACTTCTGCGCATACCTACCACATGCACCACATACGGCCCCGGACAACTGCAATGCCAAGGAATGTACCGGTAGTGTAAGCGCCTCCACACTCACTTGAGGAAGGCGTTTTCGCAGACATTGGAGAAGTCGCATTTGCCGGTCGTCACGAAGTTGAGCAGGTCCAGCGGCTTGGGGCCGTGGAAGTGGAGGATGAAGGTGAGCTGCTCAAACGGGTTGTAGGGCTTGGTGTTGAACACGGGGTCAAGCATGCGCTGCTTGAGGTCCTTCTCATAGAACTGCGGCGGTGGGGAGCAGAGCATGTAGGGGAGGTGTTGCTTCAAAGGATCCACTGAAAAGGCATGCGCGGTACACACGCGGTACAGATGTTGACGAAGGACGTGCGTTCCGTGCCGCACCGACGTCCTTGTAGGCGCGCTCACCTTGTTGATGATGCCCTGGTCTGCCGGGCCGTAGTTGATGTAGTACAGGCCGTCGTTGTTGTCCAGCATCATGGTCAGGAAAGCATCGTAGTTCTCGCGCATGGTGGGCAGGTTGGCCAGGATGATACCGGCGTTGTAGGGGAACATGTTGACAAACTCGTAGCTCATGGACACGGAGTGCGGCAGCGGCAAGCCTGTGAGGCATCAGTGCATCACACGTGTCAAAGCTTAGAGGCTTGACTTCAGAGCCTTGTTCAGCTGCTGCTTCATCCCGGTAGCCCCACACCGCCGCGCCCGCCTCCCTCTCAGGCTCGCACTCCGTGCTCCCAGCCCCAGCCGCCCTCCCGCCCCATCCCCTCCGTGCCCCCTCCTGCAGCCCGAGCCTCACCGAAGTCGTCCAGGTGCAGCGGCCGCCTGAAGTACACGTCGGCGTCCGTGTACAGCACGTAGGTGTACTGGTCCAGGATGGGCACCACCGGCAGGTCCACGCGCTGGAAGGTAGCCACCAGCATGTCCGGCGTCTTGAACAGGTGGCTGTGGTGCACGTTATCCTGCGGCCGCGCACCAACCCACCAGCAACAGGGTAACGTAGCCGTAGGCCATGCGTGCAACAGTGTTTGCCGAGGCGTCTGCTGTCGCCCGTGCTGCCCTCTAGACGTCCCATGAAAACGCTGATTGCCGCTGTGGGTGCACACTCAAGGTGTGTTGCTCGATGTTGGATCTGCTGTGGCCAGCAGCGCAGCCAGGCCTGGCTGCTGTCGGCTCGCCACTTCCTAGGCACACGGTACTCCATCGTGGTACGGTACTCCTATCTCGTAGTAGCCCGTTGCCGAAACGACCACCCACCTTGGCCTTGGCCTTGGCCAGCGCCAGCAGCTGCTCGGTCCAGGCAGGGGTGTGGCTGATGAGCTCCACGTCGTGGACGACCAGCCAGGCGTAGATGTCGGACTGCTCATCCCCGGTGAAGATGCAGTAGGGCTTGAGACTGCCCTGGTAGCGCGCCGAGCTGGGGGAGGGGGGCGCGAGGAAGCACAGGGTGTTACAGTCAAGCCGCAGGTGACGATGGCCTAGTGGTACAAGTGCACGCGGCAAGCCGTGCAGGTCAAAGCGGACGGACTCACCGCACAGCTGCTTTGAGCATGTACTCGTAGTTCTTGCTCCAGCTGTTGTATGTGAAAACCCACGGCTGCGCGCACAAGGTTGGCATGGCCGGATGACACAGATTAGTGTCCAGACCGGTACCGTCTCAGGCCCAGCACTAGTCGGCAACAATGTGGGTTGACATCCGCGTACGAACTCCCAGTCCCCATGCACAGACAAATCACAATCACAATCACAATCACACACACGCACACACACGCACGCACACACACACGCACACACACACACACACACACACCAGCTTGACACGCGTCTGGAAACGCTGCAACCGCCGCCCGCCACGTCCCCCATGCAGCCTCGACCCCGTTTAGTCGCAGTGCCACCACTCACTCGCCCTCTTCCAATAGTGTTATTGTACTTAGTGGGCGGGATTTGGGACGCGTGATACCTAGCTTGTCTGCTGCACGCCGCCTCTCTTATCGCCGTTGCCATTCACATGCCCGTGACACTTCCTCGCTGCCGCCCTATGCCCATGCTTCCACCTTTGCCTATAGGTGAGCTCGACTACGACCAGCGGGCGGGAATCCGGGAATTAGGCGTGCTGGGTAAACGTTGTTTAGCGCGCCCAGGGTGCGGAGCATGGACGCATACAGGTGCATCGCGGGGTCAGGCCGAATGGTCGCCCGTGGGGTTCCAGGCTTATCGCGGGTAAGTATGACTACCTGGGTCACGACAGTCACGCGACGCTCGGTAAAATGGTGGGTATCGGTAAGTAACTCCGTCGCGTCATTGGGCGGGCTTTCGTTTCGTTTTTTAACACACACACACACACACGCGCACACACACACATACACACGCACACACCCGCGCACACACACACACACACACACACACACACACACGCGCGGGCTTCGTTTTTTTAACACACACGCGCGCGCGCGCATGGACACGCACCAGTTTGTGCAGGAACGGCATGACCGTAACCAGTGGTATGTTGCCGCCGTTGTAGTAGGCGCCCCACAGCCCCGCATGGCGCCGCTCCAACATGCCCAGCGCCGCAAAGGTGGACACGCTGTTGCCGATGAACCTGCGTGCAAGGCATGTGCCGGCGCGCGTGTCCGAGGTCCAAGGAGGCCCATGACCGTGCAGGAGGAGGACGCTACTGCTGGTCACGCACAATCCCACGGCTGCCGCGTCGATCGAGCCATGGTCGCACCCAAGCTATACACGGACCCTTGCAGCCGCCTTGCTAGCCCCGCCTCCACGCACACTAGCTAGCCCGCCACCCTCGCCCTCTCCCTTGCCCTCGCCATCACCAGTCTTACCGCTCCGACCGCATGCCCAGGAAGTACTCCACCAGGGCCGAGAACTCGCGCCCGCGCTCCGCCAACGCCGCAGCAGCCGTCTTGCCGGGTTGGCTGGCCGCCACGTCCTCACTCGTGACCAGGATGTAGCCCGCTGCCTCCAGCTGACCCAGCACCTGTATACCGTATGGGACAGGTAAGGGTGAGGAACGACCTGTTGCCGCTTCTGGGGATCGCTCAGGTCGTGCAGGAAACGTGCAATGCTGGGCCGGAGCTCTGCAACGGCGCGCTGCGGGTTGCCGATTTGGGAAGCTGGACTCGGTCCTGTGCATGGATCCGCCATTCCTGCTTACCCGCTCGCGGCGCTGCGGCTCCACATCCTTCCAATAGCTTGCCACATACAGCGGCGTGCTGTGGGGTCGCAAGCCGGCACCAGTGGAAGGAAGACAGTTTGAGCAGAGGAGAGAAACAAGACTCAGGTCGGTTGGGGCCCTGGCGTGTCTCAAGGGCCATCCTCGTCCTTAAACATCGCACTCGCATTCGTCTGTCTCCTCCGGCCTGACCGCACCTGTTACTGAAGCCGAACAGCGCCAGGCGACTTGCAACGTCCTCGGTGTGGTTGTAGCAATTGTCGCGCACGATGCCGTCGTGGATGGACTCCCAGCGCGCGCAGTGCTCCACCCAGTCATTCTCCAGGCGCAGGTGGATGTAGTTGAAGCCGCCGCCCCCGCCCGATGCAGACACGCGGGCCCCCGAGCCGCCGCCGGCGTCCAACACCCTCCCCGCGGCCTTGGCCTTGGCTGCTGCCAGCTGCCGGATGGCCTTGCTGAACATGTCCACAAGGGAGGCAGCCTGTAGGCGGGGGGCGCGGGGCGGTTGCGGGCAAGCTTTCAACCTCGCGACCGTCCCGCGCGCGCTCAGGCCCACTGTCCCCCAGGCACACGTCAAGCCGGGCACTCGACACGGGAACACCTCCCTGTTGTGCTGTTCCAGCACACGCACACGCACCTCGTTGCTGGGCCGTAGCGCCGCCAGGCCCGCCCACACCAGCTGCTCATCCGCGGGGGTGAAGTCGCCTGCCTGCAGCTTGAAAAGCGGGCAGTCCACCTCCAGGTGCGGTACGGCCGCCAGCTCGCCCGAGCCCAGCGGACCCGCCACGCTCCAGCCCAGCGGCCCCAGCTACAGAGGGTAAGCGGGGGGCGTCAAGCGTTGGGTGCATTATGCCCGCAGACAAGTGCCTAGGCGCCTATGCCGCCTAGGCATCCTGCCCTCCAGCTACTACGGTAGGTGTAGCACTGCGACCCGATGCACCTTGCATGGCGCTGCGGCCCCGCCACAGGCAAACACCTTTCCCAAGACGCACCTCGACACGGCGGTGCTCAGCCGCGTTCCCAGCGCCAACCTCCGGCGTGTCCTCGCGAGACAGCACCCGCACGCCCACGCCCTCCATGGCCTTGATGAACGCCCGCTCGTCGTACATTTGCGAGAACGCCACCTGCATACGCCAAGCACGCCAGCCGTGAGTCCCGAGGCCGCAGTCCTACCACCGTTTTCATGAGCCCCCATCATGAAGCTTACTCTTTGGGTTCGGGCATATAACCCCCCCCCCCGCCACCCCTGCAGCACTGTTCCGGCCCAAGCCACTCGTTGTGCTTCCCTACCACACCTGGTTGTCCCCGCTGGCCAGCACGTTGGTGTCGCTCCGCTGCAGCCCGTTGTCTATAAGCACCGGCAGCACCGCGCTGCGGCCCAGCCGCCGCGCAAGCATAATGCCGTACAGAACCGCAAGGCGTTGGTTGGCGTAGCCGTTGCACACGCCGAAGCGCAGCGTGCGGTTGGCGGGCGGCAGCAGCAGCGCACCGCCCAGTGCGCCCGCCGCAGCGGCGGCCTCCTCCGCGGCGGACCCGCGGTCGCCGGGGATGATGCTGGCGGCTGTGTCGCCGTCCACGCCGCCGCTATAGAGCTCCTTGGCTGCGCCCGACCCAGATGAGCCGTCGCCGGTGCGGAGGGCGGAGCGCCGCGCCACGGCACTGCCGCCGCCATGATGCCCTGCAATGCCGCTGCTGCCCCTACTTAGCTCACCGCCTAGTAAGCGGCTTGCCATGCTCAGGTGCGGCAGTGTGCTGAGCTTGTCTGCTACTGACGTTGCCCCTGCGTCGCCGTCCGACGCGGCCGCTGTGGTAGTTGACACATGCGCAGAGATGAGGAAGCGCTGCGTGCCGCGCCCGCCATCACCGTACGGGCCCCGCAGCGCGCTGCCCGCCAGATAGCCCGCCAGGATGAGGATGAGGTACAGCCCATACCTGGCAGGTGATGTGGGTCCAGGCAGCACACTGCCTGCCCGCGCGCCGCGCTTCCAGCCCGTCACTCGCATTGCGCTGGCGCCAGCGCAGGTCGACGCGATATAGGGCGCCTCTGCTGCGGCTTCAGCTTCTATGAATGCCTCTGGTCCAAGATCCTCCTGAGTATCCTCACAAGGGGCATGTGATGCGCAATTGGGCGCAAGCCGAGTGGGCCGACGGCGCCCGAAGGGGAAGGCGAAGGCAGACAGAGTGGCGTTCACAGCCGCTGCCGGCTGGGGTTCACAGGCGTTAATACTGTGCGACCATCAGCGCCATCGCGCGTGATTTCCCGTTCTCAATCGTTTTTCACGTTATCCTCTGTGCCACAGAGCGGCTACCGTGCGGCGCGCGAGGGTTTAACTCGCAGCTGCCAGGTTCGCAGAAGCTTGACGAGGCACGGCTTCAGATGCAGCAAAGTGACTGCTGATGCATCTTGATGGCGCAGCGAGGCCTCGAGCTCCGCAACGTGGAGACTAGCAGAAGCCGCACCGACCGCGAAGCGACTGAACTCCCTCCGTGCCTGCCGGTAACGCGACAAGACTGCTGTTATAATCTTTTATGGTAAGCTAAACTGCAAGGGTTCGTTCAGGAGGTCTGGACGACGTGCCCGACTGTTGCTACTGCTCAAGACACGCGTAAGAAACGAGTCTATTGTGGTTCACAATAATAAAATCGCAGCGGTGAACAGCAGCTATACATTGCGATGCCCTACTGCTTCCCTTGCGCCAGTAACGTTTAAAGCCTGGTGCCGCCATGGGCAATCCAATGTTCCCTTGCCTTATAGGTTCAAGACAAATTCATCAGCTCATGGCTGACCAATACTTTATGAGCTTAAGGAGTTGCTTCCCGGCCTAACAGTTTCGTACACAAATCGCTGCACTTGGGCCAAGTTGCGAACCTCGCCGCGATGCCCGCTCAGGACCTCGCTGCACCTCATTTGAAGTATTATAGGAGCAATGCGTGGCAGGGGCGCTGCTGGCATGCATCAAGCCTGAGGAGCGGCGCTCAGACGTGCATACGTGCCTGGGGTCCGCATACACACAGCATCGCGCCACAGCAGCCATGCCCTTCGCCGCCACATGCAAGCTCTGTCGCCTCCACATCATCTAGCTCCATAAGCCGAAGAGGGGTGCTGCTGGCCCAGCTTGCAGCTGCGGGGCTTGTAGGCATGCCGAGCCGTCAGGCGCAAGCCGCGTCGTTCGTCGATGACGCTATCTCGACTGCCGTGTACAACGCCAGCGCACCGTCCGTAGTGTCTATAGCTATTGTGAGAGCAAAGTCTGGCATACCGACCCGCGAACCGATCGGGTAAGCAATAGAAACGTGGTACCGGAAAACCAGGTGGTGCAAGTGCAGGAGGCCCGAGCGAGGGACCATGACGTCCCCGCATCTGTGACCGTTTGCATGAGCTCTTCGCATCTATCCAGTTCATCATCGTGTCTCTAATGCTCGCTATATGCCGACTGCGCAGATCCGGTATCGTGTGGGATACGGCTGGACCGCACGTCGTCACCAACTTCCACATCATCCCGCCTTTGAACAGCACCAACTCGGTAAGGTGCCGTTGGCCCAACGCAGCAGCTCGCCCGCCGCATCCTGTGCGAACTGCTAATCCCGCAACTTACCGCACGCTCGCCCCTCGCCACACAGCTGCTCGAGGTGACCGTGACCGACTTGGCCAGCGGCACTGTCCACACGCTGGGGGCGCGCGTGGCCGGCACGGACAGCATTCATGACCTGGCGGTGCTGCAGCTGCTGCCGCGCGCTGGCGACACAACAGCAGGAGCTGCAGAAGGCGAGCCAGGCGCGTCCGGTGCAGCTGCCGCATGGGTGCCCGCGCTGGCGCCCATCCGCCTGGGCACCTCCGCTGACCTGCGTGTTGGGCAGACGGTGTACGCCCTGGGCTGCCTGCCCTCATCCTCCTCGTCGCCGCAGACGCCTGCGCTGACCACCACCATGTCAGTGGGGCTGGTCAGCGGGCTGCAGAGGAGCATTCCCTCGCCCGTTGGCGCCCGTATCTACGGCGTGCTTCAGGTGGGGCTGCGGGGCACGTGTCGGCAGGGGCGCGCAAGCAGGCTGGAGAGGCTTCGTTACCTTATGGGTGCCCATTGTCTGGTCGGGCAGATCCTTACATGGCCACAGAGCAATCTCGCCCCCTTACGGCACACATAGTCCGCTATATGGAGCTAATGTGTCGCCCCCCCTGCGCCCCTCGCCTGTGCTCCTCCTGCGTGAACAGACGGACGCCGTCATCAACGCCGCGAACTCGGGAGGGCCGCTTCTGGACTCGGCCGGCCGTCTGGTGCGTAATATGCGTTGCGCGTTATGCAATAGGGGTCGGGTGGATGGGTCAAGGGGGGAGATATCCGTGGGGAGGAGGTGCGTTGAAAGGTGGCCTGTGAAGGGTCGGGATGTCGGTTTCGCGCTTTCGTGTGGAGGACAGTCACGTTACGGGCTACAACCAGGTCATGGGAGGCTGGTGTTTAGGTAAGGCGGTGGCAGAAGCAGCCTCCTTTCCAGTAAACCATGTCCTGGTGCTTGTTTAATGTCTGTCCTACTGTGCTGCAGGTGGGATTGAATGCGGCAGTTGGGCGCAGCCAGACTGTGTCAGTGAGTCCGGACCGATCCTGCCTGTTGTACTGGGCCCCCGTCAACTACAGCCGCTGCTAGCATGGGCCTACCACTGCTAGCATGGGCCTACCACTCCATACCATGATCGTTCCGATTTACAGCGTGAAAATGATTGCGTTGCAACACACCCTGTTCCTTGCCTTGGCACTAGCACGTACTAACACACCGACGTAAATGGGGACACCCCTGATGTGTACAGGCACGCGGCAGCGGTGTGGGCTTTGCGCTGCCCGCTGACCTACTGTTCGACGTGGTGCCCAAAATCATTCTGTACGGCAACCCGTATGGCAAAAAGTAATAAGCCAGGTGGTGATCAGGCTGTCGGGTTGTAGCAAGAAATCAGGTTGCTGCTGACTGATAACCTAATGCATGCCGCGGCTTCGTTGTCAAGCGGGTGAGGTGACGAGGTTTGGTGCGTCATATTAATCAGTGCCGGTATCGTTTGCAAATAGAGGGGTCCCTGCAAACGCACCACTCATATGGCCATGTGGTGGCGCAATGCGCGCAGCTAGGGACCGTTGAATTACTAACACGCCAACAGCGTGCCCAAGGAATGCACGCGCCCGCGATGGGTCTGACACGTGCACCCGATGGCGCCCCTTACTTTCCTTCAACCTTTGCCGCCTGTAAACTTAGGGTGAGGCTGTACTGATGCAGTGCTGCTGCTCTGGGACAGACGCATGGCGGCATGGGTTCCCCTGGACAGACGGGCTGTCACTGACCACTGAACTCGCTCCACAACGCCTGCGGCGGTCTGCCAGGACCCTCACATTTTGATACGGGCGTGGGAACTTGACGGCGTCTGCATAACAATCACACACGCATTCTCAGCGCGTCACAAGCAGACCAGATGTTTGGCCGTTAGACGAGTCCACAGCTTCCCGCCACGTTGGCTTGCCATCCTGGATGGCCACCTTGCGACCTGGGGTTTTCTGGCGTTGCAGTGTTTCTGTCGCCGGATGCAAAACAACACACCAGCGTATAAATTATCCAGTAGATTACTTAACCAGCCAGGAAGCAAATCACCGCAAGGCGCTGTGCTTTCCCAGGTTTCCCAGTTTTTTGGGCTGTGCGGCGAAGTTCTCTTTCCTTCATTTCGCCTGTTTTGACATCCAGCTTGACAAAGAACCATTATCATTGACACAAGAGGTGGATTTAGTTTATTGAATGAGCGGATACACGCTCGCTCAGCCCTGAACAAACGACGGCCGACATCGATTCTGTGGGGTAACTGCCCGTCTCCGATTCAATCAAACGTAGACATCAGACATAATTCCATATGCATCAGTATTGAAAGTCACCAGCCTCCTGCAATTGCGTGAATGCTGTAACGTTTGGGACGTCCGCTGCGAGCCTTACTTGTCCGAGCATATATGTTAATACGCACAGTTGCTCAAAGGTCCTGTAAAAATTTCACTGAAGGCTTACTGGCCCAGCCGGACGTCACGGCATGACGACTCACGGCGTGACGCTGAACTTGTGACGTTCGCAGTTCTGATTCGGCAGTCTTGTAGGCATTTGTTAACTCATAATCGTTTTAAATCGCACCGGATCTATAGCGAGCTGGGTGCGGGCGACCATCGCGCTCGAGCTGCAACTCGCCCGGGCACCTGCAAAGCTCGGCGAGCACCATCATTAAATACTTCACACCATTCTATCTCCGCACCTAAACGCGTGCAGCTGTGTCCGCGCGCGGCCCCTCGCTGCCGATGCCGGGGGCGCCCCCCGCGCCTGCCCCCGCCTCCCCTCCACGGATTCCGGCGCGCCCGGGGGTTGGTAATGGCCTAATGGGTGCTAATGTGTGTGGCAGCACGGCGTGCATTTGCCAGTTGCATCTGGAATGCTCACGGCTGGCCTGCTCTGCCCTAGGGCCCTGCCCTTGAGAGTCTGCAGCACAGGGCACCCCTGCTGCAGTCACTTGCTGCGGCTAAGCACGGCTGCAACCCGCGGGCAACGAATGCAAGAGATCGGAGGCCCGGCACCCATTACCAACCCCCGGGCGCGCCGGAATCCGTGGAGGAAAGGCGGGGACAGGCGCGGGGGGCGCCCCCGGCATCGGCAGCGAGGGGCCGCGCGCGGACACAGCTGCACGCGTTTAGGTGCGGAGATAGAATGGTGTGAAGTATTTAATGATGGTGCTCGCCGAGCTTTGCAGGTGCCCGGGCGAGTTGCAGCTCGAGCGCGATGGTCGCCCGCACCCAGCTCGCTATAGATCCGGTGCGATTTAAAACGATTATGAGTTAACAAATGCCTACAAGACTGCCGAATCAGAACTGCGAATGTCACAAGTTCAGCGTCACGCCGTGAGTCGTCATGCCGTGACGTCCGGCTGGGGCTTACTGAAGGACTTGCCGTTTTCCACTGAAAACATTTCGTGCATCAATTGATACTGCACCTGCACGCGACGTTTAATCTTTTAGTCTGTTTCGGCGAACTCGAGTCGGATGCCACTGTTGAAGTTTAGCGCAAAGCGGTCTCAGCTTTGCAACCTCTGACGCTGTAGCAAGCGATATGGAAGGAGCAACACACTCTCCCGATGACGATGGAGTTGCGCGCGGGCCCCGACCGGGCCATAATCCGGGTGAGCTTGACTTCGCGTATCTGAGGTGTTGGCTGTTACATCCTATCGTATTTATGCTGGGACCACATCTGCGTCCCGAAGCTAGCGATGGCATCGAGTGCGTTCGACCGTGGTGAATGGCTGGCTTTTAGGGGTTTCCGCTTCCCCGCTCGCGTAACGCTGTTTATTAAGCCACACCGGCTACGTGCCCAGTGCAGTGCCTGCTCTTGGCCCGTGTGCTCACAGACCAAAGCAATAGTTTGACTGTGCTGAGCTGCTGTTGTCCAGGAGGGATGCCGTGTCTGGGATTCCCGACGTCACACACCCGGGGGAGGGGAGGGGAGGGGAGGGGAGGGGAGGGGAGGGTTGTAGATACCAACGTAAGGCCCTTTCGTTTACACTCAGACACGTACTGCGGAAGTCGCGGGACCTGTCCCGACATCGCACATACTGCGGCTATGCTTGTTATTGCAGAGGCGTCGGCGGCCGCCGTGGAGCGCCCAAGAGGAACGGCTCCTGGTTGAGAAACACGCCCAGTAAGTAGCCCGCCAGTCGCGTGATGCCACACAGCAGTGCATCATCATCACCGGTTGTGTCGTAACGCCTTTTGGCCTTGTGTACGGTCTCTGCGTACTTTCGCGCTCCGAGCAGAGGAATGCAAGCCATGTAGTAGGGACAGCATGCGTGCGGGTGTGTGGGGCCGCGTGTTTGCATGCATGGTACATACGGTACAGGGGCGTTGCCTTCCAATCAGCTTGCCTTTATAAAAGCTCTGCTTAGGTCACAGCACCGTTTCTTATGCGGAAAGGTTGTGGCCGTGGGAAGCGCTTGCGGCATGTCCTATAATCATGTGAAACACGCTTTACCACTACAGCGCTGCCAACCTGCAGGCTCGGCAATGCATGGATGGAGATTTCCGAGTTTCTCCCGGGCCGTACGGCAGGGGAGGTAAAGGTGCGCTGGTGAGAGGTGAGGCCACATAGCCAGCGACAGTATTGGTGCTGCGACAACGAAACTGACTTCCCGCTTGCTTTTTCCAGCGCTTACACCCTTGGTTCACGTTGTCCCCGCATAACAACACCTGATGCTATGCAACACCTGCGCCTCATCGTCCGTCCAGAACATTTACCATTCGGTGAGCAAACATTCTGCACGGCCTGCCAACTGGCCTTTAGGGCCGCGTGGGGACGGAAGCATCTCGTTGCATGCGGCTCGTCAGTAGGGCTCTGACCCGCTAGGCTCTGACCCGTTTGCTTGCTCCTGAACTCGGGACTGATTGCTTATGTATGCCTATAATCGCTCTGACGTTCACTGCAATACTGCTCTCTCTCTCTCGCTCCGCTCACAGACGCTCCGCGCATCACGCGATCCGGGACGCTCGCTTCTGCGCTCCTACTGCATGCAAATACACGGCCGCGAGGCTGACGCAAAGCTGCGGCGTGAGGCGCTTCGAAGCGCAATGCGAGCCATGGCGCCGCAGGGCGCGGTCGCTTCCAAGGCGCTGCGACAGGCTGCCGACGGCCTGGAATATGGGGAAGCCGACGACGAGCCCGGGGCGAATGTGGCCGCCGCAGCAACCATGCGACTGCCGTGTCTCTTAGACGCGGGCGTCGTGGATGCAATGCTTGCCAGCAGAGACGCCGGCCTGGCGCAGCTGCGGCTACTGGCGGCCGCTACCGGCGGCGACGACTGGGAGAGCGACGAGGGCAGCGGCGGCGGCGGCGGTGTGGCGGTGTGTCCAGGACACATTGACGCTGGCGCGGCGGGCACGGTATACGACAGACTGCCACGCCTTCTTTGCGCGGGGCTTGGGTCCGGCGCCGCGCCACCGCAAGCTGGAATGAAGCGGGCTGCGCCCGCTGCAGTTGAGACCCAGCTGCAACACAGTCCCTCGACCGGCAGTGGCGACGCCAGCGAAATGCCTGCTGAGGATATCAAGCGCGCACGCATGGCACTGTTGCCAGATGGCGCAGATCCGGATGTGGGCTTGGGCCGCCTGTCGAGCGGCGGGCAGCAGGCTCACGAGAGGCTGTTGGGGGCGGCCAGCCTGCGTGATGGGAACACCCGTTTGCAGACACTAGACCTCAGCGGCGGTGGAGCGGGTCCCGGGGCCGCGGCCCACAGGCTGCTTGCACAGCAGCTGCAGGTGCTACAACAGGCTCACCATGCACAGCAGCTTCAGCAGCAGCTGCGTGAGATGCAGCAGGGGCAGGGGCAATCACTGCAGCTGCCAGACGCTGCGCTGCTGCAGTTGCTGGGTGGCGAGGTGCAAGCCCGCAGCCGGGCGCCGCTCGACAGCCTGCAGGCAATGGTTGATGGCACGGCGCAAGCTGCCGCTGCTGGCCAGACAGACAACGCACCAACGGTGAGGAAGCTGAGCGCGTACTGACTGCCACTCCTCCTGGCTATGCGCTTGTGGGCTGAGAGCGCCTGACTACCGTGCGTGAAACTGCCTACCTTCGTGCCCTTGCCTTGCTTAAGGACTTGTGCTTGCTTGCTTGTGTGCGCAGGACAACCCGGAAGCTACACCTGCCGCGTCGGCCGGCGCCGGTTCAGGGCCCCGCAACACGCGCGGCCGCAACGGCGGAGGCTGCATTAGCCAGAACGCCGACCCAACTGGGCCTGCAGCAATGCCGTCAACACAGCAGCGGCAGCAGCAGAAGCAGCAGCAGGCAAACGGCGTGCCCACGACCACAGCGCCGCGCAGCCCTGCTGCAGTCACGCCAATGGGTGGCGGCACTGGTGCCGCATCCGCATCCGCCGCTGCGAACGCCCTTGCGCTGGCACCGGCACATATGGAGGCGTCGCTCAAAGTAGCGCTGTCGCATGCCCGTGACAGTGCTGGCACAGCTTCGGCCACTGCGGTTGGCAGTGGTCACGACAACGGCCGCGGGGTTGCTTCTAACCGCGGCGCCTCTGGGCCCGGTACGAGCGCATGGGAGGCGGAGCAGCGCCACCGCATGGACCGAATGCTGTCGTACGGCATCTCACTGGACGAGATTGAGGAGGAGCTCCTGAGGCGGCGTCAGGCGAAGCTGGCAGCAGAAGCAGCCGCGCTGGGCGAGGCTGCGGCGGCGCTAGCCGCCGGCCGCCGTGATGTTGTCAGCCCAGCCGCTGTGGCTCCAGCGCAGGCTACCGTTCCCTTGGCGCTGCCCCAGGTCCCGAAGAACGATACCGGAGCGGGAACGGAGCAGCAGCTCAAGCTAGAGGAGCAGCAGAACCTCTTGCAGCGGCTGCAGGCGCTGCAGTCGCAGCCGCAACTGCCGATTAAGGCTGACCCAGATGAACCCATGGCGCTGGATGCCCAGGCGCTGCGGCGCCAGCTGCTGCTGGAGCTACTCAAGCAGCAGGCCGGCCGGCAGCAGCAGCAGCTGCCTGTGCTGCATCATCATCAGCATCTGACGAGGGAGGAGCAGCAGCAGCTGTGTGTGGAGGGCATGTTGCGTTTGAACACGTATGCGCCGGCAGGCGCCGGCAGGGGCCTTCCTGACCTGACGCTGCAGGCGGCACCTGCAACTGCCCTGTGTGGCTCAGTGGGCATGCAGGCATCGCTACCCTTGGGTGCGCCGCGCGGGGTCGGAGACCTGGACGCATGGCTCCGCTCCGCTGCGCCTGATATGTGGAGCTGAGGTGCACATGAGATGGCTTGTGGCCAGCTGTACACAACACCACGGTGTAATTTTGGATAACTGCGGTCGCAACCATTTAAAGACGGCCTTATTAGTGTCGGACTTATCTCTTTCGAAATTTGAATGGCTGGTGCGCTGCCGCTTCGGTCCTTCGGTCGTGTGTTTCTGAGACCGCATTGGGCAACATCCAGTTGCTGCTTGTCGGCTTGGGCGGGGTTGGGTGGGAGTTGCAGCTTGACTCAGCAACACCTGTGTGCTCGCTTGTGTAGAAGCGCAGGGCGAGGTCGGTAGCCGTTTATGCAAAGCGGGGAGGGGGGTTTGGATTGGACTGGAGCTCCAGATTGTGATATTGGAACGGGGCCTTCGGCGTGCTCGTCGGCAATTCATAGCACTGAGTGGGGATGGTTGCAATTCAGGTTGAACATGGCTGGGCAAGGATGTTTGCAGCACGCATTGCTGCCCGGTGTGGTGAATTTGATATGGGCTGACGCACGAACTGTCTTCGGTCCGGTCAGCGTCAGGTTAGGTCGGCTGGTAGAACGCCGGAGTAACAGTGCTGAGGAGTAACTGTACGGTAGATTGCATTGGTTACACGAGGGGCGGTTAGGTCAGCGGAGTGACGCATGTGTGTGGCCGGCCATACATACACAGCCATACATTCGTATACATTCGCCAGTTTCTTGGCCAGTTTGCGACGGATGGCCCATAATGCGGACATGGGCGCCTGAGAGGAGGAATCATCCAATCTGGGCACCGCTGCTACGGCCCCAAGGCTGCCAGTATTGGTGGGGTCCTGACGTCCTGTGTCGTCATATCGCGGACTGCAACCTCCCCTGACTGCAACACCCTCGCCATTGGATTGAACGGACCTGCGACTCAGGGCTCCACGGGGGTATCTCGCGGACCGGGCACCTAAAGGCTGGAGCCTGGCTGGAGCGAAAGTGAGGATAGTGCGACATGCCCCTTTCAATCTGCCACTGCGTTCGCCGCCGTCCTCTAAATACATCAGCCCATCGCCTTCGCTTGGTAGTCTGCGGCCAGTCTGCGCCAGCCCAGCCTCTGACAGCCGTATACACCAGCTGAGAGTCACAAGCATGAGGACGCCGGAGTGGCGCAGCTTGGCGCGCGGTTATCTCGTCAAAGGTAACGTAGCAGTTGCGGCCGCTGCTCATGCTCACGTTTTTTTTTTGCTTGTGCTAGCTCACTGGCCTCGGCTCTACAACGTCATGTTCGCTTGTGCGTGTTGCGTTTTTTCAAGCATTTTCTGCTACTCGCGGGGATGGTCATTACATGGTCATGTGTTTAAAGTGACAATGTCCAGTGAGCCTTCTGTCTCATCAAGTGAACAGGCTGTAATGAGCGCCAGCACCAATCTGCATCGTGCACTTTCGCGTGTGCACGTGTGCGCCCCTCCTGAAGCGCATCGATAAAGTGCTCTGCGTCGGTTGGCCACCCCCCGCCCCCCACAACCACCACAAACACACTAGGCCGCTGCACCGATGCAACATACACCTCAATACACCGTTTGTAATGCTGTCCACAAACATCATTGCTCTTCCGAACCAGCACAGGCGCGTGCCCGCCCCGCTGCGTTGCTGTATCTACTCTGGATATCCGTCTTGCCATTCCGTGCGGCACAGTGCCGTGCACGTGGCCGCCACCCCTGCATGCCTGCACACCCTCCAGCACATGTTCACAAACCATATATGCCACTCCAACCCTGCTGTCCGTACCTGTGCCGCCTAGCAGGTGGAACCCGTCCGCCTCACACCTTAGCAAGCCCATGCGCCTCACCGCCAGGCACATCCTGTACGCCGGCCGCGGTGCCTCAGGCTCGCTGCAAAGCCGTCCCCGCCACCGCTCACGGCACAAATGCCACGTTGGCGCGCATGTGTGCCACGTGCGCCAACAGCGAACGCAGCTGCGCCAGCAGTGCCTCCCGCGCGCCGGGCGCCTCCTCACGTGTGCGGTGCAGCCGCATCAGCGCCGCGTTTAGCTCCGGGCACGACACCTACGGCAGCGAGTCAAGGCGAGGCGGCGTGGGTTGGACAGGCGGGTAGGTGGGTCGGCAGCTTGCGTATGCGCTGCTGGGGAGACAGTGTGAGATCGGTGTGTGTGTGTGTGTGTATGTGTGTGTGTGTGTGTGTGTGTGTGTGTGTGTGTCTGTGTACGTTAAGGCGCACAAGGAGAAATAAGCATGTGTGTTTGTGTGCCTGGGTGTTCACGCGGCATGTGCCGTCGGTGCAGTGTGTGCATCAAGGCTGACAGTCGAGACGGGAGAGCCGCCACAGAGCCTGTGCACCGTGTGAGGCGCCCGCCGTGCAGAGTGCAAGGCCGGCGTGCACGCCCGGCCTCGCAGCACCCCCTACCGTCCGAGGTGTGCTTCCAGGCGAACGCCCGCACGGCCCACCCACCGTCACTTCTAGCCGCTTGCCGCCCAGGTTGTCGACAACGCCCGCCGCCGACACCTTGAGGCTGACCGGCGGCAGCTCCGACCCAGCCGCCGCCGCTGCCGGCCCAAACGCTGAAGCCGCGCGCTTTGTGCGGGGCTTGCGCCCGCCCGCCTCGCCGCTGCCGCTGCTGCCAGGGGGTGGCAGCGGCTGTGGCGTGACGTACACGCGCTTGAGCTTCACGCGTGCCGAGGTGAGGGTGAGGTCCATGTCCCGGAGGTCGCTGGGGACCACCACCTGTCGCAGGGGCATTGGCACAGTGAGTCGTACAGCGTGGTCGTACACGTACCGTACCGTAGTAGGTGGACAGCAAACAATTTATCCACCCTGGATCCATGCCGGGTGACCTTCTGCATCATACGTTGCCAGGCCATAAGCCCCGGACAAGCACATGGTTTCGGTTTGCCCCTTTCAACGCATACGCAAACCGAACGCAGGCAGCCTAACGTTCCTCCTTTCCTTGTGCTTTCCCGCGCACCTGTGTGCCGTTCACCAGCGCAAACTCGCCCTGCCGCCGCCGCAGCTCCTCCGCCACCTCGTCCTCCGCGCCGTGCTGCACACTGGCCACGTAGCGCAGCCGCACGTCGGCGATGTGGCTGGGCCCCACCAGCGCCAGCGTCAGCGGCTTGCAGCCCAGCGTCTCCAGCTGCGGGCCACACACGCGGCGAGGTAGCGCAGGCGTCAGCAACGGCCGCACGTGACAGATGACACGGCGCAAACCCCAGGAAGGAACAACAGCGGCGTGCTCTCGCGTGAGGCACACGCCCACAGAACTGCAGCGGCTGCCAGCATGTGGACGTCTGGAAGGGTGTAAGCAGTAGCGCCATAGCTGGGCCCGGCTGCCGCCGCGCATCCTATGCGCTCAGGCCAGGGCCCATTCGGTGCGCCTGAACCTTCCAGAAAGTGCCCCCCGCTTGCTGGGAATGGGTTGAGCAACTATTCCCCCGCTCCTCGCCACCGCTTCCGTCCCTTCCCCAGGCTGCCCTGCTTCGCCGGCCATCTCGCGAGCACGCACACCTTGGAGATGCGCAGCGCTCCATCCTCCGCCACCGAGAAGGTGGGGTGGTACTGGATCCAGGGGATGGACGTCTCCAGGTGCAGGCTGGCGCTCTTGACCTGCTGCGTCACCGTCAGACCCCGGTCAGTCAGGTAGCTGTGGCAGGCAGGGACGTGCCGGGCAGGAGGCACGGGGAGGGGAGAGCGGCAGGCACCGTCAGCAGCATGTGGAAGGAAAGAGGGAGCGCGCCAGCCACACCCGCAGGTCGCGGCCACAGCCATCACCGCGGTCCTTGCTGATACACCCGCCCAGTTGCTGGTGAATGACTCGGTGGGTTACAATCACATGGCTGCTTGCCGCGCTGCTTGCAGCGCTGCACTGCTCTGCCCTTGTCAGCCCGCACGCCCATCCCCCAGTCCCGATGCACAGACATTTTGCACACATGTACACACACACACTCACACACACACACGCACCTGTCCAGTGAGCGGATGGTGTCCTGTGGCAGGGAGGTGTCAAACACCGCCCGGCCGTCCTGGGGGTAGGTCCACTCCATCAGGGAGGGCGTGGGCAGCTGGCGGCGGCTGGTGGTCACATCCGTGAGGAGCAGCTTGCCTGAGGGAGACCATAAGAGGGGTAGGGGCATGCCACATACAGCGTGAGGCGGCGGTGCGGGCGTTCATTATGTAGGCGAGGGCGCGAGGACGCCGGTGTGTGAGGTGCAGTGGTCAGGGCAACGACGGTCCTGAGTGCACCATGCGCACTACACCCGCACTTCTACCGGCGAGCCTGCTGCCCGTGTCCCTGTCCCCGCCTCCACAACGCGCTATACCAACCACCGCACCCCGTCCCGCCCCGCACCTCATCCCGCTACGCCTTCACTTCTTTAACAAACATGAATGTAACCCACCCACATCCCGCACTCCGCCGCCGCCGCGCCTCCCCGGGCCCCCGGCTTCCGTGGCCTCCCCGCCGCCCCGCCCGACCTGCTCACCCAGGTAGAGGCGTATCTCCATGCGGTCGCAGTCGGCCGGGTGCTGCATGCACACCACCGCCGCCAGGTCTATGAGCTGCTGCAGGCACACGTCCAGGTCGGCGGCGGGCCGCAGCAGCGGCACCTGGATGCGCCCGGGCGGCCCCTGCCGGCCGTCCAGGCCCGACGTCGACGCCTCCGGGCCCGGCGCCTGCCTTCCGCTGCTGCTGGCGACGTCGGAGGCGGGGAGGGAGAGGACGAAGCCGTCGCTGGTCGGGCCGCCAGGCATCACGCTGATGACGGGCCGGCTGCAGGGCAGCAGCGACAGCTCCTCGCTGGCTGAGAGCTCCGGTGCAAGGATGTTGTAGATGGTTTTACGGGAAAACTGCATGCCTGTTGGGGGCCAGGGAGGCAGGGGTTACAAGGCGCAAGGCGCTCCCGCGCGAGGGAGTGCGCCCGCCCGCGCGGAGTGCGAGTGATATTGGCGGGCAGTGGTTCGCGACATTGACGTTGGGAATGGCGGGCACGCAGCGCTATCACTCTGTCTCTGACCCGGGCGCTGTCGCGCCCCCAGCCGACATGACCTTCCGCCGCCGCTGCTTCTGCTTAGGCACAGGTGCTGCTCTCGTGGCTGCTTCTGCTCCCAGCTGCTCTCAGTCCCACGGTGCCAGGGGCGCAAGTCTAGCTGCCCATAACATGCGGCCCACGGCGGTTCCAGCAATGCTTTGGCCACGTGGGCACCGGCACTGTCAATAGTGGCCACCCGGAACTGGGGGAAACCTGGGAACCCACTGACTCCTCGAGGCGTGCTCCCCGCGTCGTTCGTGACTCCGTCGGTCGTCTTATGCAGCGTACGATGCATGTCGAGCACATGAAATCAAAGCAATGTCTTACCCGAGTACTGATAGTGCTCTAACGTCTTCTCGAGCAGGCGGGCCGCCCTCTCCGCCTCTTGGTGGCGCCCCCGAATATCAACGCGGTGGTCCTGCTCCATATATGACAGTCGCGCCCCGGTGAGCTCCTGCACTCTTTGAAATATCTTTCCGCGCTGACCCATAACCACTGAAGCGTGAATTTGCGGTGGCAGCGAAATCGACACCGGTTCCCGCATAACCGGAGCCGACCGTCTCATTTTGTTCTTTTTATGTCAATAAAGGGGAATTCAAGTTCAATTGTCGATCACAGCACTTAGTGTTAATATAGTCGCAACTCTTCGCGTCAAACCGACAAGCTAGTGGCTAGGCATGAAGACTGCCTTAAAACTAAACACAAAATAGCTACAGAACGTCTTTAACTTTGTGGGCGTGTTTTGAATCGTGCCGGCCGCCACCATGGCGCACGCCTCGTCACCCCGGAGGCTGCCCGCATCCATGCGCGTGGCCCTGAGTACTCCGGCGGTTCTTGCCGACACACTTTACTCCATGACTTCGTACTTGGACACGCCCCCACCATAGAACCCATGTCGGTCCAGCTTACAGCCTCTGGCATCATAGACATCTGCATCCGGACACTGTTCCGGAGCCGTACACAGTGTACTGCGCAATCAGCTCGTGCTCACGGCTGCCCTCCAGCAGCTGCAACAGCGCCGGCCCCACCTCGGTGCGAAGCACTAATCCATGTATACAAACCACAGCCCGCCGGGTTTCAACTAACAGCCCGCATCTCAGGTAGCTAACCCTGCGACCCTAGAACAAACATGCGGTCCGTGCATCCAATCTTGCATTGTACATTAGTTCCTTGATACTTCAATTGTTGCATACGGTACTGCCACTTACATCCTGCCCCGTTATCAGCCGCACGGACCCAGCTGTTCAAGTGTTCAACGCCGTGACGGACTCAGCCACTTGCTTCCCTTTCCCTGTGCTTCCCTTTCCCTGTGCTTCCCTTTCCCTGTCACGTCGTTCCAGCGCTTCCAGCACGTCCCACACGGTGGCCACGGCTCCGTACCAATTCGCCAGTCTAACACCCTAGTGCACGAGCCGCTCACAGCTCAGACGCCAGCCATTGCCACTGGCGCCTGCCTAGAGTGGCTGCTCCTCACGCGTGCCAGTGTGCCCCGTCGCCAATGCCCGGGATCTTGTTGCCGTCGCCCGGCACTGGCCTCAGCTCGTACACCGTCTCCACGGCCTGGCGCCTCCGCTGCGAGCAGCAGGGCAAAGAGAAATGACTGTAAGCACTACCCTCCAGACGGGGCAGCGTTTTGGGTGCGGAGATACATGGTCCCCTTATCCGTAAGGGGCGGTTACGTGGTGGAGTCGTACATGTTTTCGTACTGGACTACGACCATCTTGCCTCCCTGTTATGGCCGCGCAGTGACAAGCTGCCTACCATATAACAATCCCAGAGTAAAAAGGCACAGGCTTACTGAGCTTCATACGGTATGCCTGGGCATGTTTCCTTCCATACGCACCTCTGCGAACTCGCCTTTAAGCCCCAGGAAGTGCACCTGCATATGTGAGCGGAAAGTAAGTGTAGCATCGAACGATTGACGGCGAGCGCGCGCTTCGCCATGGGAAGTCGCGATCACGTGATGGGTATGTAGCCCTGCTGCTGTATTGGTTCTTTCCTTCCTCTACAGCCTTTGATGGCCCGGTTGCCCCCGGTCGGCGGGACAGTGACCGTCCGCTGGCGTCGGTGGGCTGTAAGCGGCGAGAAACGCACTGTCGCCTGCCGCCAGCCTGTTTCTACAAAAAGAGACGCGCGGCGAGTGCCATCTTGCGCCACGAGTGCGAGCACGCGAGGCAGCAGCACGTGCGACGGATCCGACCAGCTGCTCAAGAGCTGCCCGTAGCCATCCTGGCCTCAGCTGCAACCCCAGCTTTACAGTCTATCCAAACCTACGGCCAAAGACCCCCACACGACACCCCGAAAGACCCCCACACGACACCCCGAAAACCTGCTCCACTACTCTCCCCTCCCCTCCCCTCCCTGTACCTCAATATAGTCCATGCCGCCTGAAGCGCCGGACAGCAGCAGGTCCAGCGAGTGCACGCCCGTGAACTTGGCCACCTGGCGGTGCAATGTAGCGCGCCAGCAGGGTAGCGCACGGATGCGTCATCCGGCTTCAGTGGACGACCGCTAAGGCACATAACGTCACACGGCAGCCCCCAAAAGATTAGTAAACGTTGCAAGCATATGTGAGCCCCCAAGCCTTTAACAGCTGCCAACACGTAGCCGCACCTGTGTGGGGTACTCGATGATTCCGCGTGCGTCGCCATCTACCGCCAACTCCCACTCCTGCACGGTGACCGCCGGCAGCATCAGCAGCCACTCACAAAGCACATCAAGCAGCATCCGCTCGTATCATGCACGCGCACCTGTACGGGCGCCGCCTGGGCCGCGGTCCCAAAGTCCAGGTCGTCTCGGTTTATGTAGGCCCGCATGCGGCCGGGAGCCGTGCCAGGCGGCCCCCGCGCGATGACACTGATAGCCTTCAGCTTAACCGAGCCATCAAAGCTGCGGCGCACGACAAGGTCATGCAAGACATTGTGAGGTAGGGAATGGCGCACATTTCACGCCGGTCGCTTATCGGCATCTACTCCTGGCGAGCGGAGACGACGCGCCCATCTGTCCTGCGTGCGCAGGCGTGCATGCATTGAAGAACCCCAGCCCTGAGGTGCGGCAGCAGCCCTCCCGCCACCAGGTTGCGGTGCCTAAAACTCACGGCACGTGTATCAGCACCTCCTGCTCGTCCTCGTCTTCATTGCTGCGCAGCGGCGTCTCCACCGCGTCGAGCCGGGTGTGCCACGGCCGCAGGATGTTGCGGCAGGAGCCCACGGACGCCTCGTTCAGGCACCGCACCTGCACGACGCGTACGAGCAGGACAAAGGGCTTTTCCATTTGCTTTTTACAATGGATTAGATGTGCGTGAATGCAGGCGTGTTGCTGCGGAACGCGCTAGGGTTGGAAGCGGCTTTGCAGCTACCGCGTGCTGGCACGCCCCTTCCCTCCCGACCTGGTCCACCGCCACGTGTTTGTAGAGCGAGTAGGCCACGCCGCAGTCAGCAGCCTCGCAATCATGGTCATGAGCACAGCAAGCTTTGGTCGGGGGCATGTTTGGCGAAGAGACCCCAAAAACGCCAAAACAGTTGGGAATCTGTCTTCAGCTGCAGCTGTTTAGACCGAAGGATGTAACCTAACAAGTGAGATGCACAAAGTATAGGACAAAGCACGCGTTGAATAACTACACAAGCCGATTCGCCCGAACCTGGATGCTGCCAATCCCCAAAGCGCCAGTATGCACCTGTTCAGTGAAACCTTTCACGTCCTTTTACGCTGTACTGTACTTAGGAACTAGGATCGCCCTACTAAAGCTGTGAACGCTTGCAACGAAGGTCGTCGGCACGAATTCCTGTGTAGAACCGGTTGGACAGTATTGGCCGCCTTGCTGGCGTCTTTACATGACACAATACCTGTACAAGTAAGAGTCATCTTAGACTGGGCGCAGGGCTCGGCGCCATTTGTGCTGGCCATCTCGCACCGGCCCTGCGCGGTGTGACGGCTGAGGATTTAGCAAATGGCACAGCTCTCCTCATATGCGAACGAGCTGGCGTCAGCCCTGCGGCGACGGGAAGGTCGGTGCCGGCAGGCGTGTTTGGGGGATGGACACGGCTGCATACCAGGCACTCCTGTCACGCATACCGAGCCCCGGGAATGGGGCTTTCTGGACTTCCATCGGTCTCGGCAAACGTAGTGCCCTCAGGCGCTAGCCTGCTCTCCGCTCCCGGGCCTTTTTTGCCCGCCATCGCCAACACTCAGTGCCCCATCCCCGCATTGCACCACCCCGCTCCCCACGGTTCGCCAACCCCAGGCCGCCAAGCCGCGGGCCTGCTGTCGCTGAGCTCCAACGCCGGCCTGGTGGCACGCAACCTAGCGGCGTCCGGGCGGCCGGTGCCCAGCAGCGGGCCGCTGGCGGCGCTACCCGAGGGCTGGCCGCCGCTGGTGTCCGCCTACCTGCGCTGCATGGTGGCGCAGAACAACGGCGAGCGGGCAACCGCATGCAAGTGAGTGACTGGATGTAATGGTGAGGGAATGCAGGAGCGGGAGCGGGAAAGGGGGCTGGAGGAGGGGTAAGGCGCGCAGGGAGCGAGCTGACCGGGATCGTGGCTTGAGGGCCCTGCGTGACGGAGTACAGCGAGGGTAAACGGGAGGATGCTGCGGTATGGCTGTGGTGATACCGTAGATGGCAAGTACCGGGTGCTGGTGCTGGGAAATGTCGGTGTGGCTCGATTTATGTTGCGTGGAGTGAAGAGGCCTGGCCCCCCATCACCGCCACCAAGCATATATGTGCTTGCCTGGTGTGCATGCCTATGTAATGCACGCCCCTCCTGCCTGCATCTGCGCACAGGGAGTACCGGGAGTATGCAGACGGGCTAGCATCCATGCTTAATGCAGACAAGGTAGGTGGCTGGTGGGCAAGCCGTTAGGCTTTGCACTGGTTTCAGCATTGGGTTACCAAGCAGTCTTGAGGTGCTCGGTGCCTGAGCACCCATGCGCGTATTTGTACGGTAGACCTCATCGTACTTGGAACCGCGGTGTATGCCACTAAAGCCAAGCATTCAGTGCTGGGGGCGCACGTTACCGTGGCTTGCATGAACTGGCGCGGCTGGTTGACTGTGGCCAAGTCCTACCCGTTCGCCCCCCTGTCTGCTGCAGGGCGTGGAGAGCGAGTGGATGATTCCCATTGCCCTGGGGGCGGCCTCAGCGCTCAAGGTACTGAGCGAGCTGGCCGACGAGGAGCTCAACCGCAAAGGGCTCACAGCAAACATGGTATGTGGCAGCTGTGGGCGGTTGGGGCGGGACGGGCAGTCTCAACTTGCAGTTTGGCTTGGGCGCGGTTGCGCGAGTCTCGTGCGGATGCTGCAGCACTGGCCGGCACCCGTGCATCCTCAGCTGCATCCGCCTGGTCTGTCACGGCACTAGCCTCGCGGTGTCCCGGGCGGGGGCGGGCCACCCGCGCATGACGCTCCCTCAAGCCACCTGACCTAACAATCCCCTCTGCACGTGTCATCGTCGCAGATGTCGGAGTGCGCCATCACGCTGCAAGCCTTCTTCCGCGGCCTGTCCACCAGCAAGTCCAGCCAGGTCAAGAAGGACGCCAGTGTGGCCATCGTGTGCGTGATGATGAAGGTGGGTGCGGAGGTGCGGGTGCATGTATGCCACGTGCTGCCGGACTGCAGCTGATGTTGCATGCTCTAATGGCTGTGGCGCTCATTCAGAGGCTTGGTTTACGATGTGAAGTGCAGGACCCTGCCCGCCCATCCCGACACCCCGCATCTGCTGCGGCTGTGCTCACCGGATGCGCTGCAGGTGTACTTCAAGCTGAACGCCATCAATAACTGCAAGCAGCCGCTGCAGCAGATTGAGGTGGCGAGGCTGTTCGACAACGCCAAGCAGGCGCACAAGGTGACGCTCAGGTAAGCAGCAGCGCAGCATAGCATGGTATGGCAGACGGATGCCGCCGCCCTGCTATCACCGTATCTTCGCGCCTCTGTGTGCATGCCCTGGCTGTCGCCGGCAATCCTCTGGGGCCCTATCCCACCATGCCGTCCCCTACTGCTTTTTGCTCCCTTACCTTCTTTTGTACGTTGGTGACGGTATGGATTTTGGAAACAACCCCTCTCATCACTACCAGGTACTACACCGGGCGGCTGGCCGCCTATGACGAGGACTTCCAAAAGGCGGACGAGCACCTGAGCTACGCCTTCGAGCACTGCCTCAGCGCCGCGCCCAACAACCTGCGCCGCGTGCTGCGCTACCTCATACCCGTGAGTAGTCGCCTGTCGGGCTGCCGCAGGGTCTTGCTGTGCTTTCTCCGGTTACCCTGTAGAATGCAGCTGCTCAACTGGGCGAATGTGGCAGAGCAGCGGACAACACGAGGGGACGCCCACAGCGGTACTGGTAATTCCTATTGTGCCGTTACCACCGCGTCGCCGCCCTGCCCTCCGTCCCACAGGTCAAGATGCTGTTGGGCGTGCTGCCGCGTCCGCAGCTGCTGCAGCGGTACGGCCTGACCGAATACGAGCCCATCCGCCAGGCGGTTGCAGGCGGCGACCTGGCGCTGCTGCTCAAGACGTTGGAGGAGAACCAGGTGCGACTCCCACCGTGCGCATGTGTTCTGTGGTGCAAACCTGCACGGTCGCCCGGCTGGGCAGAAGAATGTGGGCTTACTTAAAGAGACAGTCCAAAAGCGCGAGGGCCCAGGGACCGTCAGGCATGAGCATCGTGGCCCTGGCATGCAAAGATGCGCACCCGCTCATGTCGGTGCCGTTCACCATGTAGCCATCTTTTTCACCCATAACAGCACCTTTGTCACCGTCACACACAGGTCCGCTTCATCCAGACGGGTGTGTTCCTGCTTCTGGACAAGCTGCAGCTGGTGGTGGTGCGGCGGCTGTTTCGCAAGTGCGCACTGGTGCACGCCGAGGTGAGGGCGCAAAGGGGGAGGGTTGCCATCGGTGGGTTGGCCACAACACCGCAGCATACGGTACCGTACCGCAAAGGGGGCATGAGGGCAAGCCTATCCACACGCTTTTGGAGGGGCCTGATAGCCAGCGTACGACTACTGTAGCACAGATGGCGTGGCTACAATGGGGGTGTAAACCGCCTTCTCAACCGGTGCCCTTGCAGATGAACCCGGCCAAGGCGCACCAGGTGCCGCTAGCGTTGTTGGATGCAGCGCTGCAACAACAGGTGAGCCGCTCGTCAATACCGTCACGGTTTCCGGTCCTTTGCAAGACAGCAGGGGCTGTGTACTGCAGCACGGTATTCTCCATTTGCTTCAGCGGGTGGTGAGCACAGTGCTGGTGATGGAGCATCACCACCGGCGTCCAACAGCAAGCCCCCGTATACATAGCACCACCTGGCATGCTGCTCCCATCTGCCTTCCCTGCTGCGCCGACACTTCATGCGGGCGCCCGCTCACGTACAGGGCATCGAGAAGGACCCGCTTGAGCTGCAGTGCCTCATGGCCAACCTCATCTTCCGCAAGTACGTCAAGGGCTACCTGGCGTACAAGAGCCGCGTGGTGGTGCTGGCCAAGACCGACGCCTTCCCACAGCTCAGCGCCGTGCAGCTCAGTGACCCGTTCACTGCGTAAAAGGGGTGGGCGCGTTGGTGTGTTGGGTTGTTGCGGTGGAACACGTGGCCTGCAGCTAGAAGAGCTTGGCCATAGACTAGATTCGGATTGGAGTGTACCGGTGCGTTTTGATGCGACCATCGCTGCAATTGGTTCGAGCGGGTTCCATGGTAGCCGTGGCGCAGTCAGGAGTAAAAGCACGCTGTGCAGGCAAACCGTGGGATGCAGGTGGAGTGCAACCCTAAGCTTCTAAAGCAGGCGATAGCACACTAGGATGGCGGCTGTATACGCTGTTCACGTTGCCATATCGGAAGGCAAACAGTATTTACAGGCAACTACAACCGACCGTCGCACACGTCGTGTCGCATCTCACAGTTGTCGGATAACATCAAGGACTCTGTGGCTGTGCCATAGGATTAGACTCATCCTCACCCTACTACGGTTGCTACGATATCAGTGGTGGCGTCTTAGCACCCTACTGTGGCAAAACACTCAAACACGTGCGCTAACCGGGGTGAGGCGGCTCACGCGACAAAATCGAACCTGCTCGACGACTCGATTGGCTTAGCGCAAAGTGAAGCGCCTGTTCACCATTAATCCGTACCACAGGAACCCTAATGGGCACCCACAGGAACCGTATCGCAAAAGCCACGCTCGCTTCCAACCCGCCAGAAAGCTAGCAAGCTATCGGTCGCTACCGGCCGTCTGCTTAGCGGTACGTAGGGGCACCTGTTATGGGCGGTCGGGCAATCGGGGCATAAAACCGGTCAGCCACTGCGAATCTAGCTCAGGCCAGCGGTGAAGCAGACCAGCGACATGCCCAGACCTCGAATTCGCCCACGCCGCCCTCTCACCCGGGTAGCCCTGCTGCGGCGGGTAGGCGGGATAGCCGGCGCCACCTGCGACCGAAGGAAAATTCTTCAATCAATGCGCACTCTTATAGGCGATGCAAATGTCGATGCGGTCGCTGCAAGCATGTGTCAGATCAACAATCATACAGGCATTGAGCATAAAGATGTGAATCTCCTCACCGGGCGGCGGGTAGGCACCCTGCGGCGGCGGGTACTGGCCCGGTGGCGGCGCGCCATAGGCCGGGGGTGCGGCACCGGGAGCACCGGTCGGTGGGTACTGACCAGGAGGCGGCGCGCCGGGGTACCCCTGCTGCGGCGGGTAGCCGGGGGCAGGTGCGGGGTACCCCGGCTGCGGCGGGTAGCCAGGTGCGGGCGCACCATATCCGGGCTGCGGCGGGTAGCCGGGGTAGGCGCCCGGCGGCGGCGCACCGTAGGCACCGGGAGGTGGTGCACCGTATGGCACGCCGTAGCCTGGTGGTCGGAACGGGCAACGGGCACAGCGCATTGTAATAAGACCTCATTGCGGCTGCATCCCACAGTCAATTCGCACAGCGGCACGAAACCAAGACAGCTACACCCATTCCGCTCCGTGAACTTGAGCCTTACCCGGAATGCCCTGGGGCTGCGCATAGGCGCCGTAAGCCTGCTGCGGGTAGCCCGGGTAAGCGCCCGGCTGGGGCTGGCCGCCATGGCCGCCGGCCTATGACACCCATAGCGATAAAAGCACGCGTTAGGGTACCAAGACGAGAGAAATGGCAGCAAGTCGTCACATCCCCGTGCAGCATACCGGTACTGCATACACCGTGATCACTGCAAGACGACGCACCTTCAGGGAGCTGTTCCTAGTGAAGGTGAGGTTCACCTGCACACAAGGGGAATGACAAAGATGGACATGCTGTTGTACCCTGCTTGCAAGTACCGTACTTGTTTACTCTGCGCTGTGTGCAAGCACTTGCGCATGCTTACAGTGTCCACGATGTCATACGGTAAGATCCACGAGGAATCCTTTCTGAACTGAAAACTCACCTGCACAAAGCCGTGCTGCTTGCCCGACTTGCTGTGCACCGCGCACTGCTGCGTGTCGCGGCCGTGCTCACGCACCTGTGCATGGCCATTCACTCAAACAATAAACGTTACGGCTGGGTGAGGAACCACCGGCTATTCATATACGCATCATGTGAGAATGCAGCACAGCGGCGGGCACACGGCAGGCTCTAGCTGCGTCGCGGGTGGGGGCCTGGGAGGCACAGACAACACCTTCAAAAGCGTTGGCCGCTTCCTTCCTGCCGGCATTCCCGCCTCGGCCTAAAGCCACGCCAGAACGTTGCCATCATACGACATTTGCACGCACCTTGGCCAGTGACACGCGCGCAGTTCCAATGATGTCGTCAGCGCTGACATCGCTGTCCTTGATAATTAACTGCGGTCACACAAGCGACGGCTTACTTTTTAAGTCAACGCCCTGGCCATCCGAATGCTGATGCACCTCACCTCAACGTCGTTCTCGTTGATGACATTGAAGCGGAAAGTCTAGAGTGTTGGCGAGGGACAGGAATGCGTTAGTGCGGCAGTCGAGTATGCATGAAGCGGGTACCGGGGAGACGCACAGCAGCACGGGTAGCCCCCAGACAGCCGTTGCACCATTGCTCACCTCATTCCACACCTGCACGTCAGAGGCAGTGCGCAAACTTGTGTCAGGAACCCGGTGGCTGAAACAGATGCAAGTGGATCAAGTGGTTAAGGCCCCTGGCCTTGACGGCCTCAAGCCCATGCTTACCGGGTTCTTGCCGCCATCTGTTCGTAGCGCCACGAGATGTGCCGAGTTCATGCACGGGTAAGAGCGTACGTAGGGTTAGCGGGTGGGCATAGCGGAGGGCTCGCCGCGGCGCAGGGGCGGGTGGGCGTTGGACGTCGGGTTTCATTGTTGCAGCGCGAAGACCGGCTCACCAACTGCGGTCCTGGTGCGGAACTGCTGCGAGCCGACCTTTAGAACCGCATATGGATCTTGCTTGCCAAACCTGTCAGCAGCAGAACCAACACGTCAGGGCGCGGCCGGGTTAGCTTCGCGGCCAGGTCGCTTAGTTCAGGTGGCGAGAAGCGGGCTTGTTTTGGGCGTTTGCTGCGGTGGCGCCAAAGCCCGGGACCTAAGCCCAATATCTGCGATCTACGATCCCTCACACCATGATAATTGATGCACTGGCTCGGGCTATCGGCGCGCAACGAGGGTCGTTGCGGAGGCACTTGCCCGCTGCTTCCTAAAGCTGGGACGTTGACATGCCTAGCATCTTACCAACCGGAGCTCTAACGACGAAAACGTTTATGCATGTCTAACACCCCTGTGCTGCTCCGCCAAACAATGGCACGGCTTCCTTTGTCCAGCATCGCCACTCAGGCCCCGCTACTTACCAGTCCTTATCCTTAAGGTCCTTGGCGAACTCCACAGTCACAGCCAGCTCTCCAGCTTCGAGAGCCATTGCAGTCAAAACTAGTCAAACGGTGCGCCGAGAGTGGACGGAGCGACCTATGCAGTTTAATCGTATGATCTGGAATGTATGCAGAGATAATACAGGGTTTAAAGGCGCTTGTCCTGGCTTGGGAATGGGAAATCTTCCCCATCCTGGCACTTAACCCCTGGCCGCCACACCTTACCCTCCCGACCCTCCTGACCGCGTTCGTGTTCGTGTTCACAGCGGCCAACTTCCCCACCGTATGGATGAATCCTTGCACGGGATTCCAGCTATGCACCGGTACGCACTAACGCGCCCAGGAAGCGGTCACTGCACAGTCAAAAGCGCCTTCCCGGGCCTCTGGCGGTGGCTTTTCGGTCCTCACACGCGCATCACAGCTGGTCCGTGAGCCTGTCCAGCCGCTGGCAAAGCTCTGGGAACCAGCGTGCGATATTGCCCTGGTCTCTAGCTCCGTCCATCTCTGGGTTGGCTTGCATCAAGCCGCTCGGGGAGCCCTTCCAAAACCACAAGGCCTTGCGAAGAGAGTCACTCCACCCTTAGCAGGGCTTAGCTTCGACTCATTCGTGCGGAGTTGCTAGCCTTTCGACTGGGAAGGCTTGCAGCATCGGGGTTGGTGAACCCGAGTTGGGCCTCGGCAGCATGGTCTCTGTGTGCTTGCACACTCAGATTGTCCCTGCAAACATATAGTTTTAGCCCAACTGCTGCAGCATGGGTGCAGCAACCCTGCGGCGGCCACAGCCCCGGGACCGGCGGTGGTGGCCTTGAACCTGGCTGCCACAGCCCCGGGCTGGAGGCGGCACGGGGTCTGGTGGCGACGTCACAGGTTCTGATGGCTGCGGCGCGGATGCAGGGGCTGGTGGTGGATGTGCGGACAGCACAGGGGGGGGTACGAACTATACCTCCAGACCCCATGTCCCAAAACCTCCCGACCCCCCCTCCGGACCGACCGACCGACCCCCACCACCGTGCAACCCCTCAAAACCCCCTCAAAACCCTTTGGTTTTTAGCCAGGTCGGTGTCAATCGACTGCTCTCGGCGAGCTCTGCAATTGTATACCTCCGGTTCAGCTGGAGGCACAACTTGACAGGCAGCCATGCCACACATGTCCATGTGTCCATGGCCGACCACCGACCCTTCTGTCAGACTACCGGGGCGTGCGCTTAAGCTTACAGTTGCGCTGTACATATGATGTTTAGGACTGTGTGCCGGAAGAGATTGGTCGACTTTCTCCCGGGATCATGTGAAGAATCCCGGGATTCATGTCACGCTCGATGGCCGGCGGCAGCCTTGTCGCCATGACCCACACGAAGCCTTGGCCGTTACAAGTTAGCATCAGTTCGCATAGTCTCCATGACACCAGTGAGAGACGCTCGAGTGGGGCTCTACGCTACTACGATGCCGATGTGGACGGACATGCGGCCGCTTTCCAGAGGCCAAACGTTCTGCAAATGCTTTAGTATGTGCATGCTAATGTGTGCTAGTGCTTGTGCTCATGGGCGGAGCGTTCAGAGGAGCGTTTAGGGCGCAGAGACGAAATCTGGCAGTCCCACCCACATCCGCGTGACGAAACCTTGGGGACCCCCGACCCCGACGACCGACCCTGAACTTTGAGGGCCCATAACTTTGCAATTACTACCCTGATTGGAACTCTGAAAGTGGATTTGGAGTCCTCGCGTCAAGCTCTTTCGTTTTAGAACATGGGGCCTTTCCCAGTCGAAACTACCCCCCCCCCTGGACGCAAGCACGTCAACAAATGTGCGGAGCGGAATGCGCAAGCCCCGGGGATTAAGGATGCGGATGTTACAGAGGGGACAGTCCCAGCTCCCGAAGACGCCGAGCCATCACATGCTATCAGGGCCCAACCCCGACTTTGCTGCAAACCCTCCCGCGGGCAAAGTCCGTGTGACTCCGCGCACAGTGAGTCCTAGCCAAGCCTCAACCCGCCAGAGCCCCACCGCTGTGCCTCAACGCCACAAGCCTAGGCACAGGAGTGCCGGGAAACGTCTAGGCCGCAGGACACACGCACAGCGCACGCACTAACCAGGGCGCAAGCGTCCAGGTACTAGAACGGTCGCCCACACGTGCATCCTGCCCACACACATAGCCACCAACCACGCGGGGATTAAGGACCGATCCAGCGATCCTGACTTGGTGCCGAGGCCATGCCTTGAGCGCATGCGCCGGCCAGAGCTCGTGGTGCTGGCGCCTGGCAGTTCCTGAGATTGGGCACAATGGGTGCGAATGACCTGTTCAGAGAAATGTAAGGTCCCTGTTGGGATCAGGGGTGCCCTGGGGTGCCCCTGGACCCTGGTTGGGTTTCCGGCCGGAATAAGCAACTGCCCATCATGGGTAGCGCCGGTACAAGCTAGCCATGCTTTCGATGCGGACCTGGGAATGTATAAACATAGCCCTTCCGCTCCTTATGCTAGGCCCCATCTCGGCCGGTGCCACGACAGTCACTGGCTGGGCCGCCAAAACCCGCCCATTTCGACCTCAGGCGAGCACGGACTGCCCTGCCAGCTGACCAGCGAGTCACTGCTGCATGTACGGAGGGACTGGGAGCGTGGGGGACTCAGGGGGGACGAGTTTGGCATCGGAGAAACCCCCCTGCCCACCCCCAAGACCCCCCGCACGGGAAGGGCCGTAAGGCTCTCGGGATACCGTCGGACAAGTGTTCCCCGGTCACGGGAAAAGGGGCTCAGCCCCTCCACAGTCTGAGGCCGAACAACCTCATCAAGTGTCAAAGATGGCGCATTTTTGGACGGTGGCCTGGACTGGAGTGAACCCGGGTTGCCCGCACCCCGTTTGCCACCGGATGCCGATTTACAGGAATATGAGACTGTAGGTTCCTGCTGAAGGCATGCACAGCAGTGCGCACCCTTCATGAATCGGGACCCAGTCTCCAAGGCGGCGTAACTGCCTCATCGACACATGCACCTCAGGTTACACAGTCCAGTCCAGTGGTTTGGTGGCAGAACCGAAGTCTACATATGGTACAGGGGCCCGTGTCGGCAGCCGCCGGATTGGCCCGGCCCGCCGGCCAACACGTCCAACTTCATGAGCAAGGGATTACCGCTACTCCACCCTCCTCCTCCTTTGAAACACATGCATTCAAATGGTTTGTATCCGGAGCCAGTGATGTCTAAGCCTCATGGCAAAGTCATGGGTCAGGCATTCATGTTGCGCACCAATCCAGTGGCGCTGCGAGCTCATCACGTACTGTCCGCCTAGCTAACAAGGAGGTGGCTGCCTTAGGGAGGTGGCCGCCTAGCCAAAAAAAACATGTTGAGTTGTCAGACCCACAATCTTGCACAACTTAGTGGAACAATACACATGCGCATCACCCGGTCGGTTGGGGCTTAACACGCTGACACCCGGGCATGCCGGGTTCAGCCACCCTCAAACAGGGGAAAAAGAGACGCCCAAGATATTCTCCGTTCACTCGTGACACACCTGACGCCCGCGAGAAAGAACAGTCTGCACTCCCTCAAAATCACTCAACAGGATGTACCCGTCCACTGTTTCTGCGCGCCGCCTTGGCACACCTCAAAAACACGCATGTCGAAAGCACCTAACACGTATACATCTCCTCTGACCTCTCCGCTGGGTTTGACTGCAAAAACCATGCGCACAAGCGCTCCGCTCAAAACGTACAATCACAACACCAACAACTAGACTCTCATGCTACAAGCATGCTGCTCTTCACTAGATGACAAACCTCTCCCTCACGCTCAGGAGTGCTGCATCTATGCGCCAAGCCTCTGCACGGCGTTGCATCTCAGTCAATGCTCGCCAACCTGAAGCCTATAAAGCGACCCGCCTGACAATTGCGGCATGCGCGCACCCCGCCGCTAAGCAGCAGTAAGTCTGTGCCGCACGCTAACGTGCGTTTGGTGGGGGGCGGCGTACACGGGAAGCGGCTTTCTGCTGGATAGTCAAAAGCGCCTTCCGTCGCTGGCTATTGCTGCGAATACTGGCACTAAGCGGCCTTGATAGGCGCGCCGCACAGCGGTGTTGATGTTGGCCCCCAGTCACCCTCCGAGTGCGAGCCTGCTCCGCTCCCGCTCAAGGACATCCCCAGGCCGTTGGCAGTGAGGATGAGGTCCTTGAAGCGATTCAGGTAGTCCTGCGTGGTGGGAGTAACGGCACACATCAACACGTGCATCACGCCAACACTACCCTGGCCAACCCGAACCCGGGCTACAAACCGTCGGCCCCTAGAATTCTGCCTCTAGTCCCCAGCGGCGCAGTTCTTGCTGTACTCCCCCTAAACCAAAGCCACGGACCCAGACCAGCCGCCACCTGCCCTCGCAGGATTGCTCACCTCCACATCCAGCAGGTCCAGCCATTGAAGGTCGTAGTGTGCTCGCCGTGTTTCATTCGACAACACTTCATAGGCGTACTGGATGGACTGGAACTTCCGTTTTGCGTTCTCCGCGCCACCGTGGCGGTCCGGGTGCCATACCTGGGGTGAGCGCAGGGAAAGGAGATGCGGGTTGCGGTCAGACGTGCTGGCGCGAACGCGGTGCAGATACTGGGGCATGGCAGTGTATCCCTGACGAACAAGAGCATCAAGCATAAAGAGGATTCGAAGGCTGGCAGCCGACGTCGCACAGCCACGTGGCGCTTTTCCCCCCGCGCGCGCTGGGTTCTGCGGACAGGCCCCGACGTGCGGCCCCGCACGCGCTCATCTGCCATGTCGCCAAGCCGGTACATGGCTACATCGGACTATCTGTGCATTCCCGTGCGGTTTTTATAGCTGTCGTCGCTGAGAACAGCGGACTGAGTTGATGCAAGCCCGTGCAACAATCACAACGCCTATTCCACATTGCCAAGGACGTGCCCCAAACTCTTCGTCTGTGTTCACATTTGCAGCCAAGCAGACGCGAAAACTCCTGGAGTCACGCCCATGCTTGCGCCAGGCCACAACACCGAATCGACTGCTCTCCACTAGCTTATGACAAGCTCAGAGGAATACGGATAGACGCCGTGGTCCGGGCCACGCTGGCCAGCGCGGCCGATGATGCTAGCAACGCGGACGGGCAAACGAACACACTCACCCTTGCTAGTCGCAGAAAGGCTCCTCGAATCTCTTCTGAAGACGCCTGTAAACCAGACAAGGCAATAGGGGCCAGTGTTGGCATCAGAGCTGGTCGCCCTGTGGTCCACACCGAAGTGCCCGGTCGACAGCCATGGCAAGTCAATACTGAAAGAAGAAACCCGAATTCACCTTAATGGGAACGCCGAGAACATCATAGAGGCCCAGGGACCGGCAACCTGAGGCTCGCCGCCCTTCCGACGTGCACATTGTCCCAGGGCTTGCGTCGCTGTATTTCCCGGAGTAAAGGAATACCAAAAGAGGTCAAGCCAAAAAGGAAAGGCACGTCGACTCCCCAACACAACTAATATAGACGCGTTCTAGAGTCCTAAGGTCCGAATACTATAAAAAGAAATGGATATCTGCAACTGGTTAGTTAACTGCTAAAGGCCGCTCAAGTTGCGCACCGGTGCGCCACCCATCGTGGCCACTCATCCCTGGCCACGCCAGCAGTCAGGACCGCTTTTTCCGTCGGGGGCTCTAGCCCAGGGAGCTCCCCTTCGTGCTGACGGCCATACTATGGCAATGCTGTTTTAGGCGAGGTTCCAGGCCAGGCTTTAGCGGAAGCCCTTGTGTGGCCCCCCTCCCTCCCACCCTCCCGACCATGCAGACCTGCTACAACTGCGGGTGTCAGGAGATGGCCATCAAGCGGCTTGGGGGGCTGCAGGAGGGGCAGCGGCCCTGGTCGGTCAAAGTCTGCAACGACTGCTTGACGACCTGGGTGAGGACCGTGCATGTGCGGGGACGGCTGGGCACTGGGGACGGATTGATTGACAGGTTGACGGTTGGGACAGCTCATGTGCGCTCTCCTCTTCCTCCCCGTTCCCCATCCCCAGAACCGCGACGTCTCCGCCGCCAACGTGATCCGTGTGCTCCTCCTGCTGAAGCTGATGGGCTTCGAGCGGCCGACCAAGCTGCAGCGGCCGCCATGGCCGCCGCCGGCGGCGGGGCCGGGCTGAGAGCCTGAACGGCGCTAGCAGGGCGTGGGGCTGAGGGTGCACGTGTTGATTGGCGGCGAGTGACGTGACTAGTTTGTTAGCTGCGGGTTAGCACGGACTGTGCACCCCACCCAACCGGCCATGTCCGGATTTGCGGGGATGCCAAAGGCCCCCAAAATAGAGGCGTGTGCTTAGTAGGCGCCCGCGTCAAGGTGGCCCCGGGATCAGCCCTTTTCCTGCCATAAGGCAGCCACCTCCTTGTTCCGTCGGGGGCTCTAGGCTCCCCAGGGAGCTCCCCTTCGTGCTGACGGCCATACTATGGCAATGCTGTTTTAGGCGATGTTCCAGGCCAGGCCTGGGTACCCGGCGTCGTGCCCGGCGTTAGGCCCCCTCACTCCTCAAGCAGCCGCTACTGGTCTCAGTGGAGCACGTCGATAAGTGGAGCGGTGGGGCTCTGGCGGGCTGAGGCTTGGCTAGGACTTACTGTGCGCGGAGTCACACGGACTTTGACCGCGGGAGGGTTTGCAGCAAAGTCGGGGTTGGTGGAGTCAAGTTGGGCCCTGGTAGCATGTGATGGCTCGGCGTCTTCGGGTGCTGGGACTGTCCCCAGGGGGGGGTAGAAAGCTCAGATTCTTACCCCATGCTCAAAATTACAGAGCTTTAGGAGAGCATTATGCACGTACTTTTAGTTTTTTAAGGGGGTGAGGAAGTTCTGGGCCGCCAAAGTTGGGGGGTCGGTCCTCGTCCCTGGGGGTCCGTCGGGTTTCGGGAGCCCATCCTGGCGGATTTCGGAAAGCGCCCCACAAGCAGAACTAGGGGCCAAACGCTGCAGTACGAGGCTCATATGTGCACGTTATGACGTAATAAGCACAAACAAAGCGTGGGAGGGCTAAGTTGCGCGTTTGGGCGTGGACATGTCGGGACATGTCTCCACATTCAACACATGCGCACTGACACAGCTGGGCTCTGAAGCGCTGGTGCGCACGAGTTCACGTCTAACAAGGCTGCCGATGCACATTGTCCATTCGTCACGCGGCAGAGAGTTGAGCGCGGGGTGGTCTGGGTCGAGGGGATTTCCATGGATAGGATCCCGCCGGTGACCGAAGTCTTAGAACAGGACCGCTGATGACACGGAGTGATAGTGCTCGTCAAGAGGAGTCGATTGACACCACTTTTATATTAAATGGAGGGGTTTTAAGCCCTGAACAACAAGGTTTTGTCCGTCAGGGGGTCGGTCGTCCCCTCAAGGGGGGTCCCGGGGGATTTCGGGGCATGGGGTCTGGCACTTTGTTTCCTACCCCCCCCCCTGCTGTCCCCTCTGTAACATCCGCATTGATCAGTGGAGGAGGCGGTGCAGGCTTGGGTGCAGGGCGGTGAGTCGCTACCGGCCATGTCTTGGGAGAGAACTCAGGTTTCCGCAGTCCCACCTTTTATTACTGCATGCGGCGGCGGCAGCGGCAGCGGCGGCGGCGCGTGCGCGCATCTTGGTAGCGGAGGGGGCGGGAAAGGTCATGTGGAGGAGGAGAGCGCAGCGCCGCCCAAGTGGAGGAGGAGAGCGCAGCGCCGCCCAAGAAGCGGCGCAAGCGCGCAGGCTGAGGAGCCGGCTGGCGGTGTCTAGGTAGCGTTGTCGGCTGAAAAAGAAGCAGCACAATTAGGAGGATGAGCGGGGGAGGGCTGGCCGAAGAAGAAGCAGGAGAAGTAGGAGTAGTGGGGGAGAGCCAGCTGAAGAGGGAGGGGTGGGGCCGGGCGGAACAGGCGCCCTTCGTGTTGGCGACTTGGCGTGGGTGTCATGGGTGTCGTGGGGGGCAGAGATAGCTGCGCCAGGAGGGAGGGAGGGAGGCTTCTGATGGGCATGTTGTGATGGGCATGTGTTACGGCCAGGGGTGGCTACGGCGCAACAGCACCATCAACTCCAGGGGTTCCCTGATCAACTCAACACCCGCCTTGACACTGTCTTTTGGCGCGGTGGTGGTGCTTCGGGTTTGGGACCGAGTCTCCCTGCCCTTGGTCTTCAAGGAGCCAAGCCGATTAGCGTACGTATGGGCGAGCCGGCAGGCAGTCCCGGCGCAGTGGTGCTTCGGGGCTGTCCCGGTGCTTCCATAATTCTATGCTTGCCGTGTTACAGTGCACGATATGATACTTCACCCAAAGAATTCTTCACATCCCGCATGCATTTCTCCTTCCAATCGTGTGGCTATGGCCACAATCCGTGCGGCACGGCCGGTACCCACGGCCGGTACCCCAGCATCAACCATACATTTCCTGAAACTGCTTAGATGCGCACCGCTCATGGACCGTCATGGACTTGCACGTAACCACTTCTGACGTACTGTTCCAACGAGAAGTTTGTGCCCCGTGTTAAATATAAGCTATCACAGCTACCCTAAAAGCACCATTACTCTGCGAGCGCCACTTTCCCCACAGGTTGTGCCTAAACTCGCAGCTGGGTAAGGCTCATGCGGGGCGCAGGCACACATTTCTTATCTAACTGCCGGGCGAACCTACACGTGATACTATTGCGGTACATGTGACCATCCATCACCTGCGCGTTTACGATTAGTTCTCCTAACCCGCTGCTGCCCCTTCCTCCGCCCAGACCACTCGCATGAAATGTCCAGACAAAACCACCACCACGTCGTAGGTACACACAAGCCGGACCGGACCCATACCTGCTGCAAGTCAAATGCTCAAAGAAGCTTGCTCATGTACCCAGATGGCTCCGAGCATCAGGATGGGCCTTCAAGGCACCTATTTGTTGTGAGGACTCACATCACAGCCCGCTATGCAGTAGGCACCTGTCAGCTGTAGGCGCTCACTGCACCAGCTCCTCCACCAGCTCGCCGGAGTCGTACAGGCGCTTGTGGTCCGGGTTTCGCAGCACGTTGTAGGCCTGCAATGGCCAAAAGGAAAAATATGAGCATAACCGGCAAGTGAGCAGCGTGTCGGCGAGCCAGGCAAGGCAACACAGTGTCCAGGCAACCTGTCACTGTCACTCAAAGCCGAACATGCTCTACTCTCCAGCCTCTGACCTTCTGCAGCCGCTGGAATTTGAGCGTGGCGGACTCCTGTGCTGCCGTGTCATCAATGGACACCTGCGGCAAGGCAGCGAAAGTCCAGCCAGCGTCACCAAGTCATTGTCTTTCAACTTACGGCTGTCATGCCATCCGCACTAAAGCAACCCAACATGCCTGCCTCAGTCAACCGCCAGCCCTGCCGCGCACGGTCCTGCATACGCGCTTGCCTTGTCGGGGTGCATCTCCATAGCCTTGGCCCGGTATGCAGCCTTGATATCGTCGGCGGTGTAGCGGCTCATGCGGCGCACGTCCAGCCCCAGGATGGCGTAGTACCCTAGCGTGTCCACAGCTATCGAGCCGCCCACCGGGCCGCCGCCCAGTCCCAACCCTGCGCCAGGAGTCCCGCACGTATCGCATGGGTAAGTTGCGGGCATACAGATGTCTCTCCGCATCTTTCAGGATGCCGCGCCAACTTTGCCCTCTTTGGCTTTTGTGCCGGCCGCTCTGCGGCCACCCTCGGCGGCCATATATATCCAGGGTGTCTAGGGACACCAACCGAGCTGTCCGCGCGCACCGTCCCAAAGCGACTGGAAGGACCAGCCTGACTGTGGCCGGGACGCCCGAATCTCCTCTGCCTCGTCCTCCGGGTCCAGCTGCAGAGCGCATGATACAGCCAATCGTGTGAACATGGGGCCGCGACGGCACGACAGACCACCTACCGTGAGAACACTGGGACTCCCCCATACCGGGCTATGCCAAGGCAACTTCCACATCATGATCGGCCCCTGCACCCTCAGGCCCCACCTTGATGTCCTTCAACGGCGTGTCCGCGCGCAAGAAGATAATGGCCAGGTTCCGCAGACCCTCCTCGGGAATCTTGCTCAGGTTCCCTGTCAAAAGCAAGCCCCCCCCACACACACAGGTAAGTGCTGATCGGCCGCCGCTCTTGTATGCACCTCCTCCTTTGTCCGCGCGGGACAGCCACGGCTCTTCCCAGCTGCAAAGACACGGCAATCCTCACCTGTCACAAGCGGCTGCAACGGCCCGGCAATGCTCCGGAGCTGTAGCTTTTTAATGTAGCGGATGTTGGTGTAGTTGCGATCCTGCACCAGCACCATTACCGCCCCCACCACAACCACAGAGATATGTTAGTCAGCCCAGGCTTAACAAACCCTGCGCCTCCACATGGCAAAATGCTTAGCTGCCTGCCGCCCCCTTCCTTCCCAAACTGCCTTGCCCGCGGCCCCCAATGTGCCAGCTCCATCTGCTCACCGTGGGGTCCTGCATATCATGTATTGACAGGAACATAGAGTCAGTAAAACGCCACGTCTGAATGCAGACGCCGCAATTCATCACCAACGTTACCGCTGTAACCAGTTGCGCCGCCCGGTCTACTCCACGCGGCCCACCCTCACTGGCCACGCCATGCTGTCGAGCTTCAATCAATGCCCCGAATCAGGTCCCGCCCACCCACCTCTTGAAAGTAGAGTTGGTGCACTGCCGTGTGGACCGGGCTCTGGGCGCTGTACACCACCTTCTTGCCCGGCACCACGTCGATGATCTCATACCTTGAGTGGTGGGACATGTGCAAGCAGCGGGACGGCTTATTTAAGCAGCACGATGCAGCACGTGCTGCTCCCTGATCTACTCCACATACAGACTTCGCCGAGCGCCCCGTTGAGCGCGCTGTGATGGCCCCAAGACCATGAACATTCGTGCACACCCCAGACTGCGCCCGGCTTACGTGGACGTGTGCTGCATGCGCATAATCGTCCTGTCCACCGTGTACGTGTTCTTCAGGTTCACAGAGCCCTCCTCCCCCCGCGTTTGCGTGACAGCGTCCACGCCTGGGGGCCCGCAGTAAGTATTTGAGGGCGGGAGACTTTCGTTAGCTGGCTGGGCAGTAGCAGGACCAGGCGGCGGCAGGTTGCGCTGAGAGGTGCCTCATGCATCCAGAGCATAACATGCATAAGTTTCCGAGCTGTGATCGCTGCACTGCCACTGCGACGCCAAGGTCGACGCTATCCGTCGCAATTGTGCCCCAGAATTGCCGCGTACACAGGAGCGAGTTCTGCCAAAGGAAGACTGTTGATGATATGGAAGCAAAGCGTTGCATCAATGCCCCCACACACGAACTGTCTCGGTCACAGACACTGCTGACGTGCTCGCCGGGGCAGGCACAACACCCCCAGGCCGCCCGCCCCTGCTCCAGTCGTCAATTGGGCCAGCTAATAAGCTTGAAGCCCGCAATATACGTCAGCTTGCAATGTACGCCGGTAACATACTGGTCAATGTCGCCTAGCGCTAGCAGCACCACGGCAGTCACCTGGATACCACTCCGGAAGGCGATTGAAGTCCCCAACATACTTAAACACTTTTCTGAAAGAGCCACGGACTCTGCAGTAAGCGGACGAGGCGCCCGTGACCTGTCAGCGCAAGCGGTATGAACGCTAATTTGCCTACATTACCTGAGTGAGGCATCATACTGCGAGGCTACTCGCACAGATAACTGACGGCCGCGGGCGCGAGGCTGCCCCACAAAGCCTGCTTGCTGACACTGCATTCAGCTAGGTTTGAGGCAGGAACAAACACTTTCTATTTGAGAGTAAATAAATTAGTAAACAATCCCGCAGAGGCCTGCTGACCGACAGAATGGTCGCCCATGCATGCATGCCACGCCACACTGGGGAGTCTCGGAAGGCCCCAGGCCCGGCACCCTAAGTTTTTTATCTACCCGTGGTGATAGCGGCACCCACCAGCAGTCACTGCCATACATGGCGCTGGGCAGCTGCCTCGAAAGGAGGAGGGACTGGAGCCGGGTTGGGTGAGAACGGCTGCGCTGAGCGATGAAGGACTTTACCTCTCTTTAATTATGCATACTATGCCCAAGAATTACTTATTACAACAGTACAGACGCCAGAATGCGTGCTTGGTCGCACACACGCGTTCCGTTTTGCGCGTTTGGCACGCGCAACGCCCCACAATGCTCGCTAATACTGTCATCTACTTCAGTACTTGAACTCAGAAGCCGTTTGGTGCGCCCACACCAGACGTACGTTGCTGAAGCCCTGCCAGCTGCAGCTGCGCCACCACTGGTGGCTCCTGTCGGTCTTTGCGGGCTGGTCGGGGTCCGCAGCCCAAAACTGCTACAGGCATACTGGAAGGTAGGGTTAAAGTGTGACCTCACAGCTCGTCCTGGCCTCCGCACACCGACAGGCGCCGACAAAGCGCGCGAAACTGACCCCCTCTCGCCCTGCCTGCCACAGGAAGCGGCTCGGCCACAGCTTGATGCGCTGCTACGGGCGGCCAGCGTGGAGCCGCCGGGACCGCGCTACCTGTTGCGACTGGATGCGCTGCTGGCAGCTCTTCGGAATGTGGCGGCGCCTGCCCGCCACGCGGCTGCCTGCCATGCGGACGAGGACTGGCGCGAGGCAGGCGCAGCGGTCGCGGATGCGTGCGCCAAGTATGAAGCCTTCATCTTCCAGGTAGACAGCTGTGGGGCGGCATTGTCTATTTGTCTGGCATACAACGAATGCGGACGTGGGGGCTGCTTGGGCTGCATCGGGGCTGCCACCCAACCAGCCCCCACGCATCGGCTGTGGAGGGGCGCGCTGTTACTTCTGGTGCCCCCAAGGCAAACACGTCATTGTCAAAACCTCCCGCGTCAAAATTACTCCTCAACAGACAGCGGATAGAGAGTTGTTGTCAAAGCTGGAGCTGACGGAGCAGCGGCTGGCGGTGCGGCTGAGGCAACAGGACGCGCAGCAGGTGGAGCAGCCGCAGGCGCGCAGCGCAGGCGTCCACTCGGCCGCAGTGCTAAACCGGCAGCTGCGGCTTTGTCGGCTGCTGCGCCGGTCGTTCCTGCGCGGCGGGGCAGGCCTGCTGGGCGACGGTGACGGCGGTGGCTCGGAAGAGGACCTGGGACACCTGTATGCCGTTAGAGTGAGTAGATGACCGATGGAGGAGCGGAGACGGGTTGGGTTGAGCAGTTAGGCTGATTGCTTACTCCTAACAGCTTTGATGTATACTATAAAAAATTTATGCTGTTCGCACATGTAGACGGCGCCCAGCGGCGCACAGGAGCGGCTGACACGGCTGCTGGCAGCGGAGCGGGAGGCGGTGGCGGCAGTGGCGACGGCGGTGGCACTGGGACCCGGGCGTCTGGCCGTACCTCTGCGGGTGCTGTCCGCTGCACTCTCCACAGGTGCGGACACATTGGTAATGCGGATTGACCGGACTTATGCTGATTCGGAAATCACGCTCAGATCCTCACGCTCAGCCAGCAGCATCGACCAAAGTATTATGTAACCCGCGATGGTTCCCTGTCATCCGCGTCTTGCGCATGCAGGCACTTCCGATGTGAATAGTTGCGCAGCTAGCTCACATGACAGAAATTGCAGCAGTGGCAGCAGTGGCGCGGGCAGTGCGGTCGGCGCAAAGCCCGCGGGCACCGCTATCAGCAGCAGCGCTGACACCTCCGCCGCCGCCACCCTCAGTCCGGAGCTGATGGCCCCGATAGAGTGCGACCCGCTGCTGGGGCCCATGCTAGCCGCCGCCAAAGCCGCCGGCGTGCCCGTGGAGGCAACGGGGCTGCCGCTCACGCCCGCCAACCTTCGTAACCTGCTGCGCCGCCATCCTGCCTCTGCCGTACGGCGCGCGGCGTACGAGCACGGGCTGGTGCCGCGAGTGGAGGCGGCGGTGGGGGCGCTTGGGCGCGTGGCGGAGGTGCGGGGCCAGGTGGCCGCGCTGATGGGCTTCAGCAGCTTTGTTGACTACAGCTACAGCCGTGGGGGTATGGCAGTAGCAGGCGCGGACGCCGTGGCGGAGCTGCTGCAGGTGCGACTGCGCTCGTGTGCTCATGTAAAGTGACACGCTGCCGTGCTGGCGTTGGCCTAGTGTCTTTGAGCTGGAAAGACGCTGGCGCTGATAGCACCTGTGTGTGCAATGCGCGGCTACAGGAGCTGGTATTTGCGCTTTTGCCGGTGGCGCGTGAGGAGATTGAACAGCTGAAATGCGCGGTGGGCGCGGCAGCAGGGGCGGCACCAGAAGCAACGGCTGCTTCCGCTGCAGGCACAGCGGGCAGCCAAGCTGGCAGTGCCGCGAGCAAACTTGACGCCGCAAGCGGCGGCGCAGCCGCCGGCACGGGGCTGCACCCGAATGCGCTCGAGCCGTGGGATGTGGAGTATGCACAGGCCGAGTGGGTGCGACAGAGGCCCTCGCCGTTGCCAGGTGCGCACTGGGGTAGACATGACTTGACCAGCCGCAGTCGACCAGCCATCGTACATCACAGGGGCTGCGCTATGCCATGGTCCACATGCACGGACATGAAACATGAGTGACTCTTACTTGACGCCCGGCCGCACATGTGACGCCTCAGACGCGGCCCAGCTGGCGCCGTACATGCAGCTGCGGGGAGTGCTGGCCGGGCTCAGTGACCTGCTGCACGAGTTGATGGGCGTGCAGCTGCGGCTGGAGGCGGTGGGGGAGGTGGAGGCGGCGGGGGAGGGTGCGGAGGAGGGCAACAGAACGGAGGTTGGGGCAGGGGCTGGGACAGCGCAGCGTGGGCAGTCCAGCAGCAGCGGCAGCGGCGGCCCAGGCCACGACCTGTGGGGCCCGCAGGTGCTGCGGCTCAGCATCTGGGCCACGGCCTGGCAGCGCGATGCAACGGCAGGTCCGCAACGGCCGGTGACTTCCCCCAACGGCGAGCCAGCAGAGCAGCACGATCGCCAGGCGGGCACGGCTGGCAGCAGGGCCCGCGGCGGTTGCATTAATAAAAGGGGCCGTGGGACCGCGGAGGGTGTTCAGATGCGGGGAGTGATGTATTTGGACTTGGGGTCAGGGTATGGCACGCGGCAGCTGCGGTTTCCGGCGGGTGGGGTGGACGCGGGCAGCAGGGCTGACGGGGCTGCGGCCGATGCAGGAGCGCTTCTGGGTCAGCAAGAGGCGCGCGGCGGCGGCATGGGGGCATTGCCGGCGGTGGCAGTCGGCCTCAAGTGGGAGTGGCGCGACGGTGTTGCAGGTGGGCCTGTGAGGTGGGCCCCTGAACGCTTTGATGCTGTTTTTCACGGTCCTTATCCGCAAGTCATAGCGGCGTTGGATTTTTGCTTTCCCACATGCCACCCCTGACTTGCAGCCGGTCGTTGTTGTGCATGTGTGCAGAATCGCCGGCTGCTCTGCACGAGCTGTTGCATGAAGTTGGACACGCGCTGCACCTGACCCTATCCTCATCGGCCGCAGCCGCTCAGCCTTTCCTGTCCGCTGACGCCTCGGCCACAGCCACATCCGCAAACTCTGGCCTTGGCACCAGCACAGCTGCCTCCGGCGCGGAAGGGGTTATGCATTTCGGCGGTCTGCAGCTGCCCCTGGACGTGCTCGAGGTGCCATCCTCGCTGCTGCAAACCCTGGCGTACGATCCGGCGGCGCTGGCTCGCATCTGCCGCCGCGTGGGCAGTAGCGGAGGGGCTGTGCGATGTGCCGCTGGGCCGAGTGAGAGCGGGATACCCGAAGCCGGGCTGGGGCAGGCAGCGGAGCTTGCGGAGGCAGGAGTAGGGGCAAGGATAGGATCTCGAGAGCCGCTGGGAGACCCGATGCCGCGGCATTTGGCTGAGGCTGTGGCGGCTCACCTGGCAGCGGAGAATTGCAGCGGCATCGGTACCCTGGGGAAGGTAGGGCATGGGAGTAAAAGTCACGGGGGTAAAGGTCATGACGCTGTAGGGGCAGCAGGGGTGCCGTCGTGGGGTGCCGTGTACCAACACCCCCCAAACCCTGATGTCAGCCCGCCCGCGTCTCATATTGACGCTTGTGATAGGTGCTGGCGAGCCTATTCGACCAACTGCTGCACTCGGGTGTGCTTGAGGAGAAGGGCGGTGGGCGCGGCGGCGCTGCAGCCGCAGGCGTGGCGCTGGGGCTGTGGCGTGCGGTGCGGCGCGCATTCGGCGCCATGCCCACGTGTGACGCCACCTTGCGCGAGGTGCGTACTTGGCGAACGGATGGAAACAGCGGTGCGTCTTGTTGGACATTGATGCATCCAAACGGTGCGCCTCGAGGCTCAATGGCCGATGGTGAGGTCGGGCACTGAATGTTTGCGTCCTTGGCTGCTGGATTTACCTCAAAATCTGTGCTGCTACCCTTCTGCCTTGTCGCGCAGCTAGCAGCGCTGCCGGCTCTGGCGCACCACCAAGCCACATTTCATTCGTACTTGGTTGGGCTTCTCGTCGCCAGCACGGCCCGCGGCGCGCTGCCCTTGCAAGCTGTCAACACTTCCAGGGACAAAACTGTCGGGAGCACTGGCAGCAGCAGTGACACCAGCACTGCCTGGGACATGCTGCGCCGTGAGATCTTCGAGGCAGGCGCAGACCGGGATGTGAGCGAGCTCGTCGAGGGGTGGCTCAGAATGGGTGCTCCCAGCAGCACCGCCCGGTGCGATACGGGCGGTGAAGCTGCGGCCGGTTTGGGAGTAAGTGAAGGGGAGCGAGGTCTGCCGCGGGACGTGCTGACCTTGACAACCCTGGCGAGAGTTGGTGGGACGCTGGTGGCCATAGAGGGCTGATGCACGAAATGTGGTTAGGCTGCGCAGCACGCGTCTTTTCCCGCCGGCCCTGCCACGGTGCTGCCGACAAGTGTGCGACCGCGCTCAGCCCGCCCCCATCTCGAAGTCCGTAGCAACGTATAGCTGCGTTGGTAAGTCCGCAACACGAATGCGACGTGCGCGTGCTAAAGTGTTGCTGGGTGATTTAAGGCCTGCAGCTAACGGTCTGGAGTTGTCTAGAGCTGTCGAGTGCTGTCTAGAGCTGTCTAGAGATGGGCGCCCGCACTACTAGTGCGAGTTCACTGGCTCGTGAGCTGCGTCAGCATGTCCCGCGTGTAACCTTGTAGCGCTGGATTCCGTGGTGGCGGCAGCGGTGCAGGGCCCGCAGCAACGGCGTAGGCCCAGTGGCGGGCAGCGCGGGGCCCAGTCAGTACCGGTATGCATCTGCGAGCGGGGCAAGCCGGCAGGTCACGCGGAAGACAGCGCGGTGCCGGCCGTGTCGCCCCAAAAGCGGCGCTGGCGTGCGTGTCTGCTTAGGGACTGACGGGTCAGCGAATTGGCAGGCAGCGGCTTAAATGTGACTGTGATGGCTGTGTGGTGCTTCTGTCTGCTGCTGTGGGTTTCCGCAAGGTGTGACTGGCTACGGTTGGCCGCATGCCGCTGGACTGAGCATATACCTGGCTGGCGGAGTGGCGGTGGCCTGTAAAACTCAGTTGACTTCGGCAGCCATATGGCCTCAAGATGAATGGGTTGATACGGTAGTGCGGCCTCAGTCCACTCTTCTCTGGAGGGGCTACCACCTTTGGGGCTTTTACGGAATCGTCATGTGGGTGGAACGTGTAGTTCAACGCCACATTCCGTATGTAACCCTGGACTAGCTAGTCCTTTTACAGGGCCCTCCATGGGTGCGACATGCCCGCATGGCGTATTAGGGCCATCCATGCGGCCGCTGTCATCCCCCAAACTTGTTCAGGCCGTGTCATTCCCCAGACTTGCTCAGGCTGTGTCATGCCATACTGCTGCACATCAAGCACGAGCATCGCGAACCTCGGAGTGCAATGGAACCGATTACACAGATGCGTATAGTTGTGCGTTCGGCATCACACCCGAACCCACAGATTGATTTGTTAAAACCCTTGAAGAAGCGCCCCAGTCACTACTACCAAGTCACTCGTACAGCCCACTGGCGCAAGGACATTGGTGCGCATCCGCAGATGACATAAATATCACTACCACTCTGTTTCCGCAGGGAGCGTTTTAGTGGTCTATAGTCAGGACTTCCTGCTCCCTTCCGTGCACCGCCACCCGGACACGTCACGAAATTTTACCACACGTACTCTAGATTGCTCCACGGCGCCATGCTGGCATGGTCGCTGTGGCAACGCATAGCGGACTAGCGGACCACAAATAGTGCCCGTGTATAGATGATTGAATTCCGTTAGTCATGTCATCCTCGTTTAATCACGCCAGACCGCACAGGTACCGTAGCTTCCCGTGCTGGTAAATCACAGCCACCACCGCCACCAAACCAAGTCTTGCCACCTTGAAAATAGGATAATAAAGGTGATAAAGTCTTGGCAATCCGTTAAGTGCCTGAAAGCCATCCGACATCCTCACGCAACGCAGGACTGTCGACAGTTGTCCTACTCACATCACATCGACTACTACTTGCACGGAGGAGGGCCTCCTGCAACTCAAACCTGCAACACGAGTAGTTCTCTGCTGTGAATCGTGCGCGACCCGTCATTGCGCATACCGTGCGCATGCATCCTTGGCACGAATACCGTGCCACCTGCCCGTTGCGATCATAAGCGCAAAACGGGCTGTATGGAAACCAAATGTCCCTGATCACTTTCGGACACATCTTTGCCTCTGCCCTTCAGCCAAATCCCAAGATGTAAGCACGACCTGCCCACGTCGCGGCCCTGAGGCATTCATGGCAAAGCTGCCGCCCTCAATTGCAGCCACCTCTACTACTGCTGCGGCGGCAGCGGCAGAGTGGGCGGCACACTGGGCCCTGCAGTGCCGGCTCCGCTGGGGCCGGGCAGCAAGGCCTGGCTGGTGTTGGCTGTGTCGTCATACATGGACTCACCCGGGCCCAGCAGGTCCAGCATGGGGCCCATGCCCAGCGTGTCCTCCGCGCCGTTGCCGGTGTTGAGGATGTTGAACAGCTCAGTGTTGGGCGATACGAGCCCGCTGTCCAGCAGCCCGTGCGAGCCCGGCGTCACCAGCTCGTGCAGGTCACCGAAGCTGTAGTTGCCATTAATGCTCACGCGCAGGTCGCGTGGCAGCCCCAACCGGTTGTCGAAGCTGCTTACCGCCGCGTTGCCGCTGATGGTAGCCGCCAGGGCCGCCGCCATGCCGCCGCCGCCCATCACTGCAACCTGCGGCGCCCGGATGCCGGCGTGTCGCGGGGTGGTAGGCTCCTCGCCTGCCGCGCCACCGACCGCGGAATTACCCGCCGCCGCGCTGCCAGCAGCTTGCATGGCGCCGTCGTGGAAGAGGGGCTGCATCTGCGGCTGGTGGTATTGTAGCTCGCCCTGTCCGTACAGGGCGTTCTGGTCAGGCGGCAGCTGCTGCCAGCCCGGAGGCGGAGGTGGCGGCGGCTGGGGTGGCTGCGGCGGCGACGGGTCTGCCGTTTGTGGCGCTCCACCGTTGCAGGCTTGCTCGCCGTAGGCGTACTCGGTGCTGTCCATGTGCATGGGCATAGACTGCAGTTGCGGATACTCCGAGGCGAGCGCCGCCTGCCCGCAGAAGGCGTCCTGGTTCAGCGACCCTTCCTGCGGCGGCTGCGCCTGCTGCTCCGGCAACTGTTGCTGCTGCTGCTGCTGCTCCAGCGGTCGCTGTGCTTGAGGCACCTGCACCTGTTGCGCCTGCTGCACCTGCTGCTGCTGAATGAATGCATGCTGCTGGGCAGCCTGAGGCAGGCCCTGCTGCGGGGCCGGCCACATCGGCGCTCCTGCTTGCGCTGACGCCTGCGTTGGTGCTTGTTGCGGCGGGGGCGGCAGCTGCTGCATCAGTTGCTGCGACGGCACAGCGTTCACCCTTGCGCCTGTCGCCTCGGCGCTGGGGCGTAGATTCAGGCTGGGGGCCCTGCCCTCGGCTAACCGAGGCGCACTTTGTCGCTGCGCGGGTGCCGACGATGGCGGCGGCATGGTTGTACGCTGCGGGGCGCCAGGCCGGCCGCCGGGGTTCACGCTTTGCATGCCGTGGTGCGGTGCCATTGGCCGCCCCGGTCCGCTGGCGAGACTCTGCCGCAATGCCGGCGCTCCTCCCTGCTGCGGCAGAGCTCCCCGCGAGGTGGACACGTGAGAGTCAGTGCCGCCCGGCCGAACGACGCCCGGACTAGGCCGCCGGAGCGGCGCCTGCAGCTGCCCCGGCTGCTGTGGCCCGGCTGGCCGAGAAGACGGAGCGTGCATCAGGCCTTGTGCGCCCCCTGCACCCGCATTACCCGCTGGCGCGTCTAGCGGAACTGTGGACAGGATCAACTTGGCCATGCCGCCTGCGGCTGGTGCGCCGAACGCCACAAGCTTGTCCTCACCCTGCGCTCCCGTTGCAGGCTGCAGCTGCACCACCACCTGCCCCTGCTGCGGCGGCGCTGAATACTGCCGGGGCAGGTCGGGCGCCTGCTGCATCTGCAGCTGGGGCGTGGGGTTGGAAGGGCGCACACGCTGATTGGGATGCAGCGGCATGCTGCCAGGCGCGCCCGTGGGGAGGCCGGACAGGGACAGGTGGCGGACAGGAGCGTTCTGAGGCTGCTGTGGAGCCGGCGGCTGCATGCAGTGCTGATTCGACTCGCCACCCTGAAACTGCGCCGGCACGGACGACACGCGGTGCAGCGGCTGGTCGGTCGGCTGCATCTGCGGCCGCCGAGGCGGCGGCACGGATGGGTACGACGCCAGGTTGGGCTGCTGCTGCTGCTGGTGAAACTGCTGCGGCGGGAGCATACCTCCACGCTGCCCCTGCTGCGGCAAGTGGGGCTGCGGCAGCGGTGGCAGCGCCATCTGTCCGGAATGCTTTTGCGGGGCATTGCCGGCGGACCCAGTGCTGCTTGGTGTCCCAGCCGCCAGGTCCTGACACTGCCCGTGCTCCACCGCTGGGACGCCCGCATGCATGCGCTGCTGGTCGCTCTGCATTGCCCAGTCCCAGGTCGGCACCTGAGGAGGCTGAGACGCAGGCAGCATCACGCCCTGCACCACCTGATGCGCCACTTGATGCGCAACCTGGTGAGCGACGTGGTGCGCAACTTGGTGCGCCCCATGACGCGGCATCTGTTGCGGCATTGCCACCCTGCCGTGCATACCCGGCGCTGGCCGGCATTCCGCAGTGTCCGCGTGCTCGTCGGGACGCAAACGCTTCCGCTGCCGGCTGTCCACGCCGCATCGTGCACGACACGCGTGCATGTTCGACTCGAACTCCTCCACTGGGTGCAAGCGACCGCACGACTGGCAGAACCTTTGCCGCATGCCCTCATGCTGCACCTCCAGCGCGTGGTAGTGGTGCTCACATATCCGAAGCCTACATGGCAAGCACATAAAAACATGAATTATTGAAACCGGTATGAGGCGGCTACAGGAAACTGAAAAGCGTTGTGCCTAGGCATTCTGACATAGTGCAGGGGACCGGCGCAACCATGCCCGGCACCAGATCGCTCTCAAGAACAAAAGCTACAGTACTTTTTGTACTGCCAAGCTCACCGCTGATACTGCTCCTGTTGGCACGCCATCGCCTGGTTGCACTTGTCAACTTGGCACATGACGCGCACGCCCGACTGTGGACAGGTTGCAGGGGCGGGAAGCGCTCAGCCTGTCAGAACTGACTTGGAACTACGGGCACGATGTCCATCAATTGCGGCGTTCGTGCGAAAACTCACCCCGTGCCGCACGATAGCCGCAGGCGGCGCCGCTGCAGGCGGCGGTGAGCCCGTGGGGTTGACGACAACAACAATGGCTTGGCCTTGGAGATCTGCATCGCGGCAAGAATTGTTAATAAAATGCGTCAAATAACCAGCACACCCTCCGCATTAACCGAGCATGACCCAGGTGGGCTGCTTACCGGGATTGAGTTTCCGTAGCGCCTCCATGACCTGGTGCTGCACGCCCGACTGGTCGCCGTCTCGGTCTTTTCCGCGTCCGTGCCCGCCAGCTGCTGCGTGCCGTGCACCGCTGACGGCATCGTCCTGATCGCCCCCGCTCCCCGCTGTCCCGCTGACTGCAGTGCCGCTGGGGCGCTCGCCGCCAGTCCCGCCGAACACCGTCCCCTGCTGCCCATCACCGCGCCGCCCAGCGGCTCCAGCACCGCCGTGAGCACCCCGGCTGGCCTGCTGGTAGCCTGCCGGCACCCTTGGCTGGTGCTGCACGTCATCCTCCACATCGTGGCCCCCCGAGGCAGCACAGCTGTTGGCCATCTCTGGTGATTCGTGCTGGTGGTGTTGGTTGTGGTGGAGATGGTTCCAGGCGGCGGCGGCCGTTCCCGGCATGGCTGGCGCCGTAGCCGGGTGCGACGGCATGCTGTCTAGGTTGTTGGTGACACGGTGGTACCGCGCTGGCTGATGCTGCGGCGCCGGAAAGCACTGGTTCTGGTGGTAATGCGCACTGGGCATGCCGCCCCCGTTGCAGTGCCCTGGCACGCCACCGCTTATGCGGTGCGGCGGTAGCGTGTGCGAGCCCAGCTGCAGGCAGGGCGCAGGTGCCGCCGGAGGAGCCGGTGGCTCGCCGTCGCCCGATCCGTACATCTGCAATACGGTAACATAATTGGGGCACGTCAGTAAGTCCTTACGAGCTTACAAGTGCAGGCAAGGCCGAACTACATTGGACCTTAATTTTCCGCGTGTCGGACCACGCACCTGCACCGTAGACCGCACCGCCCGGACGAGGTCCATGCCGCCGAGCATCTGCTGGATGAGGTAACTCTGGGCCTCACGCAGCTTGGCAGGCGATAGCACCTCCAGCGTGTCGGGGGCGCGCGCGCTAGCCTGCTGGAACTGGCTGCCGGCGGCCGTGTGCCCTGTCGCGGTGGGGTTGCTGGCTCCGCGGTTCCGCACCAGCTGCGGTGCGGGCCCGGGTAGAGGCCCCGCGATGTTGACGAGGTCTTGCATGCTCAGGTTCGGCACCTGCGGGAGCATATGTAGTGACAGTCTAAGCAAGCGGAGAAATCTGTCGCGCGCAGTAGTAAGTACAACTGGAAACCCGATGCCGGTAGCTGCTGTAAACGCACCTTGACCATCTTAAACACCTTCGGCATCTCCTGCATCCGTGCCAAAGAGGACATGCCCCAGCGCCACGCCGCACGGAAGATGCTGCCCTCGTTGTGGTGCGGGATGTTGTCCTCCAGAATCTTCATCAGCGTTGGCCGGTCGACGGTGAGAAAATCCTCGCTATGCACAACCTCATCGAACCGCACACGGATGATGCGGCTGCAGGACTCCGCGAATTCCTGGAGCGCAAAGCGCTGTGCCTGTTGGAAGAGCGTGCACGCTGTGCCCGGCCCCAGCAGCTGCTTGCTGTACACATCGCACGCCGTCGCCAGGCCGTCCACGTCTAGCCGGTTCGCAGCGTCATACACGGCGATAACCGACGTGTGGTCCACGTGGCACTCGCCCGTGTAGAAGAAGCGGAGGACCAGGTAGAGACCCTGAGCGTCAACGCCCCGCACTGGCAGCTCCTCAACTTTGCCTGCGGAGACAAAAGGAAAGGAGTGTTTAGGCCTCTTGCAAAAGATAACACGCAACGCATTCCCAAGTAACGCGAGCTGCATGCAGTCAACGGGCACAGATGAGTGGTACGAAGTTTGCTGACCGTGTCGTCTCAGGCCCCAGCCTTGTGTCACCGTGTGTGACTGTGTCCTCAGCCCAGCCTGTTTTGGATTGCTCAACGCACCTTGCTCCAGCATGTCCGCAAACTTTCTGCTGCACGATGACAGCACCAGCTGGTGACACCGAATTCTGTTGCCATCCGGGTCCACCACGGTCAAGTCAGAAAACGTCTCCCGATTGAAGAACCTCGCAAGTCCTTCATGCACCACTTTTGACTTGTCCCGATAACAGAGCCCCTGTGAGCACAAAGCACGAGGGGCAACTCAAAGCCGTCCGCATGTGCGCCAGCTCACTTTTAGGTGCGAGCTCAAAAAACATCAGGTGAGATTCGGAATGCAAAGATAGCATATAGAAGTCGACCCCGGGCGCCCTTGAATCCGTTCAAGCGCTGAGCAGTCTCTGGCAGTCTGAGCAGAATGTCTCGGCGCTATGCTGCGGATTGCTTGCCCGACACCAAGCATAGCAGTGCATGTGCATTCAATATGCCAGTCTCGGCCACTCAAGTGGCCTGCAAGCCCGCCTAAGACGCGCTGGTCGCGTGCGGATGAGGGGGCGGACTGAGGCTCCACCGCGCAAGCCTCAATTAGACAGCAGAAGTAGAGCCCTTCAATTTCTTAGCGAGCTGGCAGGCTTCAAAGCGGTCGGCTTGGGCGCGCGAAGTTGCCTCTGAAGTCCTACTCACCGGTTCCGTTGCTTCCTCCATTTCCTTGCTCTCGCCAGTCTAAGTTAGCACTTGAAGAGGCTCGAGCATCTTTTTGCCTTGACCCGCTCTACAGGACTCAAACTCTGGTCCTTCCCTAGACTGTTCTACTACTCTATGATGTTTGTATACGTTCCCTACACTGCTCAAGTACTGCACTGCAACGTTTGCGGGACGGTGCCTTCGATTGAGGCTCGTCGGTGACCGCGAGAATTGGGATGGGCTCCAAGTTTTCGCCAGCCCAGTGGACCTCCCAAGTAATAGAGCTGCATCATGCATATTTGACAGGACGCCCGCAGCGTTTGGGAAGAGTCGGAGTGAGAGGTCCTGAAGTTCCCTATGCAAGTTCAAAAATCAGGTTCGTTACCTTTGTTTCCACAAGATCATTGATGTGCCATGCACTACGGCGCGAGGCGCGCTTGGGTGGGCTTGTGGGCTTGTGACATGCCGCTACTCGCCTTGCTACCTGCGCGTCACGCATCTACCATGCACCGAGCATGGATATGCCTCATCATAGTTATGTGTATGCGTATGTCTGGGTTGCTTCGCATAAACGTGGACTGCCGCGCATCGGCATCGGCCACCTCGGCGTCGCGGGCAGCGGGCTATGCTGCACTTGCAAAGAAAGTGCCGAGGTACCAAATGATGGTATCAACACTGAGTACTCAGCCGCGGCGCGCAATCTACTTGTGGCAACCATACCGCGCGGGGGTTTTGAGGCCGGCAGGCGGAAGTCGTGTTGGGTTGCCTGGGTATGCACGAACCTGAAAGGGTTTGCACGCACCGGTCAGGGGAGGGGGTTCCACTTCGGGTTTCCCTGGAGGTGATACCTCGGACGCGGGTGAGACTAGGCGGGCATGCATGCGCAGATGATCTTATGCGGAGCGGAGGGAGCTGGGAGCACGCAAGGCCAAGGGCAAGGCCACAAGAAGGAGAGCCTGGAAGAGCGGGGCGCCGTCCCAAGGGCGGCGCTGGGGGGCAGGCTGGAGCCTGCTGGCGTCTGTTCAGTTAGCAGGAGAGCAGAGCTGCATTAGGCCCAATACTTTGCAGTCAGTGGACAGCCATGGAGAACGGCTGATTATTGTATCCGCTGCGCTGTGTTGCCTGCTTGGCCGCTGGACCACCCCGCCTCTCCCCCTCCCCTGACCTCGGCTGTGTCCGGGAAATAGTCTGGTTTACCACTTGACCTTCGGCGTTGCAGGCGGCACGCCCCTGGGGACCAGGGTCCAGAGCAAGTCCAAATTGTGTGGCGGGTAAGCTCTACACAACTCCACGATACCTCCGCAAGCAGTCCCTGGCTGGTCGTCAAGGTAATTGCACTCCACACCCTACTGCGGCACAGCACTCGAGCACGTGCACTAACCGGGGTGAGACGGCTCTCACGCAAAATCGAACTTGTGACGACTCGATTGGCTTAGCGCAATCACGCGCCCACATAGACATACAGGATGCCACCTCCATACACCGCGCCCTACCTCATCACCCAAAACCCTGCTGCTGTTTGCGCTCCCGGGACAGCGCCGGCTGGGATACATACATACTTTTAGACATCAACAAGCTTCTTGCTCAATTGCCCCAGCAGCACTGGGTCTGCCCACAAGGTCTGCCCTTGGGCTCGCATGTACGGTACCGTACTTGAGGTCTTGAGCTTACTCGATGCATCCTCAGTTATTCCATGTGCTCTTTATTCACTGTACGTCCATCAACTGCAATACGGTACCCTTATGCACACCGCCCCCTGATCTTTTTGGGCTATGTGCCTGTTAAAACCGACCCCGGCTATGTCCGGGCGATGAGGTTGTACGGCCTCAGACTGTGACTGCCCTTTTCCCGTGACCGGGGAACACTTGTCACGGTTGCCACACGTGCCTCATTGGTCGGCCCGAGACATCACCGCAAGGCGTGAAGGGCCCTTCAAATTGCCCGACAAGATACTTAAACCAGAAGCGGCTGGGCCGGACAGCGAGGCCCCAGCCGGCAAGCCCCCGCTGCCGCCGGGTTCAACAGACATGCCGCCATCAGCGCCGCTCATCCTATCCGCCACACTGTATGCACCGCTGTAGTAGCTGTTGACTACAGGACCGAAATTGCCCATGCTGATGCCCATGGTCATATTACCCGCGGCAGCCCCGCCTGGGCTTACCGCGCCGCCACCGATGCCCATGCCACCTCCTCCAAGGCCGCTCGTGCCGCTGCGGGAAATACCCGCGCCTGACAGGCTGCTGCGCTGCGCCGTGAACTGTGTTGACGGGTGCAAGCTACCGCTTGGCTGCTGCCGTACTGACGCCCCGCTCGCCGCGGCGCTGGCATTGCTGGCGGCTCGCGCGAGCAAGCTGCTCGACGCCACCTTCGGCAGGCCCCGGGTGCTGCCGGCACGCCGCGCCGCGCTCAGGCTACTGACCTCGCGCTTGATGTAGTTCACAAACATGACGCTGGGCGTGCGCAGCGCCTCCCAGGCACGTCCCAGAACGCTGCCCTTGTTGCTGCCGTCCTCCTCCTCCTCTTCGTCGAAAGACACCTTCTCGAACAGCTCGAAGAACTGGCGCAGCGTGACCTTTACCTCCTCGCCTGGCTCGCAGTGACCCACGGCCATGAGCACGGCTGCCTGCATTTCGTTGATGGGCATGCCCAGCCGCTCCATACCATCCAGCAGGGACTCGGTGTCGATGTAGCCTGGGACGACATGAACAAATGTTGCAATGCAGCATTTGCAAGAGAGGGAACAACAGCGTGAGAGGGCGAGAGTCGGGCGAAGTGGGAACATGTCGGCCCCACTGCTCAACTACTATTTGTCAATCCGTGGCTGCAGTGAGTAAGCAGCGGATGCATGCACCAACTTTGACATCACAGCGACGTGACAAGGCGCGACAATCTGAACGACGGCGCATACAGCCAAGTCCCTAGACTGCCACTCCTGCGCACGCTTCCGTGCGGACACCCGCTGCCCCAACATTTCAACCAGCAGCCGACTCACCCAGCTGCTTGGTGTCGAAGAAGGCGTAGGTCAGGAACTTGACAAACTCGTCGTAGCCGATGGAGTGGCTGTTGTCGATGTCGATCTCCCACAACATGGCCTCCACGTCGCCGGCGGTGGCGTACGTGCCCAGGCTGCGAATCATGTTGGCCAGCTCGCCAAACGACAGCGCGCCGCTGCCGTCCTCATCCAGCTCCTTGAAGGCCTCCTCAAAGATCACGTTCTTGGCTGCAGTCATAGGCAGGAGGACGGCAAAGTTGCGGTGCCGGGCTTCGTCTTCAAGGGGGCGTTGTGGCCTCCACGCAACCCTGCCGGGAGCGTCTCGCCCACGCCCACTTGATGGACCCCGCGCCCGCGGGCACACTGAGATATACTCCAGCAGTGCGTGTTACCACAGCAGCGCCATGCACCCCCCTGGCTGGCCCTGGTTCTTGGTTTAGTTGGGATTGGCCCCCCCCCCACACACACACGCACGTGACCGGGCTTCGTTTATTTATTGTTTAACACAACGTGACCGGGACTCACTCTTGATGCGGTAGGTGGACAGCAGCTCGCCGTACCAGGCGATGTCGTGCCACACCAGCACCAGCTCCGTGAACATGTTCTTCAGCACCGTCTTGTTGATCTCCCTGTTGGCCTTGTAGTCACGACCCAAGATGATGCCGGCCTGGCTGGCCAGCAACACAATGAAGGCGGTGGACAAGTTGGTCTCGCCGTCGTGCTTGCCCACAAAGTACGTCGTGAGCTTGCCCAGCACCACGCTGCGGGACGGGCATGGAGGGAGAGCGGCAGGCAGGAAGGAAGGCAGAGATTGGACTGTAGGGAGAGAGAGCGCAGCGTTCGTTCGAGAGCGGCGCGTGCAGTCTACATTCATGCCAATGCACATCCGGGTAAACCGAGGCACCGCAGCGTGTTGCTCAGCTAAACACAGCCGTATCCCGGGTCCCGCATCCGACCCGGTTCCCACAGTCTACTCACGCGGCCACGCCCTCCTCGCTGTCGTCCTGCGTCTTGCTGCGCTTGATCTCCGCCATGACCTCGTGAGGCTCCAGCACACCCGTCACCGCCAGCAGCGCGTACTGCGGCAGGAATACCCAGCAGCCGTAGAACACCAGCACGAAGTTGATCAGCACCACCGGCAGCCAGATGTACATGGGCATCGCCACCTCGCGGATATAGTCAAACTTGTCGTACGGGATGACAAACGCCATGGACATGGTCATGATGAGGGACGCCTGCGCGAATATGACGTTGAAGACCCAGAGCAGCAGGTACGGCCGGCCGAAGAAGAAGAGCCGGATGATCTTCTCCTCAATGCCGGCTGCCAGCTCGTGCTCCAGAATTGAGCGCTCCGAGTGCACCTCTGAATCTGCGTCGCCCTCGCCCATCTTTTCCGCCAGCTGGCGCCGGCGGGCCTCGGAGCTGGTGACGGAGCTGGTAGAGCCAGAGGATCTGGAGCGCAGCCCGTCCACATCCTCATCCACAGCCGCCGCCGCGTCCGCTTCCGGCTCGCCGCCCTCCTGGCTGCCCTCCTGCCCCCCAGAGCTGGGGTTGGAGCCCCAATGCCCGTCTGGGCCTGCCGTTGCAGCAGCGCCAGTGGTAGCAGTGCCGGCGCCTTCTGTCGCGGCAGTTGGGCCGGCTGCGCCAGAGCCGCCATAGGGCAGCGCTGCCGCCACGCCCGTGCCACCATAGGGCAGCGCTGCCGCCACGCCCGCGCCGCCAAGGGGCATTCCCATCCCATCCATGCCCCACTGCTGCTGTTGTTGCTGCAGCTGTTGCTGCTGTTGCTGCTGCATCATGCCCTGCATTCCCATTCCGCCGTAGGCGTTCCCGTACATGCCTATGCCCATGCCACCGCCCATGCCTCCGCCGTACATGTTGTACCCGCCGGCGATGCCGGCACGGCCGCCGGGGCTCGGCGTTTGGTTCATAAACAGCGGGTTGGTCACCGTGCTTTCTGCGACTGGTCCAGGCCCGCTGCTGCGGCCCCAGCGCCGCACCACACCGGTGCCACCATCTGCCGCTGACCCTGACCCTGACCCTGGCTGCTGCCGGCTGCAGCCGCCGGTGCCATCCGCCGACGCCCGCACTCGCCTGAACAGCGCAGGCGAGGGTGGCACCGCGGCTGCTGCCGCCGCCGCCGCGAACGCGGCCGCCTTGCCTGCCCCACTCTTCAGCTGCGCGTGGAGCCGGCCGAGCGCCGAGCGCCGCACCGATTTGCCAGACTCCACCAGATCAACGAGCAAGCGCGGACGCATCACGTGCGGCCCAGGTGCGGGCGCAACCATGCGGCCCCGGTCGCAACTCTTGGCTGGCCCTCCAGCTGCGGCAAGCAAGCTGTTGCCCGGCACCTGGTAGCGCCCGATGCCGCCTGTGCCGGCACCCCGTGCTGCCGCCGCCGAAGCCGCTCTGCTGCTGGGGCCTGGCCCCGCTGCCGCATGGCTATGCGCCCGACGCTCCGAGCTGCCTACATCTGTGCCTGCCTGCCGTGGCGTCGTATGCGCCATAGCTCCAACGGCGGCAGGGTCCGCTGCCCGGGCGCCGCGGCACTCCTTCGACTCTCCCAAGGGGCCTCCTCGCCCTCCTCGCTTCTGGGCACCTGTGTTTGCGGACAGGCCGAAGCGCGACGTACCACCGTCAGCGCGCAAATCATGCGGGCAACTCGACGCGCTCGCCCTTCCACCTGTACTTCATTGCATTGCCAACCTCCGCGGGCAACGGCACCCCGAAGACAATCGCCGTAAACCTGAAGCAGGAACGCTCAGTTTGGTCCTAACCCGCACCCACCTCCGTACTGCTGCCGCAACTGGTCCAGCTGCCGCTGCATGGTCACATCGCCCGTCTCCAGGTCCCCGCCAGGGCCGCCGCCAGCGCCGCCAGCCACAACCTGCTTTGCGGTGTGCCCATGTCCCTGGCCGTGGCCGTGCTGCTTCCGTGGCTGCTGTCCGGCTCCGGCTGCGCCGCCTTCCGCGCCGGCCTCCTTCGGCTCCGCGTCCGCGTCCTCCAGCTCCTCCTCCCCCTCGTAGTCCTCATCCTCCGCGAACTCCGCGCCCGTCTGGCCCTCGATCTTGCGCCACAGGTTGCGCGCCTCCCGCCCCGTCTTCTTCATCACCCAGCGCAGGTTGCCGGACATGACAGCCAGCGCGCAGATGGACAGCGCGCAGAACCACACGATCTGGTACACGATGCGGTTGTACAGCAGCAGCAGCGACATCATGAACACCAGCAGCCAGGCGTGGCTGTACACCTCGTTCAACTCCGCCTCCAGGCACTGCTCGCACATGTTGAGGAAGTTGAAGTTGCGCAGCACCACGTGGTGCACGCGGAAGCGCTTCTCGCACATGTAGCGCAGCAGCGAGTACAGGTCCTGGTCCACGTAGCCGGTCGCGTCACGCCACACCTCGCGCAGCCTGAGCAAGGCGCTGGGGCTGACTACCTCCTTGGCGCGCGTGATGGCGGTGGAGATGCTGCAGGGCGAGAGGGGAGCGCGCGCGGCGGAGCGCAGGGACATAGAAGAGTTTGCCATAGGGGTCCAAGCCCGAAGTTCGAGGGCAAAACGGGGCTGGATCGTTCTGGTTCTGGCAGCATGAGCACCCGCGTGTTGGCTCACCGGATGAAGGTCACGGCCGGGATGTTCTGCTCCTTTCTTGCGGTGCGCTCCAAGATGCTCCATTTGCTCAGCTGCGCGATAGCATGACAAGATGTTAGGGGCTTGGCCTGGGTATGTGGCAGCGCGAGCTTACACGAACCGACAACTCGGACCACAACCTCCTGTAGTCCCACAAGAGGCCAACCCTACCTTGAAATTTGTGATAACACTGGTAAGTAGACTGAAAAGAATGTGCACAATCGCCAGGTAGAACAGCAGGTAGTGCGCCGCGTGGATTACCGTACGCGCAAACACCTGGCGCGAGCCAGCGGGGCACAGATACGTGCCATAGGGCACCTGGACCTCAACGGCCGGTGGCGACGGCGGCGCATTGGACGGCGGCGCATTTGGATCTGTACCAGAGCTCTTCTGAGGGATACATATCTGCTGCAGAGTGGGCTGTGGGGCACAAGGGGGGAAGGGCAAAGGCCAAGGGCATTCGCTTACCGAGTGTTTCAGACTTTCAGTTGCGTGCCAGAACGCACCCCACGTGCCAGACGCGTTCAAGCACTATACTGCTTGATTAAAACCCTCCCGAGCTCTCCCTCGCCGCAGTCCAAGACTCCCACCTGCTGCCGTCCTTGAACCATTGGTCCCTTGCCCCCAGGGAAAGCACCAACGCACCTCCACGAACAGCAGCACCAACGACACCACGCCCAGCGCCAGCAGCTCTTCCTTGACACGGGCCAGCCAATTCGCTTTTCGGCCGCGCAAGATATTATTGAGGAATGTCAGAATGCCCTGCGCACAGACCGAGGCGTAAGCCAACTTCGGCACGAACTCGGCACGCCGCGTCGGCCCGCCGAACCGTCGCGAATAAATCTTACCACTAGCAAATCCCAGGCAAGCGTGATAAGCAAGAATATGAAGAAGAGGGCAGTCAGCTCCCACCTGCAGCGGCACGCAGAGCGAGACTTGTCAGGTTCGGCAAATGACGAACCCAGGGAGAATTGCCAAACTTTACCCTTGCATATCTGGCTTCTCAGTGTAACTGCCCATGAGGCTCCGCCCGGCAAACTCGAGCTCCTCCATGTTCTCCGTCATTTCTGTCCCTCGCGGAGCTCCGCGCTCCTATCAAGACGACGTTGTCACGGCCCTAAAAATATTCATTCAACCAGTGCCGTCTCTAGGCTGGGAGGGCCGAACCGCCTCCCGAACCACATTGTCTCCCCGTTGACCCTCTCGGCCTTGGGGGCTCCCCTCGCAGCGCGCTAAGGTGTGTACCACCCGGAGGCCATGTTAGCAAGACTACTGCTCGTCTTTCGAGACTAAAAAGGCTCGAAACTCGTGGCGATGCGATGGTTGTTTTACTGGGTCGCTTCCTCGCTTTGGTAAAGCTAATGTATGGCGCGCCTGACTATAGCGCTTTACGACAGGGGCGCGCACATGTTTGGTGGTGGAACCCCCACTGCGGCCATGTGTTAATGAGGTAGTACACGTTCTCAAGCGCGCCGCTGCAGCCGTGCAGTCGCGCACTGTAAAGCAACATGTGTAGTGCAAGTGCGTATTCAGCGGATGCAGGGTTCGCCAGCTACCCGATATATACGGGTACCCCAGCCCTCACCAGCCTGCAGCGGGCCCGCCGGCCACTCAGACACCCGCCACCACTCCGCCACAGCCCCACTGTGTGCAACGCATTGCATTGCAAAAATAAATACAGCACACGCTGTCGCAGCAGCGCACAGTCCTCAGCACACCAAGTGAACAGGTTGCCTCACATAGTTCTTCCACTCACAGCAATCACACTCACCCACCCACTACGGTACGTCTGAACGCTGCGATGCCTACTACAGCCCTCCCTTGCCTACATGAACCCAGTAACGGGCAAGTGCCGCTCCCGCTCCCGACGCCCGGCGCTGTCCACGCGCGGTCTTTGTTGCGGCGGCTCCACACCGCCTGCAGCACCCGGCCCCAGGAGCTCCCGACCGTAGATCTCATCGCTGGCCCTCGCCACTGCAAGTCGGCGCTGCATGCTGCTGTGTGTGGCCTCCAGGTCGTTGAACAGCTTGCGACCCGCCTCGCACTCGGCCAGCTGCCGCGTGAGCGTGCCCACACGGGCTTCCAGAATGGCCACCTGGCAGAGGTGCGACGAAGGGTTTTTTTGTTTGGGGGGGGGGGGCAACCAAGGTTTGGATAAAATGGCATGATAGGCAGGGTAAAACAAGGAGACACAGCGCCAGAGCCTAGATTGAGTTTGTTAGACAGATCAAGCGGCGCCAGGGGTGCAGCGGGTCAGGGTTTCGAGCTGTGCAGGGGCGGGGCATTGGCGCGCAGCTCACCTGCGATCGCAACTGCTCCGCCTCAGCCGCCAGCGGCCCCAGGCGCTCTAGCTCCGACATCAGCTGTGCAATGCGGCCGTCCTTGGCGCCCAGATCGGCGCGGATGGTGGCCACCTCTGCAGCGGTGCACGAGCGTTTCGGAGGTTACCATACTAGTGTGTGCAATAGAGGAGGCCGTTAGCGAATGAGCATGGGCGCAGGGTGCCCGAGCGCTAGCACCGGAATAAGGGCCACACCTTTGAGCAGCATCTGGTAGTCGTTGGCTGCCTGCCGCAATGCTCCCTCGAGCTGCGCCATGCGGGCAGCCACCTCGGGGCTGGGGCCCGGTGGCGGCTTCGAGGCGGCCTCTGCCCGCGCCTGCGCCGCCGCCAGCTGCGCCTGCGATGCCGTCTGCTCCGCTGCCGCAGCAGCTGCCAACGCGTCGGCCATCTGTTTCTGCGCCGCGCGCAGCGCCACTTGTAGCTGGTACCTGTGAGCGTGCACACGAACATTTGCTGGAGATTTTAGGGCACGAAGTCGTGAAAGGATGGGCATGATGATGGTGTTCCAATCGAGGTTGCCCCGCCACACCCGCCGACAAGCGGGACCCTCATCACAGCAAACAAGTGAGCAGTGGGCACAATGGCGCGCCCTTGGCCTTGCCCCCGCGTACCTGTCCTCGAGCACATCATTCAGTTCGGCCTGGCAGGACGCCAGCGCTGCCTCCAGCCCCGCCTTAGCCGCACGCAGCTCCTCCAGCTCAGATGCCTGGTCCTGTGTGTTTACAGGTGCAAGCTTAGCATACAGTCACCCTTCAGACTAACCATGCACGGCAAATGTCATGCATGAAAAGGACCGCACCTGCAACTGCTGTTTGAGTCGTACCACCTCTTCCCTCAACGCGTTCACTGACGCCGACTGGTCGAGGGCCGGCGGCGCCGCCGCCACGACCGGTGCTGCCGCCGCCGCCACTACTGGTGCCGGCTCGACAACCGGCGGTGGCTGCGGCGACGGTGCTGCTGCTACTGGTGCGGGCGTGTACACTGGCCCCAGGCTTGCAGAACGCTCCAGCGGCGGCGGCGATGACACAGCGGGCGGCGGCGAGGAGGGCGGCGGCGCACTGCGCAGCTCTTCCACTGTGCCTTGGAGGCCACGGACCAGCCCTTCGAGCGCCTGGCTACTGCCGCGAAGTGCGTCAAGCTACAGCCATGGGCAAGCAAAGGGCGGCGGCACGCGGTGTGCTTCAGTGACTCCAGGCATGATGTTTGCACCTGGCATGGACTGGAGGCCTCCACTCAAACCACACCGGCCAAGAAGCAGCACCACGCGCACACCTGTTGTTGCAAGAGCGCCCGTTCTGCGTCGTAGGATGCTGAGTTTGAAGCTGCAAGGGGTGGGGGCGCCGCTGCGACTGGTGACGCTGCCGAGACAGTGCCAGCCAGGCTCTCCGTCGGTTGCGCGTGCGGCGGCAGCTGTAGCGTCTGCACCATGCTGGGTGAGGCGTGGGACGGCGAGGCGGGCTGCCCGCCGCCCGGTGACGTATTGATGATGATGTGAGGAGGCTGGGCTTGCTGCTGCGGTGCGGCGTACTGTGGAGGCGGCTGGGAGCCAAGGCGGGGTAGCTGCCCCTCCACGTCGCGTATCCGGTTGCGCAGTCGGTCTAGCTCCTGGGGAACAAGGGTATGGAATGTGGTGCACCAGAGGAGGTTGGCCAGCGGTAGGCACGGGGAGGCGCGGGGTCTGTCGGAGCGTTACTCGAAAGCAGTGGAGCCGGCAGTTCCCTACCTCGTCCATCTTCTCGCGTATCTTGGCTGCCGCGTCCATAGCCGCAGCCTCTGCCTGGAGTTTCGCCACCTGCGCCCGTAGAGATGCGAGCTCCTGCAAGCGGACGACAGCGATGGAAAAGGATGTGCGGTAAGCTGTAGCCTTTGCTGTATTGTCGTGCACGGGAAGCCCAGTTTGTTGTGCCCGGAGAGTGCTACACGCCTTGAGCATTTTGCTATACTTCGACCACCAACAAACCTGCTGCGCGGCGGCCGCGCGTGCCTCTGCTTCGGTGGCTCGCCGTTCCATCTCTGCCAACCGCCGTGACAAGTCGTCGCAGCGGCTGTTGGCGCGTGACAGCTGGTCCGAAGCTGCGTAGCAGCCAGCAGCACGCATCAAGTGTGCAAGTTGATGTGCGTCCAGACTGCAATTGTGAGCGGCGACACGTGCATCAAAACGTACGAGGGCAGCGGCCTCGTGAACACGTCCACCACTACAAGCACACGCACCTTCAGCCAGCTGCCGCCGAATGCTGTCCGTAGCCTCCTCCGCCGCGCGCGCCCTCCGCTCCAGGGCCGCCGCTGCGTCTGCCGCCGCCGCTAGTTTGCCCTCCAGGGCGCGGCCGGCCTCCTTGGCGGCCTCTAACGCGCTGCGTAGCTCGTCGCGGTCGCGGGCGGCCTCCCGGCCCCGCGCCTCCGCGTCCCGCAACTGGCCTCGCAAGTCCTCCACCTGCGCCTGGTGGTGCGGGCATACAGACGTGGGCGACAGTGCGAGAACCATGTCAGTGCAGGCACAGAGTGCGATATGTGCTTCATAACGTGCAGGTTCAAGGATGAGGTGATGGAACAGTGAGATTGAAAGCGACTTGCACCCCGACCTGCAGCTTTGCACGTTCCTCCCGTGCTGCCGCCTCGGCAGCCTGCGCTGCCTGTGCTGCTGCCTGCGCAGCTGCCCGCGCCGCCTCCTCCTGTTCTCGCAGCTGCTTCCGTAGGGCCTCCTCCTGTTCCCGCATCTGCGCCCGCAACGCTTCTTCGGCTTTGCGCTGTTGTGACCGCAGCCGTTCAGCCTCCTCCCGTGCCGCATCACATGCCGCGTCTCGCTCCGCCGCCGCCTCCTGCGCAGCAGCGGTCGCGGCACCGTAGCTGCGTTGGCTCGACAGCCGGGCTGCCGCGGCGGTGCTTGCGATGCCAAAAAAGCTGCACCATCCCATAACTTTGCGTTGACATATTTGAGCGTTGCAACACTCAAGGCGCTGCTGTCACCGCTGCACCTTGTCTTCAACCTCTTGCCTGCCTGATCGCAATTCGCTGCCCCCACTCCCTCCCCCCACCTGCAGCTGCCGCTCCAGGTCTGCCGCTTCCGCCTCCTTGTCAGCCAGCCGCCGCCGCTCTGCCTCCAGGTCTCGGCCGGCCGCGTCCAGCTGTGACTGCAAGGCCGCCAGGTCCGTCGACTGCGCAGCGAGGCAACAACCAGCGATGAGAGCCCAAGGACGGCACTTAGGCTGCTTCACACCGGGGGGCTTGCGGAATTGGAACCGAGTGGCAAGCTAGCGTCACCCTGCAGCGGTCCGGACACATGCAAGCTGGCGCCGAACCTAAGTTACTGGTTCAAGGCTGTGGGGCTTACCTTGCTGTCTAGTTGCTTCTGGCCTGCCGCCAGGTCCTCAAGCGCCTTCTTCAGCTGGTCTGCACTGGCCGAGCCCGCGGCCTTGGCAGCCGCTAGCGCTGCGTTTGCCTGCAGCATGCACGGTACTTACGATCACTTGCCATCGCAAGCCTTGGGCTTTGAATGCAAGACACGTGGACACCATCCGTAACAGTGGCGCCTTGCTCACGCCCACACGCGAGACCACAGCGCCTGGTCGGGCTTGCGCGCTCCCACTCACCTCATCCAGTTGCTTCTGTAGCGCGTTGCGCGCGTCCGCCGCCTCCTTGCCGGCCTTGTCGCTGCCCGCCAGACTCGCCCGCAGCTTGTCAAGCTCCGCAGCGGACTTGGCTAGGTCCCCACTGCATTCCGGCAAGACAGTTGCACCGGTCATCGTCATGTAAAGGAGGGCAGAGGTCTGCCTGGCTAATACGAGCAGCAGCATCCAGCGGGCCCAACAGACGGCCACACTCACTTGGCGCCATCCAGCTCCTTCTGTAGCGCTGCAAGCTGGTCCCGCAGCGCCGCCGCCGCAGCGCCGCCGTCAGCCTGCGCCGCCGCCAGCTGGTCCCGCAGCGCCGCCAGCTGAACGTCCTTGTCCGCCGCCGCGGCGTCGCCGCTGGCGCGCGCCGCCACTAGATCGGACTCAAGGCCGGCGTGGGCAGCTTTGAGCGCCGCCATTTCGTCCATCAGCTGCATTCCAAGAAGGGAAACGTAAGGATGGCCTGGCATGCGATACGGTATGCCTGTGGTCAACCTATGGGCAGACCCTTGACGCGTGGTCGCACTAGAACCGCATGCCACTGCAGTGGTGTTGCCGTTATGCGCCCTCCCGCGACGTGTGTCCTATGCTCCAAACGCGCGCCTACCTTCTTCAGCCGGTCCTCAAGCTCGCCCTTCTCGCCGCGTAGCTTGTCCACCTCGCCCTCGCCCGCAGCCCTATCCGCGGCACTGCCCGCCAGCTCAGCCTCCAGCTCGGCCTGCCGCGCGGTGGCGGCTGCAGCTGCGGCCGCGGCCGCAGCACGCTCCGCTCTGTGGGAGTGCACACGCGCACATGTCACGCCGCACTCCTGCGCCCAAGCAGCAAGCATACGGTGCGCAGCTAGGCAGGGCAAGGGCGAAAGAGCCGAGCGGGCCCACATCAACGTACAGTACTGGTAGGTTGGTAAAATGTCAAGGGTCCGGGCCACTCACTCCAGGTCCGCTTCGGTTCTAGCCAGAGCGTCCTTGGTGGCAGCCAGCTCTTTGGCAACGGCCTTCGACTGCGTAGGGCGGCAACGGCAAGGAGGTACGTATGTAAGAGCACGCCCCCTTCGTCCTGGCAAGACCAGCGCCCGAGTCACGCACCGCTGCATCCTGGTCTCCTTCTAGCGCAGCCTTGGTGGCCGTCAAAGCGGCCACCTCTGCAGTCAGCGCCGCGACCTTGGCCCTGTACCATTTACAAACACACACGAGTGGCAGGACGTTTCATGCGGTATACCAGTGCCGACCAGTGCCTGCTGGTACTAAGCACCCGGCGTTTCAACCCGCACTGCTCCCTAGCCCCGCCCCGACCTACAACGCCTCTGACAGCTCCGCCGCGGCTGAGTCGCCAGCCTTGGTCGCGCCCTCCTTCGCCGCCACCAGCGCCGCTTCTGCCTCCTCCAACCTGCGCTTCACATCTTCAAGCTCCGCATTTGCTGCGTCCAGCTTGGACTGAAGCTCATCCACCTTTGCCTGCGTGACATATGGCAGTAGCAGTGGGAGCCGCGACTGGCAAGAGCTTTTAACTGCGCGTTGAACCCGCTACATACGGCACCACTGCGGTGAACCTAGAACGCCATAGCTCAGCCCTACCTGGCCGGCCATCCACCCATCCTCCTGTCGAACCTGTTCCCTGCAAGTGCATCTTCCCACCCACAAGCCGCACGCCGCCGGCCCACTCCTCCCACCTGCAGCTCTTTAACTCGCTCGTCTCCGTCCTGCGAGGCCTTCTCCGCCGCCGCCCGAGCCGCCGCCGCCTCCATGGCCGCCTTGTTCGCCTCCTCACGCGCCTACAGCACACAGGAGCGGCACACAGGCTGGGGTTATAAATATAAGCGTTGATCACAGTATGGCATATGGCTGCGCCCTTCTTACGTACACGTACACACACGCGCGCAACAGCATACGCCTTCGCCAACACGCCACCTTGCCCACACTCCCTCACACTGTCACGTGAGCAACACGCACCTTGGCTAGTTGCGACTCCATGTCCGCCCGCGTGTCCTCCAGCGCCTTCAGAGCGCCCTCCGCCCGCGCAGCCTCTGCGTGCCAAATGCTTTCCGCCGTGTAAACCTGCACAGCGGCACCCGCAAACGCAGGCTCGGTGACGAGGGGACCTGGCTGGCGGCGATTGGATGCAACGGTGGGACACAGGCTAACATGGCGCCTTCGACCCACTGGCTGCATTCTGCACGAGGCGCAAGCTGGTTTGCAGGTACTCACCTTGGTGCTCGCGCTGTTGAAGGCCCACACGCACCAGCCAATGGTCAGGAGCCCTTTCACGTAGCCGCCCTGAGCGACAAAGATGCCGGGTTTACGCCAGGTTACGTGAGGCCATGTCGCAGCAGTGGTGTCCAGCTTGTGCAAGCAGACTTCCTGAAGCTCCCGCTGTATTAATGTCCGTACGAGCGTGCACGCCGGCTGGCACTCCCACGCACCTGGTCTCCAAGCGTAAAGAGCGTCGCCGGCGAGCTGCCCGGCCTACAGTCATGCGCCGCTATCAGCTTGTCGCCCGAGCCGCTCCACATCTGCATTCCGTGATCACCAAGACCCGCCACAGGGGCAACTCACAATCGGTACTTCGCACGCGCACACGCGGATCCAGGCTGCAAGTCATGGCCTCCACTAGCGGGCGCCCCAGGACACGCCCCTGCTGACCTGGTCAGCCACCTTGGCCAGCGTTAGCACAGGGCCGGAGTGCGTGCCTTTCAGCGACCTGAAACACGCGTCAACAGTGAGAGCACGATATGGTTCTTGGTTGAAGGGCGGGACGCGAGGGCATGCCCACCAAATGTGCACAGCCAACTGACAAGCCCGGTGTACGCTGCACCACCTGGTAGGCTGCGCTGCTGCTGGAAGCGCGCAGCACACACACACACACACACACACACACACACACACACACACACACACACACACACACACACACACACACATACATACACACACTCTCACGTATATACTTCTGCGTGTTTCCTTGCTAATGCTCTCTAAACACACACACGTTTTCCTTGTGCTCTTTGACGCAGCCACTCACTTGACCAGCGAGCCGTCTGACAGGTGCAGCACGTTGATCCGGCCGTCGTCCATGCCCACCCATACGCAGTCGCCCGAGTGCGCCATGCTCTTGACTGCGGGGTGCCAACAGGCCGGCAGACGTAGGTGAGGGGCCTGGCGGTCATGCTGTGATGCGTCAGGGCTCGTTCCAGCCATGAACATGAGCTGCAGACTCCGCTGCGCACAGCCACTTTCCCCACCCTGCACCTCACTCCAAGCAACACCTGAAGCCCTGGCTGCCCCCGATGCCGCATCATCCTTGGGCCCGCACCTCATCCCTGCACCCGCACCCGCACCGGAACCCGCACCCGCACGCTGCTGGGCCACAATCCAAACTCACCCTTGCCGCCCTCCACCTTGATGGACTTGCCCTCCGCCTCATTAATCTGGCCCTTGCCCTCTGGGTCCGGCCTGTGGGTGTTAGCAAGGAAACACGTCTAGCGGATTAGCGATTTCGATAGCAAGTAGCACTTGGTCCCAATCAAGCTGTCATGATCAAGGGCCGGCGCCGGCGCGTCGGCTAGACCTTGCTGCTCACCCACCAGCAAAACACGGTGCCATCCGCCGAGCCCGTCCAAATCTTGCCGCCGGTGCCGGCGCCACCCGCGTCGCCGGCGCCCGCGCCGGCCCCCGGCTTGGCGGAGGCGGGCCTCGAGGAGGGCGGCGGCGCCGTGAGGGGCGTCACCAGCACGCACTCCACTGCGCCGTGGTGATACTTGGACGCCACAATAGCGTTGCCGTTCAGCTGCCAGCTCCTGGCCTGCTCGGGTGACAGCAGCAACCAAATATCCCCGCACATGCTCAACCAAACACGGCAAGGACGCCGTGTGCTGGGGGCCGTGCCTAAACCCCACGGCTGTATAAGTGTACTTTGCTTGCTCCGCCCAGGCTCCTCTGCGCCCCCAACCACCATCTAGCTCGTTAGTTGTTTAGCGCCCACACCCACATTGAAGTCCACGCCACCCGTGATCACGTAGGCGTTGCCAGGCCCCGGCGTGATGCACAACACCTCGCCCTGGTGCGCCACGAAGGTCTGCAGGAATGCGACCCGCGGCCAGGAGAGCGTGTGAACAGCAGTAGGCCGCCCGAGTGGCCCCGAGACTTGTTAGCAAAGCAACAGGGGAAAGTGTTGACGGTGCATGCGAACGCGCAAGCAAGAGAGATGTGTGCTTTGCCATGACTAGTGTGATGTGTATAGAGTGAGCCGTGGAGGCCGTCATGGCCGGAGTCGGGTTACTGGGGGCTTCCGGTCCAGGTCCAGGCAGCGTTAGCAGAGCCCCACCCAACCACGCCCGCCCCCGTGCTAACCGTCAAACACGTATGCCCTGCCCTACCTTGACTTTGATGTCGCCCGTGTTTGTGTCATACAGCGCGATCTTCCCATCTCCGGTGCAAGCCCACACGGTGTTGCCAATGACGCACAGGGCGTGCACCAGCCCCGGCAGTGCGGCCGAGCTGATGAGCTCATTCGAACTGCATACGGGACAAGGCGTCAGGCACCGTGTCACATCGGTGGCGTAAAGGGATTCCGCCTAAATGGCAAGCCAAGCGCACCAAGGCGGTTAAGGTGGCTGTTTAGCGCCATGCACGGGCTTCTCTGTCAAGCCTTTGGCACTTTCTCGGCTCTTTACTCGCGCGCGCGCTGCAAACCAAAGCTTCCATGCCCGGTCCCCTTGCCCAACAGCCGCATCCAAGAACGCACCGTCCAGTCCCGGCGTCCCACTTCCTCACGCCCGCGCGGCTCGATGTGTACACCGCCTTTTGGCTTGCACACGCGCATTTGACCTGCGGGTCAAGGGAAGGCAGTCAGGTGTGTGCGGAAATTTCGTTGTCCCACACGTAACGTGGCCTACCCAGCAAATGCAGCATGCCAGGACAGGCCTCACACCCACTGCTCCCCATCCCCTTCTTGTGGCAACCACACACTCCCGCAGCACTCTCACGCCCGCGCTGCATCGTTCGCGCCGCGCACTATGTCAGGGGACCCAATGCGTGTGGCTCAATGGTCGCTCGACATGGTCGGACCTGGCCGCCTTCGCGCTCGCCAAACGAATACACGGTGGCCCATTCGAATGCCCCGGGCGGGACTGCAGCTGCTCCACCATCGTCCTGCGCTCGTAGGCCTTTGGTCTGCAGCGCCATTTACTGTCCGCGGGCCGAGGTCGGGCCGTTGGATGTTCAAACCATCTTTGACATCTATTTAATAAGATTATAAAAGCTCGCATTCAAAATGCAGTCTTCGGGGAAAGGTTCGAAAGTCAACTTGTTGCATGTCTGCTGGTTGAGCGTGCTGCATTGTCACATATAATGTGTATTTGTGTACCGTCTGGGCTAAGTTATGGAACCAAGTCATTGGTGAGGGACAGACATGGACACCCGCGGCACGCAGGGGCCCCTGCCCTACCAGGCTACCACCATCCCCGCAGACAGCAGAGCGACGACAACGCTGCCTGGCTGATGTGACATGAAGACTGTGTGTATATGATGGGAGATATGACAATAGAAATGGCGGGGGCCGCAAGTTGCTTGTAGCCTTTGTAGGGGGGGCCGCGGCAGGCCGCGGTGGCCGTGATGCTTGCACTTTCGTCTCCACCTCTCCCTGAGGTGTGGCGCGGGTCTTGCGCGTGTTCCAGAGCGTCAGGGCATGTTGGAGAGTCCAGAAGATGAGAGGCGGTCGCAAACTGCAAAATTTGCAATCGTTACTGAGCAAGTGAGCAGGCCTGCCTCCTTCTGCCCTGCGCTAGCCTGCACTGCCAAGCTCTGCTTCTTCGCCGCCGCGCCTCATCCTTTGTGCAACACTAAGGCACCTGCTTCCGGTGTCTCAGCTTGCCTCTCATGAGTCTCATCGGACCGTGTTTGCCTTCCCAGCCTCAACGCTGCGGCCGGCCCGGCTCTCCCTGCCTCCTGCCGCACATGCAGCTGCAGTCTTGACACGGAGCCCGGTCACCCCTGCTGCGGCACCGCCGCACCGGCTCCGGCTCCACCGCCCGTACGCACCAGTACTTTTGCAAAGAGCATCGTTGCCTTGATGCCTTTAGGTCTTTGGGGCTGCGGACGGCGTTAAACAAGACGATACCTGAAGCTCCCCTCTGGTTCTGGTCCTGGTTAGTATGGACTTCGGGGGCGCCTGGACTACAGCAACTGTGGCAAGTATGTCGCCCCCGCTGCCTTCCCCTGCCTCAACGCGAGCTGCTGCCCGCCCTTACGGCCACACACCTGTGCATTCATGGCGATCGTTTGTGACCCTCTCCGCCTCTCATACGGGTATTGTCACATGGTCATTGAAGGATGCACTCCTTCGCGCACACGCAGCACTGTGGTGAGATGCGCAGCGGCGCAGGGGTGGCGCCGCGTGCAGAGCCGAGCGGAGACGCTCGTACAGCGCGGGCGTGGCGGCCCACCAGGACTTGCGCCTACAGTCCTAGGTATCAGCTGCACGACCCAGGCCTCAGCATACGACCGTGTCAAGACTCAGGACATAGGCCGACAGGCGCTGATGAGTGCTAGAGAGGACCGAGGTGGGGCACGGGGCCAAGCCGCCAAGGAGGGGAAACGACAAACGAGGTAGCAGCTTACTTGGGATTGCACATGAAGCCAAGAGCATTCGGGACCAGGGGACTGGAACGGAGGACCCTTGGGGGGGCTGGCCTCGGCAGATGACTGGGCTGCCCTTGCATGCTAACCAAAGTGGACTCCTCAATGCCTTCCACATCTCATACTGACGATGCTGACTGGCCCGACGGCATGCGGGCATGGCGTGGCACGGTACCGCAAGAAGTCAAGGCAAACAGACAAGAAGGGTAGACCGGGTGGTTGGGTTTGTCGACCGCAAGACGACGGTGGCGGCTGGCACCTACTCCGGCTGCACGGAGGGCGAGGTTGAGGACGGCTAGCACCTAGGGAGGGAGGGAGGGAGGGAGGGAGGGAGGGAGGGAGGGAGGGAGGGAGGGAGGGAGGGAGGGAGGGAGGGAGGGAGGCATGCATGCAGCGATGCCTGCCTGCCTGCCTGCCTGCCTGCCT